>NC_133308.1:20477478-20595195 GCF_012295235.1 Primulina huaijiensis
AAATATTACTTTTTATGTCAAATATATTAATTTTTATTGTAAATACGGACAGGAGTGATCCATCTCACGAATAAATATCCGTGAAACCGTCTTATGAAAGAGCTGATCTAAAAAAAATAGGAACCAAAGCGGAAATTTGTCACAATCAGAAAAATAAACAGTAACGAAATTGCAATTTGCCCAATAAAAAACTGTACCTAAGGCCACACTTCAATCTATCAAAAAATTATATAAAAAGTTTGAAAAAAAAAATCATTTGAAATATGCCGTACTACGGGCCAATAACATTAAATATTTAATTTCGTAAATTTAGTTTTCATTTGACTTTGAACAATGTGATGACATCATCAATATTTTTGGATAAGTTATTGAATAAGTTTATTTTTAAAAAACAGTTCAATGGTCGAACCGATATTTTTTTATATTATATAAAATAATAATATAATATAGTTGATACTCACGAAAAATTTATGGTCCGCTTTCTGCAAGTGTCATTAATCCAGACGCAGGCTTAAAAATTATCCAGTGCCTGAAATCACAAATAAGACAGTTAGAAGGAGGCCAAGAGGGTGTCCTGGCGTAGCCCCTCCGACGTTCAAGTCAGAGACTGAGGATATATGGGGAGAACAGCTAAAGGCGCTGCTAAAAACAATATCGTGAATGAATTATCATACGCTCAAACCTGATTTTATAGGAGAATATATGTGCCCTTGATGGGCTTGTCTTTCATTTGGACTAGGGATGTGCTAGGGGTAGTGGGCCCATCCATGGGGTATCACCAGTCTCCCCCTCTTGAGTCGAACTGAATCGTAGGTTCAAAGTTCGATTAATTGTGTTGTCCTCGGTTTACGGGGCGTGAGTTGTCCATTTTCTTCCTGTCGCTCGTCAGTCTCCAAAACTTTGAAAACAAATCAAATCGCAATCCTGATCTGCGAGGAAAGATTTGATCTGGGCTTCCTCCCTACTCTGGTCACCTCCTTACTTCATTCTCACTTCTTCCATACAGAATTTCCACTGCAATTCATTCACCAGCTCTCCATTGCCTGGTAACCGCACGCTCCCACAAACACTCGCCTCACCCTCGCCCAACCACCTAGCCCTCACGCCCTCGCTCAACCACTTAGCCATCTCGTATCTGCGCCACACCTTCGTCTCGCCCAACGCCCGCGCGCCTCCCCCTTCGAACGCTCGCCCCACGTCCCCGCCTCGCCCACAGCCTCTCGCCTAGCCGCCTCTCCCCCGCCGAGGGCTCGCCCAACGCGCATACCCCGTGCCTGCCAGCAGCTTCGCCCAGCGCCTGCCTCACCCTCGCCGACCGCGCCTTCGCCTAACGCGCAGGCTCGCCCATCTCATGCCAGCAGCATCGCTCTGCGCGCTGCTCGTCTCCAACCTTTGCCCTGCCTGCACGCTCGCACTCGTACCTCCTCGTCGCTCTCACCCTCGCCCGAGCGCCTACCCGCACGCTCGCTCTCGCCCCTCCTCGTTACTCTCTCCCTCGCTCGAGCGCCTGCCAGCGCGCTCGCCTAGCCTCGCCGCATCGCACACCCTCGCCCACGACAGCGCACGCTCGCCCCACCACCCTCGCCAATCTCGCCTTGCCCTCCGCCAGCTCGCCCCTCGCCCAGACGAGCGCCCCTGCCTCGCACACCTAGCCCGCACTCTCACCTAGCACAGCGCCTCGCACTGTCCCTTCGCCCGCATCCCCACGACCTGACCGGGCAGGTCGATTCCCGTAATTTTCGCAGCGGCAAACATCACTCGTTATCGACAAACCAAATAAATTTTTCTAACACGGTATGCCATTGTCGCCCCCATCCTCAAGGTCCTCTACTAAGCTTTTGAAGGAAAATAATTTACACTTCCCCGCGCCCTTGACTCCTCTGCTAAGCCGAGCCTTAGCAGAAAAAATAAAACTTCAACCTCCTCACCCTCTAACTCTTCTGCTATGCGATGCCTTAGAAGGAAAATAAAAATCTCTCCTCATCATCTCGTAACTCTTCTGCTAAGCCGGGCCTTAGCAGGAAAATAAAACTTCCATCTCCTCACCCTGTGACTCCTCAGTTAGGTGATGGCTTAGCAGAAAAAATTTTAATTTCCAACTCCTCACCCTCTGTCTCCTCTGCTGGGCGATGCCCAAGTAGGTAAAATTTAATTTAGCTTCATCAACTCTTCTCCTCTACTAGGTGATGCCTTAGCAGGAAAATTTAATTGTTCTCAACCCCAACTCTGCTCCTCTGCTAGGCGATGGCTTAGCAGGAAAATTTAATTTTTCTCCAGCACTTTGCTCCTCTACTAGGCGATGCCTTAGTAGAAAAATAAAAATTCTCCACCCTCACACTCTAACTCCTCTGCTAGGCGACACCTTAGCAGGAAAATAAAAATTATCCACCTTCACCCTCTAAATCCTCTGCTAGGCGTTGCCTTAGCAGGAAAATAAAAATTCTCTACCCTCAACATCTAACTCCTCTGTTATGCGACGCCATAGCAGGAAAATAAAATTTTTCACCTTCACCTTCTAAATCCTCTGCTAGGCGACGCCATAGCAAGAAAATAAAATGTTTCTCCTCCAAAACTCTGCTCCTCTGCTAGGCGATGCCTTAGCAGGAAAATGAAATTCTTCTCCTCCCCAACTCGGCTCCTCTGCTAGGCGGTGCCTTAGCAGGAAAATAAAATTTTTCTCCTCCCCACCTCTGCTCCTCTGTTAGGTGGTGCCTTAGAAGGAAAATAAATTTTTCTCCTCCCTAACTCTGCTCCTCTACTAGGCGATGCCTTAGCAGGAAAATAAAATTTTTCTCCTCGCCACCTCTGCTTCTCTGCTAGGCGATGGCTTAACAGGAAAATAAAATTTTTCTCATCCCCACCTCGGCTCCTCTGTTAGGCGATGCCTTAGCAGGAAAATAAAATTTTTCTCCTCCCCACTTCTGCTCCTCTGCTAGGCGATGCCTTAGTAAGAAAATAAATTTTTTCTCCTCGCCGCCTCTGCTCCTTTGCTAGGCGATGTCTTAGCAGGAAAATAAAATTTTTCTCTTCCCTAACTCTGCTCCTCTGCTAGGCTGTGCGTTAGAAGGAAAATAAAAGTTTTCTCCTCCCCATCTCTGCTCCTCTGGTAGATGGTGCCTTAGCAGGAAAATAAAATTTTCTCACTTTCATAATATACCAACATTCAAGAACTGAAAAAAAAGAACTTGATTTTATTGAATTCCAACTGATTACATGGGAAAATGCAAAGATGAAATACATCAACGATAAAATCTAGAATAATACTCCCTAAGGTGGTAAGCATTCCAGGGCCTCTTCAAAGCCTTTCCTCGAGCATTCTCCAAGTAATGAGCTCCAGAATTAAATTTCTCAATCACTCTGAAAAACCCTCCCCACGCTGGGCCAACTTTCTCCATTGCTCTTCTTGTACGTTCACCAGGAGCAAGTCACTCACTTCTTCCTTTCCTAATCATGTTAACCTCCACACGCGCTCTTTTTCCTTCCTTCCTCACTACCCCTTCATAACACCAACGCGCGACTTTTTGGTCGCCGCACAAGACTCCAACTTCTTTTCCCACAGGAAACTTAAGCTTCTGATGATAAGTGGAAGCTACGGCTCTCAAATCCTTCAGGGCTGGCTGTCCTAGAATTCCATTTTACGCTGACGAGATATCCACCACAGTTAAGGCTATCAATTTTGTTACCCGCCGAGGATAAGCCCCCAAGGATAGTGGAAGAACAATCTGACCTAAAGTTGGGATGGCGTGTCCTGCAAACCCATACAGCGGGGTGGAGACCGGCTCAAACTCAAATCATTTCACCTTCATTTGATCCAACGTGCTCTTGAACAAGACGTTTATGGAGCTTCCATTATCAATAAATATCCTCGCCACATCATAATTGACAATGGTGGTCGTCACCACCAAGGCATCGTTATGTGGAGTCACAACGTCTCGGAGATCTTCCGGCCCAAAGCTGATGATTAGGTCTTGTGGTAAGTTTGTACCCCTAGATATGTCAAAGTTCTCCAACCTTCTCCCATGTGCCTTCCGAGCTCGCACAGATTCTCCATCAGTAGCACCCCCCGAGATCATATGAATCATTCCTCTCGTAGGGTGGTTGTCCTCATTCATTCCCCTCCTCGGCTCGACGGGCTCCTGAGGGACATCTTGACCTCGACATTCCCCTCTCTGCTCCCCATCCCTCTCATTTATCCATGTAGGGCCTTGACCACGCCTAGGGGACGGGCGAGACCTCGGTCGACTCCCGGATGCAGATCCTTCTCGTATGTCCCCCGAAGTCAATCTAGCACTGCTCTCAACCCTTTGCGACTTCTCCCACCTCTCCTCAGGCTCCCTCACCTTGTCACGACTCCTATCCAGAGGAACATGGGACGAGAATTGTCCTCTGCCTCTAGTTTTATCATTTTCCCTCTCGCCCGCACCTCTCTTCCTACCTCCTCTTTCCGCTCCCTCAACTCTACTTCCCCCAGACCGCTGCTCCATCCTCTTATGCCGCTGGGCATCTTCTAGATTTACATATTTTTCCGCCCGAGATAACAGATCATCATAACTTGATGGAGGCTTCTTGACCAACGATTTAAAGAACTCCCCTCCCCTCAGTCCCTGGGTAAAGGCACTTATTATGATGTCAGGGGAAGCATCTGGTATATCCAGCGCTGCATCATTGAAACGCCGGATAAATTCTCGCAGAGTTTCAGTTTCTTGCTGCTTCATCACAAACAGACTCAAATAATTTCTTTGGTGCCTCTTGCTGCTAGCGAATCTGTGTAATAAAGCAGCGGAAAAATCCTCGAAAGATCGTAGAGAGTTGGGCTGCAAGGTGTTAAACCATTGTTGGGCTGACCTCACCAACGTGTCCAAAAACACCTTACACTTAACTTCATCTGAATACTGATGCAACAGAGCTGTGTTATCAAACCTTTCCAAATGTTCTTCTGGGTCAGTGCATTCATCGTATTCTCCCACATTTGATTTTCGGAAACTTTGAGGAAGCCCTTCTTCCAAAATTGCAAGTGAAAAGGACTTCTTCTCTTGGGTGCCCGTGCTCTCCTTCCCAACTGCTGCCTCAACATCCGTATTTTCTTCCACATCTCTCCCATCTCCATATTCCCCTCGTTTGGGAGGGGCTGTGTCTCTTCAATCCTGCTCTGGTGGCCCTCAGCATTTTCCTCTCGCTACTGGCGAGTGGCCTGTTTCTCAGCAAACATAGATTTTTGGTTCCTATTTATGGTCTCGTTCACTGTCTGGGTAATAAATTTGCCCAACTGTTCCAAGGTCAAGTTCCCCACATTCTCACTGGGACGAGGTTGCTCGACCCTTGTCTCGTGACGGGGCTGCCCAGCTCTAGTCTCCTGACGAGGTTGTTCCTGCCTCGTCCCAACATGCGATTGCTCAGGTCCCATCTGAGGACGCGACGATGCTGAGTTAGCTCTTCTGCTCCCTCTCCTACCGGTCATCTCTACGTCTCAGCTCAAATTTCCCACAGACGGCGCCAAGTGATACTCACGGAAAATTTAGGGTCCGATTTCAGCAAGTGTCACTAGTCCAGACGCAGGTTTCGAAATTGCCCTGAGTCTAAAATCACGAATAAGACCGTTAGAAGGGGGCCGAGAGATTGTCCCGACGTAACCCCTCCGACGCTCAAGTTAGAGACTGAGGATATATGGGGGAGCAGCTAAGGGTACTGCCGAAAATGATATAGCGAATATATGAGTTAGAAACCTGAATCTGGTATTTATAGGAGAATACATGGGCTTGTCATGGGCCTGTCTTCCATTTGGGCTAAAGATGTGCAAAGGGTAGTGGGCCCATCATGGGGTATCAAAATACATTTTTATTTAATCTACTATACTAATAAAACAATATATAAACTAATATTTCTTTCTTATCACATTCATAACACCAAACGGTACATAAACAAAACAATGGTATCATTATTTTTATTTGGTTCGACCACATGTGGCTGAGATTCATTAACCAAAAATGTTGCACCCGTTGACGCTACATTGAATCATGGGTGCCTTGGTGCCACCTCGAGGATAAACGGCGTATGATTTGATTGGAGAGACATGTATTGTGATAAAGTAAGGAGAAATGGTGAGTCGAACACATTATTAAATGAGGCTAATGAAGATTAGCATGACATAAAAGAGGCAACGATTATGCTATACACGGAGTTTTACTTGGGTTTTTTTCTCACTATCACAACACTATTTAGTGTGGTTTAACACAAGAAAAACACGACCGACAAATCAGTCTATACTTGTTCTCTACCGTAAAATAGAGACCAATTAGCGATCGATTTGGTTGGTATCAATAACCCTGGTCGCTAATTATGAGAGACTGGTACCATTAATCGGTCTCTAAATTAGCGACCACATTTAGGTCATCGGTCTCTAAAATAGAGACCAACATTTTATATGTGGTTTCTACTTTCGATACCAAATGATTAAAATCAGTCTCTAATGTTGAGATCGATTCATAATTCGGTCGCTATATGAGAGACTGATGTCATACAATCAATCACTAAGTTAGAGACCGAATTTATGAAATCAGTCTCTAAATTAGATATTGTTTATCCAACTTCAGTCTCTGTTATTTATACTAATCCAATCAATCACAAGACAAAATACATAATCAATCAATATAACAATCCAAAAAACACAACACAGTATTAACATCAATACCACTGCTCCAAGCCACAACTTATCACACCAAAATCAATATAAATATTTATACCAACTATTCAAATGTGAAATATCCCAAAACAAATATCAATTCATTCTACAAAATGTTCAACAACTTCCAAACATTTCCAAGTCAATCGAAATCGAAACTCAAACTTTAACTACTGGGATGGTGTCTAAGGGGCTTGAGTCTCATAAGAATATATAATGAGTGAAGAAAAGTCTGGAAAAGCAGAAGGACAGTCTAGTGTTTGAGAAAACACCATACGAGCCATAAATTCACGCATTTTTTCCTTCAATTCAGTAACTCGAGTCTTCAAATACGCGTTCTCTGCCCTCAACTCTTGTATCTCAACACATGAGCTACTTGGAAGAACCCTTCCTGTAGAATCAAACATCGCATGAAGAAAGGCAACTCTTGCTTGGAGCCAAGTCCATATATGCATCTTTTCTTCATCCCTCCAACAACCTCGTAATATATGTCGTTTATGACATCTTGTGATCACTACAAGAAAAATGATTTTCCGCAGCACGTTGTTATGCACGCTGTGAATATTACTTTTAACGTTGTGCACCCATATATGCTCTATTAATATTGTTGCACTTGACAGAAATAACGACGTGCATTGAAAGCACGCTGCGGATATCCGCAGCATGCATTTATGTGTACTGTTAATAAATTATATAAACAACAACGTGCAGTTATAAGTGAGCTGTTAATAACCTATGCAATTTTTGCAGCGCACAATAAAAGCACGCAGTTAATAGTATTATTAACAGCGTGCATGTTTATGTGCGCTGTTAATAGTAAAAAAAATGTTTGAAAAAAATCGTGTCTATACTAATAACGACGTACATTAATCGCACGCCGTCAATATAATAATTTACGGCATGAAAATTGGCACGCTTCAAAATAAATTAGTGACGGTTTTGTGTAAACTGTCGCTAAATAGCGTTTAAATAAAACCGTCGCTGATCTAGATTTAGCGACAGTTTTAAATTACAGTCGCTAATAGCAACGGTTAAAAACTAACCGTCGCTAATTGCGATGGAATTTTATAATCGTCGCTAATAGTAACGGTTATACCAAAAAATCGTCGTCAAATGTCTATAAATATCCAGTTTTTCGATCTATTCTTCCACACCATTTCACAATACTTATACTTTTTCTCTCGTTTTTGTTTCTATTTAGAGTACGTTTTTTTTTTGTTTCAATTTTTTGTTAATCTTTAAGTGTTAGTTAAAATCATTTAGCATAGTTAGTAAGTTTTTTTTATAAATTTATTAAATTGTAAAAGTAATTTTTTTTTAATTTTAACGCAAAAATTAGCGACGGATTATGTACAATGTCGCTAATTTTTTAGCGACGGTTCCGCAGCGCACATTGTACGCTGCACAATTGCAAGCGTTTGAAAGTTCAAGATTATGCGCGGTATACATGTGCACGTTGTTAATACTATTATATGCGGCGTGCATATGTACGTCGTTAATACAATTATCCGCGGCGAAAAGCCGTTTTTGTTGTAGTGGATGGAGTATGTTGCTCCTCCCCCTCTGTAGTAGCTTGAGATATATCGGAAATTCTTGTGGTCATATTATGCTATGTAAAAGAAAAATATTTTAGCATGTAAAATTAAATCCAACAGAAAGGATGAGTTTTTAGCACTCAAGCATTGAAAATAGTGGAACTATATTATTTAATAATAACTTTTTAATACTTACATCTATAACCTGAGATTGAGCATCGACAAATGTTCCATCTTTGTGACGATGTGTAATTCGAAACACCTCCCAACAATCTGTTTTTCGCTTTAAATCCGCTTCCTGCACAAACAAATTCAAATATGGTAGGTTTGTAATATTAACGAATGAAATATATTACTTGAAACTCACCAATTTCAAAGTATGCTCAATTATAGAACGTGATCCAGTCGTGTGTTTAGTAACTCCAGTGCCTGTGCCAGCCACTTCACTATTTCTATTATTTTTAGCTATCTCTGATTTTTTTTTTCATTTTACCCCGTTACAAACAATCTGCCATGCAACCCATACATTAATAAGAACTTGTGTTGACGGTATGAATCTTTTTCTCCATTTGTGCAACAATTTTTTTGTATAGTTCTT
Source organism: Primulina huaijiensis (assembly GCF_012295235.1). NCBI lineage: Eukaryota > Viridiplantae > Streptophyta > Magnoliopsida > Lamiales > Gesneriaceae > Primulina > Primulina huaijiensis. Next base: position 20,486,291 of record NC_133308.1, read on the forward strand.
GACAATACAAATTTCACATTGACTTAAATTGTTCCTCTTTCCCAGGTTGCCATGTATATATCTTCTACAATATTTAAACCATCAGAAACAAAAAAATTATTATTGTTTCTACTATTATTAGTATTTAACTTCTAACAAAAAACTCTTTGTAGTAAAAATTTTTTCCGTCTGCATCTAAATGTCCCCATTGTGGATCCACATGAAATAATGTGAAGTTTAGTATTACAACCCTGGTTGAGGAGAGTTATAGATCAACGCGATTGAAATTAAATATATTGGAATTAGCAATCGAGCGAAAGTAATTGATTTGATTGTTTATTTTCCAAAATGAGGTATTATTTTTAAAAGTTTAATTTAATTTTATTTATTTTTTACGAATTGAAAAAAGTTTGTCTTTATGTTTTCCATTCGATTATTTTATGTTATTTATTTTTAAATCGATTGATTCAATTTTATGTATACTTCATTTATTATCTAAAGTTTTGATTTATATTAGCTTAAGTTCTTAACTTTAACACGGCATAGTTTTTTCTTTTAAAAATGTAAAACAATTTAACTAAGACATAGTTGTCACTTGAAATTAAGTATATACTTTGGGTTTATGCTTTAAATTGCAGAATTTTTAAAATTTAATATTAATATATAAATCTCTTTAATTAAACAATTATTTTTATATGGATTTTCCAAAAGAAAAATGAAAGATCTATCCTATAAAGTGTAAACTTTTATTTGGCACATGAACTATTGATTAAATGTCAAATTGATACATAAATTTTTGTAAATGACTTAATTGATAAATGAAATATTTATAAATTGTTAAATTGGTACATGATCAAACTTTAACGTCAATTTTAACTTTAGCCTAAATTACATTTTAAGTTCAATTACCATTAATAAATTCAATTAAGGACACATTTTTATTTTCAAGATTATTTAATTTTTTTTTATTTCTTTTTTTTTAAAAAAAACTATATTTATTTTTAAAAATTATATTATGATTATCAACTCGAATATACACTTAAATTTTTTTTTATCATATTATTAAAAATATAATAAATATTTATCATCACTATAGCCTTTTTCGGATAGCAAAATAAAAATAAACATATCTTTAGTTTTGTCAAATTCCGGTATTGCTCTGTTGAAATTCGAAAAAATGTTCAACTCATTAAAATACAAATCTTTTTGGGAAAAAATGATGTGTGACGACCGAAACATCGATACGAGAGCGAATGAAAATATCACTCATTTCCGATTTTCGTAACCTTAATGACCAAAACTTTCTGCACTTATCCGAAATGTCTAAATCAAGTGCGGAAAATTTGTCCTTTTTAATTACGTAAATTGGGTACCAGATTTTGACAAAACTAAAATTGTGATTATTTTTATTTCGTTCGTTCGAAAACAATTCCTACATTTTCTGGTGACGATATTTATTTATTTTACTTTTTATCAATATGACAAAAAACAAATTAGTTGTGTATTTGATTTGGGTAAAATTAACTTTAAAATTTGATCATGTGCTATTTTGACAATTTATAAATATTTTATATATTAATTATATTATTTATAATAATTCATGTGTCAATTTAATAGTTGGTGTACAAAATTAAATTTTACTCATTTTATAAATGATGAAAAGATAAAGAAGGTTGGCTTCCCAAGGCACCTTATCTTGCAATGAAAGTACTGCACGTTAGCATAGGTTTTCTTCACCCCCCACTTTGATAAATTTAAAGATGGGTCGGGTCAATCGCATACCTTATTTATGTGAAATATTGAGTACATTTCTTTATATGTGTTTTTAAAAATATGTGTACTTAATTTAAAAATACGATAATTTAATGGATATTTTTTTCACCAGAGTTTTCAGTAATTCCATCATTTCATAGAATTTTATGACCTAAACTAAAATGAAGAAACTATTACTAAACATTTTATATATTATAAAGAAATGAATATAAATTAAATAATATTGATTGTTATAAAAAATTATTATTATTTTCCTTCTTCAAAATAGTTTTAGAAGTTATAAGAATGAAGTTTATTTAGCGTAAGAGCGCAGAGGCACTTTTTTTTTAATTTTTTTAATTGGCGCAGAGGCATTTTTTTTTAATTTTTTTTGTTTTATTTATTATTAATATATATTAATTTTATTATTTATTTTTAAATATAAATATTTTTTAAATAATAATAAAATATTTATTTTATTATTTTAATAATGAGATATCTAAACATAAAAATTTAAAATAATAATTATTGATTTTTGAATATTTATTTATTTATGTTAATTATTAATAATTAGAGAATATAATTTGATTTAATGATTTATAAATAATATAATTTAATATAAAGATGTTCACTTCGCATTACGAAATATTTTAATTGATCATTTGTGAGATGAACATAGTCATTCATATTATATAATTAAATTATAAACTTAAATATTATTATTTAAATTTATTAATAATATAATATTGATTATATAATATACACATTAGTCATAATTAAAAATATATTAAATAAAAGATAATAATTAATATATGTAAAATAAAAGGAATATTTCGAGAATATTCTTTTTGGTGTGAGATTTGAAGTAAATAGGTTGGAGATGAATGTTGTATTTGAAGCAGAAATCACATTATTTTAGCGTGAAATTTGCACTAAAATAGATTTTGCGGTTGGAGATGACCTAATGGTATGTTTTGTTTTTCCTTTTTGGGTGGTACTTAGTACCGATACAGAAATGCTATAATTATTTTATCTTTATTTAGAATTTTTTTATTTTTCCTCGACATATTTTAAAATTTTCTTTTGCAAATAATTGAAATACTATTATAATTCGTCTATTTGAATTTTATCTCCAAATAATTAAAATTTGAATTAGTAGATGTTAATATCAAATTTTTATCATAAAAAAAAAATTAGAATTGTCTTACTCTTTCTTTATTTTCGACCTTGTTTTTATCAGATAGGATACTACTCGTTAAATTTTATGTCACTCTTTTACTGTTCATCTAACCAACCATATCAAGTGACGCAACGTCATCAACATAACACATTAGTACTAACGGGTCGGACTGTTAGGCTCATGAGTCCGGAGAGATGCGTGCTTATTTGACGATGATGTCTTTTCAGAGATCAGTTTTACCTTGTCCATACCGAGTATCATTTCTTCAATTGAAACAATATCATCTGATAATATCTAACATCACTTTTATAGGCAGACATAACCAACTAGATCAAGCGGCACAACGTCAACAGTTTGACGTACGAGAATTTCACAAGATGTCATTCATCTCATTACCCCTCTCACTCATACACGCTTAACCCAACAATATAATAAATAAATTTTTTTTAAACACTTCAAAGATGCGTTTGGATTGCAAGATTTGGATTTGAGATGATGATTCTATGTTAATGAAAAAATAAATATTTGATATTTAAAATATTTAATTATGTGAATTTTTCCAAACAAAATAATAAATTAAATATGAAATCACTGTCTTAGAATACATCAATCCAAATTCAGCTATAATTATTTCTCGATCAAGTGATTTAAATGATACCGGATATTAACCAAGTAAACATTCTATTTTGGTTAATTCTTCCCCCCTTTCCAATAAATTTTAAAATTGACCAAGTGATTATGATACTTTTTTAAATTTATTATTTTATTTCGAAAAGAAAATGAAAATTTTATTTATTTTTTGATTGGATGATAATTTTATTTTTTAAAGTTATAAAAATTTTATATTATTTAAAAATTATATTTAATAATTAATAATATTTAAAGGGTGGTGCACGTCACCAATAATTGGGGAACAAACTTATAGGCAGCTTACTTCAAGAGCACCTGTACACCTTCAATCCCACACATAAAAGCATAGATAAACCCTGGAAGCAAAGCCACTTTTATCAATTTTTTGTGCAATAAAGTGACGCACTTTGATTGAAATCCGAGCTAAATCAACTCAATAAATTATGAGAAATGTGAACGGTGACGTGTGTTTTCCTGTGTGTGGGGCGGGTAAGTGAGCTCTTCACGGGATTGATCACTAGCCATCGCCGTCGATTTGTGACCGATTTCTTGCCACGTGAAACTCGGAATTTTTGTGGGTTTTTTTGATTTTTTCTTGTGGGGGTGGATTTTGGGTTCTTCGGGGGAGGGTTGATAGCTGGGAATGGATCGACCGACGGCGGCGATGGGCCATGGTTTGGACATGCCGATAATGCATGACAGCGATCGCTATGAGCTGGTTAAGGAAATCGGGTCGGGTAATTTTGGGGTGGCTCGGCTTATGAGGGATCGGCAAACCAACGAGCTTGTTGCTGTTAAGTACATCGAGAGGGGCGAGAAGGTGAGGTCTTTCTTACGGCTTGGCTTTACCATTTCTTTTTATGATCTGAATCATTTTTTATAGAATTATGGGGTAAATATTGAAGTTATTTGAGTTTTAAAAAAAAATCGAATTTCACCATCGAAACACCACTAGATTCTCCTCGGTTGGATTCCTGATCACTCGGAATTGGCATGACTTAACTGTGAACCTAGATGGTTGTGTTTTTCTTTAGAGTTTTTTTTCCCACCATTTTATATCAACTTCTTTTTACCTTATTCTTCTTCTTGTTTGTGATAGATTGATGAGAATGTGCAGCGGGAAATCATTAACCACAGGTCTCTAAGGCATCCCAATATTGTTAGATTTAAGGAGGTAAATATGTATCTAATCAGTCCCGTACCGGAGATTTTGAAGTTTTGCTAGTCAGTGTTTATTATAGCAAAACTTTTCCAGGTCATATTGACGCCAACCCATTTGGCTATTGTGATGGAATATGCCTCCGGGGGAGAGCTATTCGAAAGGATATGCAATGCTGGTCGATTCGGTGAGGATGAGGTACGGCCTTTCGCAAAATTTATTTCTTGGTCTCAGTTTATATTTAGCATTAAAATTATAACTTTTTGCTGCAGGCAAGGTTTTTCTTCCAGCAACTTGTATCAGGAGTCAGCTATTGTCATGCTATGGTACTTGGTCGAACTCCCTTTTCCAATTGTGCGTTTTTAAACTAGACACACAAATTTTTTGTTCATTTAATTGAGATATTCATAATCTGTATGAAGCAAATATGCCATCGTGATTTGAAGTTGGAAAATACATTACTGGATGGAAGTCCAGTTCCTCGGCTGAAAATTTGTGATTTTGGGTATTCAAAGGTACATTGTAATGTCTCTGCATCCCATTTAAGCTCTCTAGATGATAAACAAATCATACTTTGATATAGCTCAATTTTCCCAGACCATGATTATATTTAGTAGTCTAAATAAATTTATCGTTGCCCCGGCAATGCTATATGATGGCAAAGCGAATTACTCGGACTGTACGTCGTTGATTCTTCTCTTAACTTGCCCTTTCTTCAAGCATTCTCATAACAGCTATGTTTGCCTTATTTCAGTCCTCAGTGCTGCATTCACAACCAAAATCAACAGTTGGTACCCCTGCTTATATTGCTCCTGAAGTGTTACTTAAAAAAGAATATGATGGAAAGGTGAGTACGTTGTAGTATTTTCATTGGATACTACTGTGTTGGTTGTCTGTTTTGCGAGTTGTCATGTTGAACTGGTGCCTTAATTTTTTATATATTACTTATTAATTATATTCTTTTGAAGTCTATTTGCTTGTGTTTGGTGTCATATCAAAATATACAATTTTTCGAAAGGTTTATATGATAGATTCCTCGAGTTCTTCAAGAGCGGAGTTGAAGCGAGAAGAGTCGGCAGTGAGTAAAAACATTGTGCTCTACGAATGGAGTATCCCAAGAAAATGACATTTAAGTTATGCGAGATAAAATGCACCGCCACCTTTCCCATATGGTGCAATGGCATAAATACCGTAAATATCTTATAATTATGGGAGAGATATAAGTTAAAATATCCCCTTTCCAATTGTACTAAATTAATAAGAAAAAATAAATAATTAAAATACACCAAAAGTGGCTGAATGGAGCCAGTGCACCTTGGATATGCTTTAGGTTAACCATAATTAACTTTAATTTATTACTCAATTCTTACCCAGCCAGAGGAAGGGTGCTCGATCAGCTCAGGATTTGAGCTAAACTTATAGATGCTTTAAGCTGGCCATGCTGAACTTGAGTTTGTTGGTGTGAAATCTTAGCCAAGCCAGAGCTTTACCATCTAGATGAGAATTGGGCAACTTTAAAAGTCTATTGAAGGTTCTTAAAGAGTTCGGCATTAGCTTGACCTAGCAGACACGCATGCTTGTGGATGATCCGGAAATATTATCTGATAACATGGTACCTAGGAGATAAGCCTACGCGTCTACACAGTAATTTTTAAGTTCTTCCACTGTTGAACCATCGGTTTCCATTGGCAGAGACCCATCGGTTACCTTTTACTATCTTCTCACGTTAAAATGTTTTTTTCCATCCCATTTAGTTAAATGAAATGAACTTTATATCTGCAGTACCGTACATGCTAACTATATATCTACTACTGCTTATCCAGATTGCAGATGTTTGGTCTTGTGGAGTGACTTTATACGTCATGTTGGTTGGCGCATACCCATTCGAGGATCCTGATGAACCCAAAAACTTTAGAAAAACCATACAGGTACTATTCTCTTCACAATATAATTTCATTTATCATTACTTTTGTTATATGTTACTTATTCAAGGATTGGTACATTGGCAGCGAATTTTGAATGTCCGGTATTCAATTCCTGATTATGTTCATATATCTCCAGAATGCCATCATTTGATCTCAAGGATATTTGTGGCAGACCCTGCCAAGGTAAGTTACCGCCGGTGTTTATCTCATTTTCATCATGCTCGATCTGCAACGATCATTTGCTACTTGTTTAATTTCCAACGGTTTCAAAGATGTGTTATCTCTAAATGTGTGGAGATTATATTGATAACGTGGTGCATTATTGCCTATTTGGTTTCAATCTCCGAATAATATATGTGTGTGTGTGTGTGTGTGTACATATTTATTATGGACGTAGTATCGTTTAAAGATATGTTAATGTTGGTGCATCAAAAACAATGATTCAATATTCTGTAGGGTGATGAAAAGTTGAACCGAAAGTAACGATTATAATGATAGATGTAAAAACGAGATGAACTAAGTTTCTGGGATATTTTAAGTCATTTTTGGGATGCAAAGTATTGTTTTCAGAAAATGAAAACAAATATCTTCTGTATTTTTTTTCAGTCGGAGAAGCGTTTCATTTGGCTAGAAGCCATCGGCAACATCTTCTGTGTTCTAACTCCTTTAACACTGACAGAGAATTACGATGCCCGAGATAACAACCCACGAATGGTTTCTCAAGAACCTTCCTAACGATCTCATGGACGACAACATGAACCGTCAATTCGAGGAGCCAGACCAGCCTATACAAAGTGACGATGAAATAATGCAAATAATAACCGAGGCGACCATTCCAGCTGCTGGAACTAACAGCCTGAATCACTATCTTACAGGAAGTCTAGACATCGAAGATGACATGGACGAAGATCTGGAGAGTGACCCTGATCTCGACATCGATAGCAGTGGAGAGATCATCTATGCACTTTGATTCATACCTAGGTTCCTTTGAAGCTTGCAGTAGATTAAAAATATTGTCTTCTATGATATAAACATGGTGTAACTTCATCACATCTGAATCACTGTTGTTTGTTTTTCTTTGTTTAGTTGTAATATTAGTTACCATATATAAACCAATATTTACCCTTTACAGGGGTTATGCAGTGTTACTTAGTACTCTTAACTAACATGACATTTTGTTTCTATGTACCCCGAATATATACTAAGATACCGTTTAGTGCGAAATATAAAATATCAAATGATTGTGCATATTAGTTTATTCAACATTTGGCTCATAGTTGTCAAAGGCGGCGCCTCTCGCCTTGAGGTGAGAGGCACAACCAGGCGTGGGCTCAGGCGCAACGATTCACAAAAGCGAGCTCAGGCGCGCGCCTGGGCTCGCCTTGGAAAGGCTCTCGGGCGCGCCTTAGGCGTGCCTGAGATTGTTTTTTTTAAAAAAAAAATTCAGTAAAAATGCAACTTCTCTATTTTTTTTAATAGTAACTTAAAATATAAAAGGCCCAACCCCAAACCCAAACCCTAGCAGCCCAGTTCACAAATTAAATAACATAATTACAGAAGGCGACAAGAGCAGAAATGTGCAAACTGCAACAGAAAGTTCTAGGGACTCTGATAATTTGGTGGAAGAAGATGAACTTGATTTAGATGATTGAAGAATTTTAATCGTGTTACTTATTATTATGAACTTATTAATTATTTGTTGTTTTGTGTGACATTGTGACTTAATTATTTCATATTTTAATATATTATTCTAAGATAAATATATTTTTTAAAAAAATTAAAAATGTGCGCCTTGCTTCGGTAAGGCGCGCGCCTCGCCTTGCGCCTAGCGCCTCAAGCTCCAGAGCCCTTGTGCGCCTTGCGCCCTTGACAACTATGGTTTGGCTCTATAAATATTTGAAGTCGTATATTGTTTTGTTATTTATATATATTGATTTATCATTCATGTATCATACATTTTTTGTCATCATGTCCGATGAACCAAACGATCCATATGTATATATAGGTGGAATTATGTTATTTTTGTTTATCTGCTTCTTTCAAAAATAGAATTAAATTTTTTTTCAAAAAAAAAAAAAATGGGTTGCGTTCTTATTCATCAACAGTTTACTTGTTTATACCTATTTTATCCCTTTCGTTTCGTTTTCTTTTCTCATTATTAGTTTAATAATTTTTACTTCATAAAATTTGTAGGGTATTGTTAAAATTATTAACTTTATTTTAACTATACTTTGATTAAAATTTGAAATTAATGTAAATTACGACACTTGAATTATTGAATGTACTATTATTATTATTTAATTTTATAGATAGAATATAAAAATAAAATAAAAAATATTTTTGATCAGTACTCTCAAAACATAATTGTATTTTAATTACACAAAAACTCTTGTGAGACGGTTTCACGGATTAATTTCGTGGTCAAATCTCTTATTTGGGTTATCCATGAAAAAGTATTAGCTTTTATGCTAAGAGTATTACTTTTTATTGTGAATATTGATAGGGTTAACCCGTCTCACAGATTAAAATTCGTGAGACCGTCTCACAAGAGACATACTTCTAATTTTAATATGTCCAGTACATTTGTATCATTATTTCAATGAGTGAATTTTAAATTTTAATGATAATAAAACATTAACTCATAAATATGAATTTTATTTTATAAAAAGAATCAAAATCGGAATCTTAATTTTAAAAAAAATAAAGTATAGGGTCAAAGCTTTTTTTTTTTGGTCTCGAAAAATATATATAACTAAGTCCAAAATGCTATTTTCATAGTTATTAATAAAATATTTCCTTTTTCTTTTTTAAGTATACAATATAATAGTATATTATATATTATCTGTTTAAATATTTTTAACAAGGATTTTGAACAAAGTTCATCGATATTATTTCATTTTTTGGAAAAAATATTGTTTCACTTTTGTCTTTATATTTGGGCCACACGACCCGCTATGTAAAATGGGCCATTGGGCCCCCGGAAATCAAATAATGGGTTCAGCCACCAGCAACCGTTACACCGCCACCAATCAAATTTCCGCCGCCGTAAACTGGCGCCTCTCTTCATTCTTCCGTGTTCCCCTTCAAATTATTCTTTAATTCGCCATTAGCTTGAGCTGAATTTTCTACTTTGTCACCTAATTTTGAAAATTAACACCAAATTGAAGAATCGGAGAATCGTTATATTAAGTTTTCGATGTGTAATTTTGGATAAGCCCTGATTGAGTCATGAGCAACGGGACTGCAGAATCAAAATCTACACCTCTTTCTGGTAATATGTATTTTTTTTGCAGAAAATCTCAAAGACCGTCTTTGTTGAACTGTATCTTTAGTTCAATCTTGATTACTTTATGTTAATTGTCGTATCTCTGTTATCTGGAATCAAGAAAAATTTATCGTTGTTTCCCAATTTCGCCGTCAAATGGAGTAAATTTTATACTTTATTGAACTTAATTGCCGAAATAACTCAAAGCTAGAAGAATGGGGGTAGTTGTTGTATTAAAGGTGATATTCACGGAAAATTTGGAGTCTGATTCGAGCAAGTGTCACTAGTCCAGACGCAGGTTTCAAAATTGCCCTGAGCCTGAAATCACGAATAAGACCGTTAGAAGGGGGCCGTGAGGTTGTCCCGGCGTAGCCCTTCCGACGCTCAAGTCAGAGACTGAGGATATGAGGGTAGAGCAGCTAAGGGTGCTGCTGAAAACAATATAGTGAACGAATGCATTAAACACTCAAGCTTGGTATTTATAGGAGAATACCTGGGCCCTTGATGTGTCTGTCTTTCATTTGGGCTAGGGATGTACCAGGGGTAGTGGGCTCATCTATCTATGGGTATCACCAGTCTCCCCGAACTGAATCGTAGGTTCAAAGTTCGATTAATTGTGTTGTCCAAGTTTACATGGCACGAGTTATGCATTTTCTTCCTGTCGCTCGTCAGTTTCCAAAAATTTGGAAACAAATCAAATCGTAATCTTGCTCTGAAAGGAAAGATTTGGTCTGAGGTTTCTTTATAAATAGAGGTTCCCTCCTCACTTCATTCTCATTTTTCACATACAGAATTTCCTCTGTCGTTCATTTACTAGCTCTCCATTGCCTGGCAACCGCACGCTCCCACATACACTCGCTTCACCACCCAGCCCTCTCACACCCGCGCCATCACCCTTCGAACGCTCGCCCTATGTCCCCGCCTCGCCCACCGCCCCTTCTCGCATCGCTTACACGCCCGCGCGCCCTTGCGCAGGTCCTCGCCGAGCCTCGTGCCTCGCCACACCCTGCTCGCCGAGCCTCATGCCTAGCCACACCCTGCCACCCTCTCATCCTCGCCTAACCCCTGCCATCTCGCCCTAGCCCTCTCAAGCTCTCGCCAACCTCGCCGCCAGCGCATCCTTCGCCGCAAACCCTCGCCCTGCACTCCTGCCCTCGCCCGCACACGCTCGCCCAGCCTTTTCGCCTACGCTCACACCACATACTGCCCAGCCTCGCCGCACGCACGCTTGCCCCGCCTTCTTCGCCTGCTCACCTCGCCGAGCGCACGCTCGCCCAACACGCCTGCCGTGCGCTCGTCCCTGCCGAGCTCTCGCCCTAGCCGAGCGCACGCTCTCCCAGCACACCTGTCGCGCGCTCGCCCCTGCAGAGCTCTCGCCCTCGCTGAGCGCACGATCGCCTAGCACACCTGCCGCGCGCTCGCCCCTGCCGAGTTCTCTCCCTCGCCGAGCGCACGCTCGCCCAGTACACCTGCCCGCTCGCCCCTCGCCCTCACCCAGCGCCCGAGCATCTCGCCCCTGCCCTCTCGTGCCCGCACTCGCACGCACGCCCTAGCGCACCTCGCTCGGACATCCTTGTGCTCGTCATCGGCTCATCCTTGCGGACCTATTTCTTGACTATTTTTTTCACGTCTCATCCGGGTCAGTTCTCTCCTTTTCTTGTTTGATTATCCTTAATAGTTATGTCTTCTTCCACGTTCGAGTCTAGTTCTTCAAGTGATTCTGATAGATCTAGCTGGTCTAGCGAGAGTAGGACTTCCGTAGAAGATCCTGAATTTACCCTTGATTCCATGAGGAGGAAGTCACCATCCATAGCCGTCCTGGTAAAGAAGTTCGTCATGTGACCCAACAGATGAACATATCTAACGTAGATAACTTATGGTACGATCACTTGTCATCCCACATTCCCCTAGTAGCGAGTCAAAACTTAGGACTTTGTGTCATATTCCTTCCTCCCACCAGATCATCATTCCTACCTCCGAGGACCGACCCTATCTAGCTCCCAAGGGCTGCTATACTTTCTTTCAGCACCACCTCGATGCCGGTCTTCGTTTTCCCTTATGTGACTTCTTCCAGGAGTTGAGCAATTATTACCATGTGCATCTAGGTTTACTCACTCCTAATGCATTCCGCTCGATATGCTGTTTCTTCGTGCTATTCCGGGCCTTAGATCTTCCTTTAAATTGCATCACGTTCTCCTATTTCCCAGTCTTGTCCAAGTCGAAAGAAGGACTTTTCTATGTGACCTCCCGGTCTAGCCATAAACTTTTTGACGGGTCCCCCAGTCATGTGAAAGACTGGAAAAAATATTTCTTCTTTATTCAGCCCCCAAAAAATTGACTTGTTTCACGGATTGGTACTCTACGTTCACCAAACCTAAGCTTTCCAAAGGGTACAAGAAAGATAAAGAGTATCTGCGTATAATGAGAGTGTTAAGAAATCAATGTTTTAGTATTCCCCAACTCCTATCTGAAGATCTCTTGTGCCATGCGGGGTTGAGTCCAGCCAAAATTAAGCTGAAGGAGAATGCTGGTAGATATTCTCATTTTTTCATGTTCCTTGTTTTTCTTTTGCTTATTACGCTCCTTGATAATATTATCATCTAGTTCAATGTCTCTGCTTGCAGGTATTAGAGTTATGAATGCCCTATTTCTCCGTGAGATTGCAAAGAAGAAGACTGAGAGTTCATTATCAGTACCCCAGAAGTCAGTTGCATCAGCAGTCAAGACAGGGATGAAGGGAACGTGCTCTATCACTGCAACGAAACCTGCTAGCTTGCCTACCCCTGCAAAGAAGAAGAAGAAGGCAGGCTCATCCTCCTCTACCCAGGAGCGAGCCTCCTCCCCACCTCCTCAGGCTGAATCCCATCCTCCACCTCCTCAGGCTGAATCACATCCTCCATCTGGCCAAGGGAAGGCGTCTACTGATCCCGGCCCATCAGTCTAACAGGCAGGGAAGCGCAAGATCTCCGAGATCTCAATCACCTCGTCCCCAGAGGTGTCTGGATCAGACGATGAGCATCCTTCTGGGCCGACGATACATCCTTTGTATACCCCGGAGTCAGCTATCGTGGGCCGAGGCCCTACTCACATAGCTCAGAAGCTGTTATTTCAACTTACCTCCTCTACGGACGCAACTTTCTTGGGTTCACTGGGATGGTCCGATTTATCCCGTCGGACGTGCATCAGCTTTACTGAGGTATATTTCTCCCTTCAATTTTTTAACTTGGTATTCGATATATGATTGCTATTTCTCTTGTTCTCTTACTTTTGTCTTCTTGATTCAGGGCATGCTGTATCTCGGGTAGTTGGCTGAGCGCGCCGACATTATCAGGTCCAGTGCCCGTCGCGATTTACGTGAAGGTGAGGTTCTTCGCAACCAACTCCAGACGACCCTAGACGAGGCGAAATCGACACATGTTGGGGAGCTTTCAGAGTTACAGACCCGATACGACGAGCTCCTAAAGAAGAACAAAGAAGCAGAGTAGGAGAAGGGGGAGCTCCAGTGAGTGATAGGTGACCAGGCGAAGGAAATCCAGAAACTGAAGAAGGAGTCGAAGATTTCCCAAGCTGAAGTAGCTCAAGTGCGTGGTGAGCTTAAAGATACCAAAGTGCAGCATGCGAAAGAAGCCTCTTCATTTAAGGAAGAATTTGTCAAATCTGAAGAATTCGTCGAGATCTGTGGCCCGAGAGCTTTTCCCTACTTGGAGGTGGGTTTTGAGGGTGCAGTCGACCTCTTCAAGGATCACGGCTACCCTCTGGCCGGCGCTCCCACTGACTTCATCAGCCTTGAGGACTTTGTAGTGAGTCTCCCTCCTTATCTCTAGACCATGCTCTTTTACTTATGCTATTTTCTCATTTATGCAGACGATGTATGTCCTCGAGCTATATTTGTCACACATTGCATTGCTTTACTTTCTGCACTATCATGTGACTGTGGATTTTATGACGCTTATATTTGGTTATCTTTTTCTGTGCACTTTTGGCATGTATGAAACTCGCTTTATGCAACATTGAGTATTTTGCATTTAAATTTACTGCTTCTTCCTAGTTTATCTCTGATATTATTAAACCACTAGGGCAAATAAAATCTCCACCTCTCCTTCTTTTCTACTAGGCATACCTTAAGCAGGTAATATATGATTTTTGATTTCTTCACCACTTCTCCATTATTAGCTGCAGCTCCGATAATAAAAACTCCACATCTCCACCCCATGACTCTCAGCAAGAAGGCTATAAAAACTCCATCTCCACTCCTAACTCCTCTGCTCGGCAATATCTTAGCAAGAAAATAAAAAATTTCGATTATCTCACCTACAAACTACTCTGCTAGGCGGTGACTTAGCAGGAAAATTTTTATTTTTCTCCTGCACGCTGCTCCTCTACTAGGCGATGCCTTAGTAGGAAAATTTAATTTTCCTCCTTCACTCTGCTCCTCTAGTAGGCGATGCCTTAGTAGGAAAATTTAATTTTCCTCCTTCACTTTGCTCCTCTACTAGGCGATGCCTTAGTAAGAAATCTTAGAAGGAAAATTTAATTTTCTCTTTCACTCTGTTCCTCTACTAGGCGATGCCATAATAGGAAAATTTAATTTTTCTCCTGCACTCTGCTCCTCTACTAGGCGATGTCTTAGTAGGAAAATTTAATTTTTATCATCCTCACAATACAACAACATTAATGAATTGAAAAGAAGAACTTGATTTTATTGAATTCCAACTGATTACATGGGAAAATTCAAAAAATGAAATACATCAACGATAGAATCAAGAATGATACTTCCTAAGGTGATAAACATTCCAGGGCCTCTTCAAAGCCTTGCCTTGCGCATTCTCCAAGTAATAGGCTCCAGAGCTCAGCCTCTCGATTACTTTGAAGGGACCCTCCCACTTTGGGTCCAACTTTCCTCTCTGTTTTTCTTGCACCTTTCTCAGGACCAAGTCGCCTACCTGGAAGCTTCTGTGAATGACCCTCCGATTATAAGACTGTGCAATGCGGTTTTTATAAGCTTCCATGTGAATGCTTGCAGCCTCCCTCTTCTTTTCCAAAAGATCAAGGTCAGTTGCCTGTCTCGCACCATTATCTTCATCATAAAACATTACCCTTGCCGATTCCAATCCAATCTCAGCCGGGAGTACTGCCTCATTACAATAGACCAAACTGAAAGGAGTTTATTTGGTTCCTTCTCTCGGAGTGGTTCAGTATGCCCATAAGACACTTGGTAGTTCATCGACCCAATTACCCTTAGCTTTGCCAAGTCGAACCTTCAGACCCTGCACCAGCGTCCGATTAGTCACCTCCACTTGCCCATTACTCTGCGGGTAAGATACAGAGGTAAAGACTTGTTGGATCCTCATCTCTCTACACCAAGCTTGGATCTTGGCTCTTTGGAACTGTCTCCCATTATCGGATATCAGTCTCCTAGGTACCTCGTATCTGCATACTATACTCTTCCACAAGAACTTCTGGACATCATTCTCAGTGATTCTGGCCAAAAGCTCTGCTTCCACCAATTTCGAAAAATAGTCAACTGGTACCAATAAGAACTTCTTCTGAGCATGAGCTATAGGAAAAAGCCCGACAATATCCATTCCCCACTGGTCAAAAGGACAGGCGGCCGTGAGGGCCTTCATCATCGCGGCCGGCCGATGATGCAACCGGGCATGACGTTGACAACTATCACAAGACATCACTAGCTCTTGAGCATCATGCAGCAGTAAGGGCCAACAGTAACCGGCGAGCAACACCTTCCTTGCCAACGCATTAGCCCCCAAATGATTTCCACAACACCCATCGTGAACTTCTCGGAGCACATAATCAGCCTCTTGATAACTCAAGCATCGAAAAAGCGGTCCTGCAAAAGACGTTCTATACAACACTTCTCTGACTATCACATAACGCGAACACTTTGTCTTCAACTTACGAGCTTCGCGAGGGTTATCAGGAAGCTTTCCCTCTCTCAAATAATCAATTATGCCAGTCCTCCAATCATCCTCCTCTTGTTTGACTGCAGGCGAACTCGCGTGAGGCGCGAGTTCGACTTGAAATACCACATCCCTAGTCTTCCAACTTCCCATCGTTCCAGCCATTTTGGCTAGAGTGTCTGCTTTTTCATTTTTTTTCCTGGGAATCTGTTCAAATGTAATCTCTGTGAATTTCTCTCTGACTCTGTCTACTTCTTGAGCGTACTCAATAAGTTTTTCATCTTTCACATCATATATTCCCTTCATCTGCTGTGCTACTAGTTGTGAGTCAGAAAAAATAAGTACCCGTGTAGCTCCCACGTTTCTGGCTGCTCGAAGTCCTGCCAACACAGCCTCATACTCTGCCTCATTGTTGGATGCTCGAAAGTCCAACCTTACCGCTAACTTCACCTTCTCCCCAGCTGGCGAAATTAGTATTACTCCCACTCTACTTTCCATCCTTTGACGAGGAACCATCCACATACACTTTCCAAGGGTCCTCATCTTCTTGATGCATGGTCTCAACTAGAAAATTGGCTAAGGCTTGCGCTTTAATAGCTTTTCTCGGCTCATACTGGATGTCATACTCTCCCAGCTCAGTAGTCCACTTAACCAGACAGCCAGACATATCTGAATGAGTTAAGTTCCTCCCCAATGGACTGTTGGTGAGCACCAAAATTGGATGAGATAGGACGTAGGGTCTCAAACGTCTCGCTGTCATCACTAAGGCCAAAGCCAATTTTTCGAACCCTGAGTATCTTATCTCTGCCCCCTTGAGTGTATGTGAGACATAATAGACTGGCTGTTGAGTTGATCCCTCTAGCTTGACAACGACCGAACTCACAGCTCCCTCGGTGGCAGGCAAATATACCCACAAAGGCTCGCCTGCTGTCGGTTTGGCCAGGACAGAGAGCTCAGCAAAGTACTTCTTCAATTCTCCAAAAGCCTACTCGCAGTCCGGATCCCATTCAAATTTTTTCGCCTTACGCAAAGTCCGGAAGAATGGTAAGCTTCTGTGAGCGGAACTCGAGATAAACCTTGCCAGCACATCAATCCTCCCTGTTAACTTTTGCACATCGCTGGGTCCTCGAGGAGAAACCATGTCTTGAATAGTTCGAACCTTCTCGGGGTTAGCCTCAATCCCCCTCTCTGTCACCATATAACCCAGAAACTTCCCACTCCTTACCCCAAAAGATACACTTCTGAGGGTTCAACTTCAGCCCATAGGACCTGAAGGTGGAAAAGGTCTCCACTAAATCAGGTATGGGCTGGGTTGAATCCTTTGACTTTACCATGATGTCGTCCACGTACACTTCGACATTCCTTCCCACCTGCTCAGAAAAGACTCTATCCATTAATCGTTGATACGTGGCTCCGGCATTTTTGAGTCCGAAGGGCATGACTACGTAACAAAAAGTCCCATCAAAAGTGATAAAACTCACTTTGTCTTGGTCCTCCATAGCCAAGGGGATTTGGTGGTACCCCTGATAAGCATCCAACATACACAGATATTGATGTCCAGCTGTAGAGTCCACCAACTGATTTATTCGGGGCAAAGGATAACAATCTTTAGGGCAGGCTTTATTGAGATCTCTGAAGTCCATACACATCCTTCACTTCCCTGAACTCTTTGGGACTAGGACGACATTCGATAGCCAAGTAGGAAATTGCACTTCTCGAATGTGCCCAGCCTCAAGCAATTCGCCGACCTCTTTCCATATACTTTATCTTTCTCTGGCCCGAAGTGTCTTTTTTTCTGTTTTACCGGGCGGGCATTCGGCAAGATGTTCAACCGATGCTCTGCCACATCCGGGATTGTCCCGGTGAGCTCTTGAGCTGACCAAGCGAACACGCTGAGATTGACCTGTAAGCAAGTAATGAGTTCCTCCCTAACCCTTGGGTCAAGGTCAGGGGCTATTCCGACCATCTTTTTTTCGGGTCCCAGCGTTACGACCTCCGGTTCTTCATCCATCACCTCTCGAACCTCTTTCCTTACCACGGGCAACCCGCTCCTCCCCTTCTAATCATATTCACCTCCACCCGTGCCCTCTTTCCCTCTTCATTCACTATTATTTCATAACACCGACGTGCAACTTTCTGGTCCCCGCACAAGATTCCAACCCCCTTCCCCACAAGAAACTTCAGCTTCTGATGATATGTGGACGCTACAGCTCTGAAATATTTTAGGACTGGTCGCCCCAGAATTCCATGTATGCTGATGGGGTGTCCACCACGGTAAATGTTGTCATCTTTGTTACCCGCCGAGGCTCATGTCCCAAAGATAGAGGAAGGACAATCTGACCCAGCGGCGGGATGACATGTCCTGCAAACCCATATAGAGGAGTAGAGATTGGCTCAAACTCAAATCCCTCCACCTTCATCTGATCCAGAGTGCTCTTAAACAAGATATTCACGGAGCTTCCATTATCAATAAATATCCTTGTCACATCATAATTGGCAACTGTGGCCGTCACCACCGAGGCATCGTTATGTGGAGCCACAATGTCTCAGAGGTCATCCGGCCCAAAACTGATGACATGATCCTGGGGTAAGTCTGCACCCCTAGATATTTCAAAGCTCTCCCACCTTCTCCCATGTGCTTTCCGAGCTCGCCCGGAGACCCCATCGTAGCACCCCCCGAGATCATATGAATCATTCCTCTCGTAGGGTGGTTGTCCTCATTCCTTCCCCTCCTCGGCTCGACGGGCTCCCGAGGGACATCCTGATCTCAACCTTCCCTCCTCGGCTCCCCGACCCTCTGATTTATCCAGGGAGGGCCTCGACCTCGCCTAGATGACGAACGAGATCTCGGTTCACCCCCGGATGAGGATCCTTCTTGCCTGCCCAGCGGCGGAAGCCTAGCATTGCTCTCCACCCTCTGCGACTTCTCCCCCCTCTCCCCTGATTCCCTCACCTCCATCACTTTATACCGATTACTATTCAGAGGAACATGCGAGGAGAATTGTCCTCTACCTATAGTTTTGTCCTCCTCTCTTTCACTTGCACCCCTCTTCCTTCTTCCTTTCTCCGCTCTCTCAACTCTTCCTCCCCCAGGCCGCTGTTCAATCCTCTTGTGCCGCTGGGCATCCTCTAGATTCACATATTTTTCTGCCCGAGCTAACAAATCATCATAGCTCGACGGAGGTTTCTTGATCAGTGACTTGAAAATTTCTCCTCCCCTCAGCCCTTGGGTAAAAGCACTTATCATGATGTCGGGGGTAGCCGCTGGTATCTCCAGCGCTGCGCTGGAGAAATTCTCGCAAAGTTTCAGCCTCTTGCTGTTTCATCACGAACAGGCTCAAATAGCTTTCCTGGTGCCTCTTGCTGCTAGCGAATTGGTGCAAGAAAGCCGTAGAAAAATCCTCGAAAGACTGTATGAAATTGGGCTACAGGGTGTTAAACCATTGCTGGGCTGACCTCACCAACGTGCTCAGAAACACCCTGCACCTGACTCCATCTGAGTATTGATGCAACAGAAACGCATTTTCAAATCTCCCTAAGTGTTCTTCGGGGTAAGTATGTCCGTCATATTCTCCCATGTTTGACCGTCGGAAATTCGGAGGAAGCCCTTCTTCTAAGATGGCGAATGAAAAAGAACTTCCTCTCTTGGGTGCCGGCGCTCTGCCACCCAACTGCTGCCTGAACATTTGTATCTCCTTTCACATCTATCCCATCCCAACACTCTCCCCACTTGGGAGAGGCTGTGTCTCTTCAACCCTACTTTGGTGGCCCTCAGCATTTTCTTCTCGTTCCTGGCAAGTGGTCTGTTCTTCCGCAAACAAAGACTCTTGGTTCTTTTTCATGGCCTCGTCTACTGTCCGGGTGATAAATTGGCCCAATTGTTCCATGGTCAAGTTCCCCACATTCTCACTGGGAAGTGATTGCTCGACCCTTGTCTCGGGAAGGGGTTGTTCATCTCCTGCCTCATGACGAGTTTGTTCTTGTCCCGTCTCAAGACGAGGTTGTTAGGGTCCTCCCTGACGACGCGATGATGCTGAGTTAGTTCTTCTACTCCCTCTCCTGCCTGCCATATCTACGTCTCAACTCAAGATTTCCTACAGACGGCGCCAAGTGATACTCATGGAAAATTTAGAGTCCGATTCCAGCAAGTGTCACTAGTCCAGACGCAGGTTTCAAAATTGCTCTGAGACTGAAATCAAGAATAAGACTGTTAGAAGGGGCCGGGAGGATGTCCCGGCGTAGCCCCTCCGACGTTCAAGTCAGAGACTGAAGATATGAGGGGAGAGCAGCTAAGGGTGCTGCTGAAAACAATATAGTGAATGAATGCATTAAACACTCAAACCTGATATTTATAGGAGAATACCTGGACCCTTGATGGGCCTGTCTTTCATTTGGGCTAGGGATGGGCCATGGGTAGTGGGCTCATCTATCTATGGGGTATCAAAGGGTTCTCCAGTGTGATTCTTGGTACACCTCAATTGGGTGTTGAGGCTCATGACCAACGGGACTGTGGTATCAAATTTTATTTCCATTTCTTGTAAGTTTTGTGTTAGCGGAATCTTGAAGACCATCCTTGTTCAAACTGTCTTTAATGGACCTTCATTAAATTGGAGTTTCTCGTTCTCAAAAAATAAATAAATTGGAATGTTTCGATTGATGGGATTCAGGAAAAATTTTTTGCCACTTCCTGATTAGCCATTACATGTTGTAAAATTTTAACCATTTGTTTTTTCGTCAAAATGACCTCAAGTTTAGAAGAATTGGGGTTGTGATTCTTCATAAACCCTAATCTGGTTGAGACAAGCTAGACTGTGGATCATGTACCTATTTCTGGTACTTGTATACTGAATCTTCAGGACCGTTCCTTTTGTTTCGATTATTTACTTCATACTTGTGTAGTTCTTTAAACTGGAAACTTTTATTTACTGGACTCAACAAAAATTTGATAATTGTTTCTTGATCTTACAAGGCTGGAAGTCTAAGGATAACGAGACACAAGACAACACTATGTATGATAAGTACAATGTTGAAGCCGCTGAAGCTCTTGCAAATGAGGCATTGGTAAGATTGTTTGGTTTTTTGTTCTGCGGGTGAATGCATTTTTTTTAAAGATATATGGTGCGTGACATATTGTTTTGATAATTTTTCTTTAGCATCTACCAATCTCAGAAGCGGTGCTTATATATGAGCAACTTTTGACCACATTCCCCACAGCGGTAACCCCTTTCTCCATAATCTCATCCTCAAAGTTGTGTAATATCAATTGCATGGTGAATGTTATAAATGATACCAGCATTGTAAAGTAAAATAAGTTTTATATGTGGTCTATGTTATGTATCGTGTTGAATGTGGAGGTAAGTGTCAATAGGAACCTGATTCGGAAAAGATAAAATGTGGATATGTGCATGCCTGATGTTTTCAGAAGAAGTTTTTTGCTGAATATATAATCAAAGTCTATTCCATGAATTGCTAGATGAAACACTAAATAGATGAAAGTACTAAAGAGGCTCCAACATTAATACAGGACCTACTATATTTGGTTTGCATGGCCGTTTAACGCTTGACATCTTAGTTTTCTTTTTTCAATTCTCTATTGATTTACAACCTGTATTCCCCCTCTTTAGACTTTGATTCTGTGACTATCGTCTATCTGTTTCTCTATTTAGAAACAACTATCACATATCTGTAAGTTTAAATGCTTTTGACCTTGTCAATATACTTTCTTCGGGTTGTATTGTTTATTTCAAATTATCGAGATTCTTCTTGGCATACATTTGTTTTTGCCAGATAACACATTGAGTGAACAAGTTTCCTAAACTTACTTGCAGGCAAAATTTTGGAAGCAGTTTGTAGAAGCACACATGGCTGTGAATAATGATGAAGCAACCAGACAAGTATTTAGTCGTTGCCTTCTGAATTGTTTACAAGTTCCTCTTTGGTATAGATATGTTCTACTTCTCTCTAGTTGATTGATCTGTGTGGCTTTGGGAGGGATCGGTCAATAATAATTTTTGAGTATCTTCCTGTGATTTCACTGATTTTGTACTCATTATAGTTGTACTATTGTACGGTGACATCTTCTTACTACTGTCTCCTAACTTGCTGCTGCGCTTTTATTAACTTGTTTTTAAATTGACTTGATGATGATTAATATGGTTTCACAATGTCAATTTCAGGCGCTGCTATATCCGCTTCATTAAGAAAGTTAACGACAAGAGGGGAATAGATGGTCAAGAAGAGACAAAAAAAGCATTTGATTTCATGCTTAATTATGTTGGTATGTTAAATTCCCAAAATCTTCCTGTGGTAATATTACTAGTGACCTTTTACAAAGACTTCTAATTTTATCTATAAATATAGTAATCCATAAAGTAAAGTTTATCTATCTTCTCTAGCTCTAAGTCAGTTTTGTTGTAGTGAGAATTGAAAGATAAAAATGGCCTGACGTATCAGCCAGTTTGTTTGATATGACCTTGATGAATTGATCTTGTAAAACTTAAGCTGCACTTCTTTGTGCTATTATTTGATTGCAATTACATATGGAATATTTTGGTTAAAAAACTGTAAAAAATGATTTTTTTTTTTTTATATTATTGATTACAAAATTTTGTTGGTCCTCAACCTGTTGAAAATGTTCTGTATTCCTCTGTTTATTCAATGATTTTAAACTCAATTTGTTACATTCACCATTCAACCTAGTAATTTGGCTTCCGAATTTATGCTCATTCTATTTGGTTCAGGAGCTGACATTGCATCTGGTCCCATGTGGTTGGAATATCTTTCATATTTAAAATCCTTGCCGGTATGATTATTATATCTCCATGACTTCGTTTGCTGCTTTCTTCATGCAATAAATTCACTAT
This sequence comes from Primulina huaijiensis, assembly GCF_012295235.1. NCBI lineage: Eukaryota > Viridiplantae > Streptophyta > Magnoliopsida > Lamiales > Gesneriaceae > Primulina > Primulina huaijiensis. The sequence continues at coordinate 20,508,962 of NC_133308.1, forward strand.
TTTGTGTGCTTATTTCTATGATAATGGAGCAGGCACAAACAACTCTAGAGGAGTCACAAAGGATGACTTTGATACGCAAGACGTACCAAAGGGCTATTGTTTTGCCTACTCATCATGTTGAACAGCTCTGGAGGGACTATGAGAGTTTTGAAAATTCAGTTATCCGTGCCCTGGTAGATTTTAGCTTCTGATTCAGTTGGTAGACTGACATGTGATATTTTTTTTTTGTAAAAGCTCCGATCAGAAGTCAGCAACATGAAATAAGTTGTTTGCTACCCTTTTGGAACTATGCTTGTTAAAAGGCTTACATATCATGCTATGACAATTTATTGCATGTTGAACTTATTTGATCATTCTAATATTATGTAATCATGTTGAGTGTTGACAGTGACCAAATGTACACTTTGAGTAAATTTAATATATTTGATGTGTTAATATGTTTAAAAATCTAAATTTAATGTGTTAGTCTGGCTTAGGCTTGTATTTTAGATATAATATACATGTACTGCCCTTAATAATTATTTGAGGGTGATATTTTCAAAAATACTAAGACACGTTAGTTGTCTTTAATCCAAAGTCTTTACTATTTGAGATGATAAGGCTACCATTATGATCACCACATATATTTAGTTATCATCATTAAAAAGGAGTGCTCTGCCAAGAGATCAAGACAGTTATTATGACACCCTCTCCCTCAATATTGTATTATACGTATCTTCTGGATGAGATTTCTTAGCAAGATAAAATTTTAATTTTAGCAAACTCTAGACATAATTATTGAAGAATAAAGACAAGGGATGTATGTTAAAACGGAGTTTCACACACGAGTATTAGGCAAACCTCTTACTTTCAGAATCAGAAAATATCGTTAAGATTTTCATCATTTTTCAATGGAACGATAATCTGTTTAATTTTTTAACTTGAGTAATGGTATATTGGTATGCCATGCTTTTGCAAGTAATTGTAAAGGTAAGTTATTGCATCTCATGGTTAAAAAATCTTGTAGGCAAAAGGGTTGTCGTCTGAATATCAACCAAAATATAACAGTGCAAAGGCTGTTTACAGGGAGCGGAAGAAGTATGTCGATGAAATTGATTGGAATATGCTTGCTGTTCCTCCTTCAGGTTATCCTAAGGTATTATTTATAGCATGGATGGTTTTCCACCTTTCTTTCTTCTGATCAGAGAGATGGTCTTAGTTACTTAAGTGGTCCTTGGTCAGCGGGCTGAGAAAACTGTCATCAAAAGGTTCAAACACTACAATGTGTTGGGAATAGTCATGCATGTATTTATAAACTATGTATTTGTGCATGAACCGTCTGATTACATATGTATATGTTGAATTTGGTAATGTGTTTGGATTGTGGTGGTCAGATTTTCATTCTCGCTCTTTTATTGTTTATAAGTTAATATTTGGTGAAACTATACACTTTTCAGGAGGAAATGCAATGGATAGCATGGAGTAAATTATTAAGCTTTGAGAAGTAAGCCGATACCTCTATTGTTATGTTTGTCTCCATAAAGTGGAATTATTAGGAATTATATTGCAGTGTAAATGTGAGGGATTCAAATCTATATGCATTCACCCATTAAATTTTGAAGGTTTTAGATGCATGCAGGGTGCTCAGATTTCATGTTTCTAATTGTTTATTTATTGGGCATTGGCAATTGGTTAGTTGGTATTATTCCTTCCATGGAGGATCATCCCTGGATTTCTTGAACTTAGTATTTTTAAGCTGATAATTCCGAACTCTGGATACACCAATGGTGTGAATCCTACTAAAGACTTTACCCGATTGCAGAATCATTCATACTTGGTGACATTTGGCCCTTGGTATTTGGATGGGTAGCTTCCTGATATCTTGGTCAGGCAAAATGCATACTTAATGGCTTGATTCTTTTGTCCTTGAGCATTTTAGCATGGAAGAGGTTCAACTCTTTGATATTTATGATTTATTATTGCCGAATCTTCTGTATATTTAGACACCTAAAGCATGAAGTTGAATATTTTTCAGACTTTTATCATTGATTTCATGTTGCACAAGAATGTGCTTTTTGAATCTTTCATCGTTTCCAATCGTCCTTTTCATTGTTATTAGTGCTTTGTCTTTACAGAAATTAACTTTTGCTGGTTATATGTCATTTACTGCCTTTTGTTGCTTGGCATCATTATATTTCTGGACAACTCAGGGTGTTGACATCATGAAAGTTAAGTTTAGTTAAAACTTGTTTTATTTTGTTTACAGAGGAAACCCCCAGAGGATTGATAATGCTTCTGCAAATAAAAGAATCACATTTGCTTTTGAGCAGGTAATCGCGGTTAACCTCATTAAAGGAGGTTCTCATGCCTTCTAACATTTTCTTTCTTTGTTAGAAATTTCACTTGCTCTATACTAAAAAAAAACAAAAAAAAAAATTTCACATGCTCTGTGGTCAAGATAAATCTCACACTGAAGCCTGCTAAATGTTTAGACTTTCTCACTTTTATTTGTCTACTACACAATGACAAGTATGTGTTCTACTATGTGCTTTGCTAGAACATCTCCGTTGCTCAAATTTTCTATCAGACTACCAATCTCCTGAAATAATGCATGTTGATAAATGAAGAGTGTTTTTGGCTTCTGATTATTTTCATATTTGAATTCATATGGTGATTCATGAACTATTTCATAATTTTGTATTTATCACCTTCAAGAATGTTACATAGCATGACTATTCTTAATGTTTCAATCTTTTTCTTGATTTACCTTTTACCTGCCACTTAAGTGGGCTGTGCTTTACACTATCTGTGTTGAGATCCAGTGATTAGTGTGCTTTCTGATTATGGTTTCTTAATTTCAATTTCTGTGTGCTGTTAAAATAATTTATAAGTTTTTTTTTTAAATGTAAGTTATAGGCACAGAGAAAAGGGGAGACTATTAATTCGTTTGATTTCCAGTGCCTCATGTATTTATATGATTACCCTGATATATGGTACGACTATGCGCAATGGCATGCAAAAAGTGGTTCCACAGACTCTGCGGTTAAAGTTTTCCAGCGAGCACTGAAGGCTCTTCCTGGTATTTCTCTCACTTTTTTGAAAAAATGACATTTGTAATTTTATATTTTAATTATACACGAGTATAAGATTTTTTTTTAGTTTGGCGTACGTATCTTGCAAAAATTTTTACACTTAATCTTTAGCTTGTCTCTCTTTCTTATCAACACCACTTTCTGCTATATACGGTATTTTTATTAGTTCATGTTTCAATGGCCAGATTCAGAAATGCTAAAGTATGCTTATGCTGAGCTAGAGGAATCTCATGGAGCAATTCAGGTTTGATTATGAGACATGCATTCGCTCATTTGAAGACATTCAACTACATAATAATTGGCATTAATTCCATTTACTTCTTACCATAGTGCTACTGCTTTTGCAGGCTGCAAAGAAGGTTTATGAGCTCCTCCTTGGAGATGGTTTGAATGCAACAGCTTTATCACATATCCAGGCATGAGCTTATCTTATTTCTTTTACTTTCCATTCAAAAAGATGTGAAAATGGTGGAGGTCAAACAATCTTCCCCAACCTGTATGTCTCTGAGACATGGACTGATAACAATTCCAGACTCAAAAAGAAAATGACATTTCTTTCTTTATATATTTGATTTGGAATCATTGATCAGGTGATGTATTGTCCGGTTGACTTCAATATAAGCTAGATAGACGTGTGGATTTAAAAGTTTCTGTTATATTTTAGAATATAGTTATAGATTTTATGTTTTCTTTCATTTCTATCGAAAGCCTTGATGTGAGCAGTGTTAGGCCATTACATTTCAAACACCTCCTTGGTTGCCAACTAATTTTATTTTCATAACTGACCCCAAAGAAAAAAGTCAGATTCCATGTAATTGATTAGTTTGTCCATTATTTTAGCTTTCCTTGCGGTGAACGAGCTATCATTTTACTGTTACTGATTGTTTACGCTCCTAAGTACCCGAGTAAGGCCAATCATCTATAAGTGTTTTGTATTTAGTAGCTATGCTAAAATGTCAACCGATCTACTTCCTGAATTGGTTACAACTGACAATGTTTTGTTTTGCAGTTCATACGAGTTCTTAGAAGAACTGAAGGAGTGGAGGCAGCTCGCAAATACTTTCTGGAGGCTCGGAAATCTCCAAGTTGCAGTTACCATGTGTATGTTGCATATGCCATGATGGCCTTTTGTCTTGACAAGGACTCCAAGGTATAATTGATTTAGTTTTTACATTTCTATGATGTTAAAATTAATATTTTACCTTTGTATCTTTATTAATTCCTTCGCCTGCATATGATAGCGGATATCTTTCCTGTGAACATCTCATTTCAAAGCTGGAGAAAATATGATCACTGGACACTGAATAAGTTGCAATATATGCTTCAAATTGACTTCTAGTTCTAGTCATTTTTCTACATTTTTTTTCAGGTTGCACACAATATTTTTGAAGCAGGTCTAAAACGGTTTATGCATGAGCCTGGCTATATTCTTGAGTGAGTTCTTTTACAAAATTTACTCAGGAAGAAGTTAGTTTAATGGAAAACATGCTCTGTTTCAAAGAATCTCTGATGTTTCTCTCTGAGTTTATGAACATTATACCCCTTTTCAAGCTCAAGGAACACTATATCCCTGCTACATTTAAGAAAGCAAGCAGATAATTTTTATCAGCTCTTTTCACGGGCTGGTCTTGGTAATCTTTGTCTTTGTTTTAAATACCGTTTGTTACTCATGTTATGATTTTGAAGGCACACTTGTCAATGCATCAAGTTGAGGTCATTTAGTTGTATATTAATAGATGCAGCAGATTCAACTCTATTAGAGCATCGAAAAAACTTAAAAGGAATCTGAATTTGTCATACAGAATAAGAAAAAAGAAATATATTTTGTATGTGACTCTTTTCTTACCCCCTTTATGCTTTCACGTTATATGTCATAAATCGTGATCAGGGCTTTTATTTTGATGGCTTTATGTTGCAGATATGCGGATTTCTTGTGCCATTTGAGCGATGATAGAAATATCCGTGCTTTGTTTGAAAGAGCGTTGAGCTCGCTCCCGCCAGATGAATCTGTTGAGGTTCTGATGTTAATCATAAAGTCATTATATAACTCTAACGCAGCGTTTGGTTGGGCGGATTAGGTGTGATAGATTATTTTATCACATCTAATCCTGCGTTTGGTACGATTTTTATTTAACCAGCCCAATCTTTCCTATGAGTGATTAGGTGGTATTACGTGTGATAAAATAATACCTCCTGATGTTAAAATTAATATTTTACCTTTGTATCTTTATTAATTCCTTCGCCTGCATATGATAGCGGATATCTTTCCTGTGAACATCTCATTTCAAAGCTGGAGAAAATATGATCACTAGACACTGAATAAGTTGCAATATATGCATTCAAATTGACTTCTAGCTCTAGTCATTTTTCTACATTTTTTTTCAGCTTGCACACAATATTTTTGAAGCAGGTCTAAAACGGTTTATGCATGAGCCTGGCTATATTCTTGAGTGAGTTCTTTTACAAAATTTACTCAGGAAGAAGTTAGTTTAACGGAAAACATGCTCTGTTTCAAAGAATCTCTGATGTTTCTCTCTGAGTTTATGAACATTATACCCCTTTTCAAGCTCAAGGAACACTATATCCCTGCTACATTTAAGAAAGCAAGCAGATAATTTTTATCAGCTCTTTTCACGGGCTGGTCTTGGTAATCTTTGTCTTTGTTTTAAATACCGTTTGTTACTCATGTTATGATTTTGAAGGCACACTTGTCAATGCATCAAGTTGAGGTCATTTAGTTGTATATTAATAGATGCAGCAGATTCAACACTATTAGAGCATCGAAAAAACTTAAAAGGAATCTGAATTTGTCATACAGAATAAGAAAAAAGAAATATATTTTGTATGTGACTCTTTTCTTACCCCCTTTATGCTTTCACGTTATATGTCATAAATCGTGATCAGGGCTTTTATTTTGATGGCTTTATGTTGCAGATATGCGGATTTCTTGTGCCATTTGAGCGATGATAGAAATATCCGTGCTTTGTTTGAAAGAGCGTTGAGCTCGCTCCTTCCAGATGAATCTGTTGAGGTTCTGACGTTAATCATAAAGTCATTATATAACTCTAACGCAGCGTTTGGTTGGGCGGATTAGGTGTGATAGATTATTTTATCACATCTAATCCTGCGTTTGGTACGATTTTTATTTAACCAGCCCAATCTTTCCTATGAGTGATTAGGTGGTATTACGTGTGATAAAATAATACCTCCTGATGTTAAAATTAATATTTTACCTTTGTATCTTTATTAATTCCTTCGCCTGCATATGATAGCGGATATCTTTCCTGTGAACATCTCATTTCAAAGCTGGAGAAAATATGATCACTAGACACTGAATAAGTTGCAATATATGCATTCAAATTGACTTCTAGCTCTAGTCATTTTTCTACATTTTTTTTCAGCTTGCACACAATATTTTTGAAGCAGGTCTAAAACGGTTTATGCATGAGCCTGGCTATATTCTTGAGTGAGTTCTTTTACAAAATTTACTCAGGAAGAAGTTAGTTTAACGGAAAACATGCTCTGTTTCAAAGAATCTCTGATGTTTCTCTCTGAGTTTATGAACATTATACCCCTTTTCAAGCTCAAGGAACACTATATCCCTGCTACATTTAAGAAAGCAAGCAGATAATTTTTATCAGCTCTTTTCACGGGCTGGTCTTGGTAATCTTTGTCTTGGTTTTAAATACCGTTTGTTACTCATGTTATGATTTTGAAGGCACGCTTGTCAATGCATCAAGTTGAGGTCATTTAGTTGTATATTAATAGATGCAGCAGATTCAACACTATTAGAGCATCGAAAAAACTTAAAAGGAATCTGAATTTGTCATACAGAATAAGAAAAAAGAAATATATTTTGTATGTGACTCTTTTCTTACCCCCTTTATGCTTTCACGTTATATGTCATAAATCGTGATCAGGGCTTTTATTTTGATGGCTTTATGTTGCAGATATGCGGATTTCTTGTGCCATTTGAGCGATGATAGAAATATCCGTGCTTTGTTTGAAAGAGCGACCTCCTTCCTCCGTAGGATTATTAATCCCTCCTCTATCCCTACTCTCTTTCCAATTTTACCCTTCTTCCTTCACCGCTATTGAACCACCTCGGCTGCCGGACCGCCGTCGCCGGACCTTCGCCACCGTCGTCGTTGCCGGACCGCACCGCCGGACCTTCGCCGGAACGCCATCGCCGCCCTCGCCGGACCTCCGTCACCGTCGCCGCCGCCGCCGGACATACGCCGGACCGCACCGCCGGACCTTCGCCGGAACGCCATCGCCGCCATCGGACCGCCGACTTACCGCCGTCGCCGCCACGTCGGCTGGCGGATCCGTCGCCGGACCACCGCCGGAGTGCCGGACCGCCGCCGCCGGAGTGGAAGAAGAAAAAAAAGAGGAAGGGCAATTTTGTCCTTTCATCAAAAATTTCAAAATTATCCTACACTTAAAAATCTTACCAAACATACTACCATATATTACATATCTATGACAATCATTTTCTTTATCATTTACATACTAATCATTAGTTTATTTTATCCTGCAACCAAACGCAGCCTAACATTATACTTCGGCAACATGATTTTGTTCTTCTTTTTTGCTGTTTTATACCACATGCCTTCAAAATGGATCACCATTGAGGCATAGATGGAAAGAAATAGTTGATGAAATTGTGTCAATAAAAGGATGTTATTTTGTTTTAGGTTTGGAAACGATTTAGCCAATTTGAGCAGACATATGGAGATCTTGCCATCATGTTAAAGGTTATTTTATTCTTGTGCATCTCTACATGTGAAGTTCTGGGTTCATCATTTCATGTCTTTATTTTTGTTTATTGGTGGGATCATGTAGTTTTGCATTTTCTCAGTGCCTTGTTTTGATTCACAAAATATAATCATGGTTTTTGAGAATAAAGCAAAAAAAGATCATTGACTGCTTTTACTGGACTGAAAAAAAATATGAGGTATCATGTAGCCACATTGATGTGTATCTGATTCGTGCTTTCATCTAAACTGTTGTAGGTTGAACAAAGGAGGAAAAAAGCATTGTCTCGTATGGGAGCGGATGGAGAATCAGTTTTGGAGAGTTCTCTGCAAGATGTTTTATCACGTTGTAGTTTTATGGATCTGTGGCCATGCTCAGCCAGAGACTTGGATCATTTAACTCGGTAAGAGGTACTTGAATATTTGCCCTCCCTCCTGTCTCAAAAATACAGTGGAACAAGTGTCAAATGAATTGTGATATTCACTTGCATTGGTTGAGAAAATAAGCCTATCAGCTTTTTTGTTTACATGTAAAGAATGATGAGATTTGCATTCCTTTTCTTTTAGTGGCTCTCTAAGAATATCAACAAGAAGATTGAAAATCATGTTCTTCCTAACGGAGCTAGTTCTTCAGGTGATGTAATTATTATACTTGTCTCGCCATTCATGCACTATCATTGCACACCTGATCTTGCTACTGCAAATGCAGATAGGAGCATTTCGAGAATTTTGAATGTTTCAAATTACTTTGGGAAGATTGTGTATCCAGATACATCAAGAATGGTGATTTATGGTTCAACTCAAAGGCCGGGTAGATTTCTTATAATTTTTTAGGTCAACCATTTGTAGATCTGTTTAATACAAAAGCTAGAAGCTTTAAGTGGCAATTTCCTATTTCTAGGATTCGAATGATTCTGTCGAATCCTTTTTACTTTTCTGTAATAAATATTACGTTCAGAGAAGTGATACTTCCTGGTACCGAGTCTGTATTCTTTTTCCTCCCTTACAATAATTTTAGGTAATCTTCCTTTTGCTTTAAAATTGTATTAAAAAATATGTATAATGCACATGTAAGATTCATCTTCTCTTAAATTTGGTTCGATTCCGAAATGAGAGCACTTTTGTGCTCATTTTTTGGAAGAATGACCTGTAAACTGAGGAAAACTGTACTTTTGTGGATGTCTAAGTGGGTATACTTACCGTTTCAGATTTGAATTTTGATTGTAATCTTGTTTCATTTTTCAAAAGTTAATACTGGATTTCTTAGGCCCTGCTGCCCCTATGCTTCCTGGAGTTCCAAGCACGTTATCCTTTGGTAATACATTGAGTAATGAAGGAGCATTAAATACATCAAATGGCATTATGAAAGATTTGCCACCGGCATTATTAAACTTTGCTGCAAATTTGCCAGTTGTTGATGGTATCTATCTGAACTTATCCCTTGCAACCAATGTCGCCGAAGTTTATTATCTCTTGTTCGATTGATCATGAATTGTTGGTGCTTCAATTCTAGGCCCATCGCCTGATGTTAACTTTGTGATATCCGTATGTTTGCAAAGCAATTTAACTTCAGCAACTGCGATATCTGTGGCGCGTCCACAGTTGCAAGTTGGATCTGCTCCAAGTACGAGCAACATATCTGGTTCGAACAATTATAAGCAGGGGGACATACTTTCTGGAAAAAGAAAAGCTTCTGAGAGTACGCTATGATTTACATCATTTGCTTTCATTCTTGAGAAGAAAAATTGCCCAAAAGAATTGACCACAAATATTTATTATGTTCACTGGGCAAGAAGATGATGACACTTCCACCACACAAAGCCAACCGTTACCTAGAGATGCTTTCAAGATTCGGCAATTGCAGAAAGCTCGCGTAACCAGTTCACGAGGAGGTGGTAGATCTGTATCATATGGCGGTTCTACGTCGTATGGGAGCGGTTTTTTTGGTGACGTTTCTGCAAGCTCTGGTTAATGGATGCTGTATTTTGTTTCTCGAAATTGTTGTTGTCTGTAATTTATAGTTTGCAACATTGCATATCTCCTTTGTGTCTGCGTATTCATGTAAACATCTTTGGGTCACTCAATAAAATTAGATATTTGTTCCTTAATTACATGTCGTTTAATGTGGAGGGATTTTTGTAATATATATGTTTCTCGATGATCTTTGGAACAGAGAACAGTACGAGTTGAGGCAAGGAAAATCTTTTTTCCGCAAGACGAATTTGCTCGTAATCACGTGCTATACGAAACGGCAATCGTCCCCAAGATACAACTCTAATCCAGAAACTGCAGCACTACAAGTTCTGGATGCCAGCAAACAAAGATATGCCGAAGCTTTCAAGTTGGAAGAAAAGAATGCAACGAGAATGTATGCAGGAAAAAAGAAGACTGATGAATGCATGTAGAGGGACTATTTAAAGAGTGAGCCTCATAAGCCAAGGGACATATCCAGAGGACACACCTTTCTGCGATAAGTCATGGGACGCACCCTTCAAGGCAGTTTTATGCAAAAGGACGCGGTGCAACGTCAAAGGACAGTCACACGAGACGCGCTGTTCGAACTGAAGCACCACACTGGTTCAGACTAAGCATTGACTAAAGTGTGCAAACATCGGACTGTTTCGAAAATATTATTCCAAATAAACTTTGTCCAAAAAGATTAATATGGTCAAGACACCACACCGCACCGAACCGGGCCGGGCTGGGCGCGCGCGCGTGTTTTTCTGAGATCCAGCTTGTCAGCGTTCTCTCCCTTTTCAAAAACTCCTGGTGTCCCTTGGGGCCCAAACCCATAGCTCAAACATAGAGCTAATAAAGAAGTCTTTTCTTGGCACACTTCCCAATGTTCATTCACTCATACTTATCTAACAATCCTCCACATGAATGAAATTAATGCATGTATGCAGATTCACTTGAAAACTATTGTGAATTATTATTGCATCAAGATAGGTAGTTTTTGACTTTGAACCTTCCTTAGTAATATACTATTGGATTTACTAGTTGTGTAGTGACGTGATATCTTGAACTAGCCAACTGTTTATGTAAACCAAGTCAATAGTATTTACACAACAATGATTCTAACATATTCTTGTTTTCATGTTGTGTCCATTTCGGTCCTGGTCTATATCTTAGATTCATAAGTGTTTTTCTTCATTGAAGCGGCCATTACTTCTCACTTATAAAGGTGATCTCTTACATAGAGTATCATGCCCATACCCTACCTCTTAGTTGTAGGAATCATTAAAAAATAACTTAACCTCACCACATGTTGCAGGTCTTTTTCTACTTGGATTCGTATAGGAATGAGCCTTAACTAATTCCAAGTATTCAAACTAATATTTATAACTTAGTTTTAACATTGAACCAAGGTCTTGGGACATCCAATTCACAAGGTTGGGTTACCGCCATAAATATTTTATTTTGTGGGTTTTAAGCTCATTCCTCTTAATAATTTGTACATTTGATCTCTGTTTATTCTTTTAGTAAATGGATTCGTCACGTTTTCTTTTGATTCCACATATTCAACAGAAATAACCCCGTTTGAGATCAATTGTCTTATGATATTATGTCTCCGGCAAATGTGTCGAGACTCACCATTGTATATACTACTCTGTGCTCTTCCTATTGTCGATTGACTATCACAATGAATAATAATAGAAGGCACTGGCTTATCCCAACAAGGAATATCTTCTAGGAAATTTTTCAGCTATTCGGCTTCTTCCCCAGCTTTATCTAAAGTAATGAACTCGGATTCCATAGTGGATCGAGCTATACATGTTTGCTTAGAAGATTTCCATGACACCGCTCCTCCACCTATTGTGAATACATATCCGCTAGTGAATTTGGAGTCTTTTGTGTCAGATATTTATTTTGTATATATTAAACCATAGTTCAGTGTATATTTTAAATATCCAAGCACTCTTGTTAAGACTTTTCAACGATCCTTATTTGGATTACTTGTGAACCTACTTAATTTGTTTACTGTATATGCAAGATCTGGACGAGTACAGTTAATCAAGAACATTAGACTACCTATTATCCTTGCATATTCAAGTTGTGAGATGGGTTCTCCTCGATTCTTTACTAAATGAACGCCTAAATCTATAGGAGTTCTAGCAGGACGACTATTTAAGGTACTGAATCTTTCAAATACTTTTTCAATATAGTGAGTTTGTGATAAAATAATTCCATCAGGTATTCTAGAGATTTTAATCCCTAATATAATATCACATAACCCCAAGTCTTTCATATCAAAATGATTTTTCAACATTTTTTTGGTATTTATAATCAACTCATGATTACTTCCCATAATCAACATGTCGTCTACATAAAGACAGACAATTACATAAGCATTTGCATTACCTTTAATATAAACGCATTTATCACATTCGTTGATTTTGAAACCATTTGACTTCATTGTAGTGTCAAATTTTTCATGCCATTTCTTAGGTGTTTGTTTGAGTCCGTATAATTACTTGACAAGTTTACACACCTTCTTTTCTTGTCCAGGTACGACAAACCCCTCGGGTTGTTCCATGTATATTTCCTATTCCAGTTCTCCATTCAAGAAGGCTTTTTTTACATCCATTGGTGAATATCAAGGTTATGCAATGCAACGGTAACTATGAGAACACGAATGGATGTAATCCTAGTAACCAGAGATTATGTGTCAAAAAAGTCATATCCTTCTTTTTGTTTGAACCCTTTAGCTACTAATCGGGCCTTGTATTTATCTATAGATCCATCTTCTTTGTATTTTCTTTTAAGGGTCCACTTGCATCCTAAAGGCTTACAAACCGGAGGGAGATCAGTCAACTCCCAACTATGATTATGCATGATTGAATCTATTTAATCATTTATTGCTTCTTTCTAGAAAGGAGCTTCTGGATTGGATAGAGCTTCTTGAATAGTTCTTGGTTCATCATCTAACATATAAGTCAGAAAATCAGGATCAAAGGACTTTTCAACTCTTGTTCTCTTACCACGTCTTGGTTCTTCATTGATTTCTATGGGTTCAACAGTAGATTCATAAGATCGTTTGTTAGAACCTTCTTTTCTTTCCTTACAAGGAAATTTGGTTTCAAATAATATTGCATTCCTTGATTCCATAATTGTTCCTTCATTAATATCAGGAATTGCTGAATTATGCACAAAAAACCTATATGCATTACTATTATATGCATATCCAATAAAAATGCAGTCAACAGTTTTGGGTCCAATTTTAACTTGTTTTGGCTTAGGTACTTCTACGTTAGCCAAACACCTCCACACTTTTAAGTATTTGTAAGATGGTTTTCGACCCTTCTATAATTCATATGGAGTTTCATCTTTCCCTTTGTGTGGTATTTTATTAAGAATGTGGTTTGCAGATAAGATTGCTTCCCCCCCCCCCCCCCCCCACAGGTTTTGAGGTAAGCCAGAATTTATCAATAACGCATTCATCATCTCCTTAAGAGTACGATTTTTGTGTTCTGCAACTCCATTGGATTGAGGTGAATGTGGTGCTGTATTTGATGAATTATGCCAGAGTTAGTGCAAAATTCTTCAAATGGAGATTCTTCAAATGGAGCGACATACTCTCCACCTCGATCACTTCGAATCATTTTGATTTTTGAACTCAATTGATTCTCGACCTTATTCTTATAATTTTTAAAGCTTCTAAAGCTTCATCCTTACTTTTCAATAGATAGACATAGCAAAACCTTGTGCAATCGTCAATGAATGTTATGAAGTACTTTTTCCTACCTCGAGTTTGCACAAGTTTTAAATCACATATGTCAGTGTGAATCAATTCAAGTGCTTTAGTACTTCTTGTCACAGAATGGAATGGAGTTTTGGCCATCTTTGCTTCAACACAAATCTCATACTTATCTCGTGGATTTCTTTTAAATGTAGGTAGTACATTTAAATTTGCAAGTCTTTGTAGAGTGTTGAAGTTAACATGTCCTAATCTTTCATGCCATAAATTAGAACTTTCAAACAAGTAAACAGAATCATCAACTTTATTCTTCGCCTCGTGGCGGATAACATTCATTACATTCATTTTAAAGAGACAATTGTCTTGGTCCCCTTTGCCTACAAATATACCGTTTTTAGTTAGGACAAACTTGTCCGATTCAAACATAAGCTTAAAACCGGCCTTACTCAACAAAGATCCAGAAACTAAGTTCTTTCTAATGTCTGGCACATGCAGCACATTCCTTAGCGATATCTCTATCACAGAGGTCATCTTCAATACCACTTTGCCAATCCCTATGATCTCAGACGTCGTAGAGTTTCCCATAAACAATTTTCTATTACTTACAGAAGTGTAGGATGAAAACATTTCTTTGTCAGCACATATGTGACTAGTGTATCCGATATCTACCCACCATTCCCTTGGATTATCCACCAAATTGGTTTCAAACACAACTGCAGATAGATCAAGTTCTGATAGGTCTATTGGCACATGCCTTTCCTCGATGACGTTTGCTTGCTTTAGTTTTTGATTTTTGTTGTATTTCTTCGAAAGACAACAGCCCTTGGCCATATAATTCGGCTTGCCACAGTTGTAACATGTTCCTTTGAAATGTTTGGCCTGCTCTCGCTTCTTTTCAATCAGATGGTGCTTTCTCTTGTGACTGGTGCTTGATTCTGTCAGATTGGCCTCGGCCGTCCTTTTGTATGTTTTGGCTTCAGAGTTTTGACTATCTTCCTCAATTCAAAGCCTGACAATCATATCTTCGAGTTTTAACTCCTTGCGTTTGTGCTTAAGATAGTTCTTGAAGTCTTTCCACATTGATGACTACTTCTCAATAATAGCCGCCACTTGGAATGGTTCATTGATTTCCATCCCCTCTGCTAATAAGTCATGAATAACAATTTGAATTTCTTGTACCTGGTTTATTACAGATTTGGTGTCCACCATTTTGAAGTCCAAAAATCTACCAACTACGAACTTCTTGACTACTGCATCTGCTGTCTTGTACTTTTTCTCCAATGAGTCCCACAACTCTTTGGCTGTCTTGACAGAGCAGTAGACACTGTAAAGCATGTCGTCAAATCCGTTTAAAATATAGTTGCGGCAGAGGAAGTCAGTGTGGTTCCATGCATCAACAACATTCCTTCGTTGCGAGTCTGTATCGCCTTCGGATATGACAGGAGGGGACTCTGTCAGAAACCGAGACATGCTCAATGTGGTCAGATAGAATAGCATTTTATGCTGCCAACGTTTGAAGTCGGCACCAGAAAACTTCGGAGGTTTTTCACCGTGAGCAAGGGCAGTAGGCATGGGAGTGAATGATGCAGTCTACATATCGGCAGAATGAAGATCAGTAAGAAACAAAGATTCGTCTTGCGATTGTAATATATATGTTTCCCGATGATCTTTGGAACAGAGAATAATACGAGTTGAGGCAAGGAAAATCTTTTTTCCGCAAGACGAATTTGCCTGTAATCACGTGCTATACGAAACGACAATCATCCCCATGATACAACAACTCTGATTCAGAAACTGCAGCACTACAAGTTCCGGATGCCAGCGAACAAAGATATGTCGAAGCTTTCAAGTTTGGAAGAAAAGAATGCAACGAGAATGTATGCAGGAAAAAAGAAGACTGATGCATGCATGTAGAGGGACTATTTAAAGAGTGAGCCTCATGTGCCAAGGGACATATCCAAAGGACACACCTTACAGATCTATATTCACGGGACGAGTCGACTCGGTATATTCTTGAGTGAAAAATAATAATTTTGACATAAAACAAAAATATTTAACAAGTCGTGTCGCGTAGAAGATTCATCTCACAAATAACTCATGAGACGGTCTCATAAGAATTTATGTTAATTATTTTTAATATTTATTATATTTAGTAAAAGAAAAATGTATAAAAGACAATGTATGTTTATATCATTATTTTAAAAAAAACATTTGAGAACATATGAGACATTTTAGAGTAAAAAAAGAAATATGAATTATATTTTAAAAAATGGAGAGTAAATAATAATATCTCAAATGTTTGAATTGATCATACCATATCATTTAATTTCAGTTATAGTTTTGAGTTTTGTGTAACTATTATATATTTAGTTCTACATATTATCTAAAATATTAAATAAACTATAAAAAAATTTATATAATATTATGTTTTTCAACTTTTTAGTGAATAATATCATCGTGAATTTTTTGTATATTGACTGTTCATATATTGATATTATTATTTAATTAGAGTTTTAGTATAAATATCTTTAAAATTTTCAAAAAATATTCACAATTTTATTCAATTTTCATCTAATAAATTATTATTTATGAAAAATATTTATTTATTCTTTTTAATTTTTATAGACAAATTATATATGATTTTTAATTTCTTTTTTTTTTCAGTTTCACTTCATCAATATATTGAATGTAATGATAAATAATTTAATTTAACAGCAAGAGTGTCATCTTTATTTGAATATGATATTAAATGGTATAAAAATTTTATACAATAATTAAATATATTTATTATATCAATATCTTAGTATTTTTAATATTACGTGTGTCGCACGAGTGAAATACTAGTTTATTACAAACAGAAAAATAGTGGAGTAAAGAGGATCAAAATGGATAGAGTAATCTTTTTTTCATAGTAGAAACGAACTGAGATGGTGTAAAGGGTAAAGAAAGAACATCTTAAGATTTTAAACTATACAAGATTATTTTTAAAAAAGTTTAGAGAAGAAGGTTATTTTAAAAATTCATGGGTTAATATAATTAAATTTTCTTAAAATGTCCATTTCATAACGAAAGAGCAAATATCGGTAAACGACACATCAAAGATGAACAAAAAAATATAGGACAACTGAAGATAATCAATTTTCAGCTATTCTTGTGGTTTCTGAGATAGCATTGAAAACTCGACAAAATAAGTGAAAGGATTAAAGGCGAGCAGAAAGGAGACCCTACTGTCTTAGATTTCGCAGAAGACTTTCCATCTTTTTAGGATATTGCCAAAGAATCCATTTTCGAACGCAATGAATTGAGCTTGAATCCAAACTTAAATGTGAGTCTTGTTGGTCTCACGTTTGGTAATTTGATAAAATAAACCCGAAAATAAAGAATAAACTGTACACCAAAATTTACGGGGAAAACCCCTAAAAATTATTAGGATAAAAACCACAGGCAAGATGAAAAAAATTCAACTATAATATTTTGTGGTGTACAACTCACTCATTGTGTTTGCAAATAGAACACACACTCTTTTAATACAGGAGAACAAACACCTCACAAATATTATAGAATTAAGCACTCAAATGCTATAGAATGAGAGAAAACTCGAAGAATGGATAATTTCAGAATGAAGGGGGAGCTCTATTTATAGAGCCCATAAAACGGGTCTTCCGCCTTCTATCTGAAATTTCCGCAAAATTTCCGCTGCATAGCCAACCTCTAAAACACGTCTTCTCATTTAATGCAATGTTGTCTGAAGCTTTTGATTTTGCCAACATTTCTCCCACTTGGAGATTTGATTGAGAATCAAACACATCTCCACACATCTTTTCAATCTTGTCATTCCCTACTGCTTACGTTTCTGCTAGGCCACTTGAGGATCTACACCACTCAAACTTATCAGTGTTCCCTGGCTTGGTCAGAAATTCAGCTATATTATCTTTTGTATGGATCTTCTCCATATCCACATTTCCTTCTTCTACTACTTCCTGCACAAAGTGAAATTGGACCCCAATGTGTTTCGTCCTGGAATGAAATGCTGGATTCCTTGCCATGTGCAAGGAACTCTGACTGTCACAAAACAAAAGAACATTTTCTTGTTTGTGCCCAATCTCCTCCAATAACATTTTAATCCACATTGCCTCCTTACAAGCTTGAGTAGCTGCCATGTATTATGCCTCCGTTGTAGATAATGCCACAACTATTTGCAGTTTTGAAACCCAGCTTACTGCTCCCCCTGCAAGTGTAAACACATAACCAGTAGTAGATTTCCTCTTATCAAGATCACCTGCATAATCTGAATCAACATAGCCAATGATTGTAAAATCCAATCTTTCGTAACATAATGCAGCATTTGAGGTATCCTAAATGTATCTAAGGATCCTCTTGACAATGCTCCAATACTCTCGTCCAGGATTTGCCATATACCGACTAACTGCTCCCACTGCTTGAGCGATGTCCGGTCTTGTACAGATCATGGCGAACATCAAACTTTCCACTGCTGATGAATATGGTACTCGAGACATCTCCATCCTCTCTGCTTCACTGCTACGACACATCTCGGAGGATAACTTGAAGTTAGCAGGAAGTGGGGTCGATATTGGCTTGCTATCTTGTATGTTGAAGCGTTACAAGACTTTCTTCAAATAATTTTTCTGGGAAAGCCAAATCTTTATGTTACTTCTGTCTCGATGAACTTTCATCCCTAAAATCTTGTTTGCTGGTCCCAATTCTTTCATATCAAATTCTCTAGCCAACTGTGCCTTCAATCCTTGAACCTGATCTTTGTTGGGGCCTGCTACACACATGTCGTCCACATACAACAGCAAAATGATATAATCATCACCAGACCTCTTGAAATACATACAAGGGTCTGCACTCAATTTGTTATATCCAAGGCTCATGATATAGGAATCAAATCTCTAGTACCAACACCTCGGCGCCTGTTTGAGACCGTACGGAGATTTGTTCAACCTGCAAACCAAGTTCTCTTTACCTTTTTCCGCAAAACCTTCTGGCTGCAACATATAGATTTCTTCTTCAAGATCTCCATGAAAAAATGTCGTTTTCACGTCTAGCTGTTTTAGATGTAGGTCAAACATTGCACACAATGACAACACTACTCTGACTGTTTTAAGCCGAACCACAGGTGAAAATATCTCATTGAAGTCAATGCATTCTTTCTGAGCATACCGTTTTACCACCGATCTAGCACGATACCGCTCCACTTGGTTATTTTCATCACGCTTGATCTTATAGACCCATCTGTTTCCAATGGCTTTCTTCCCTCATGGTAGTGTAACAAGTTCCCAAGTTTTATTTCTGTCTAATGCCTCCAACTCTTCTTGCATTGCTATCATCCACAAGGATACATCCTAGCTTTGAGCAGCCTCGTGAAAACTCGATGGCTCACCATCCTCTGATAATATACAATATGCAATATTGCTTTCAGTGACATAATCTGAAAGCCAACCCGGTGGTCTTCTGTCTCGAGTTGACTGCCTCACATTGGAAACCTTAGACTCAACTTATTCTTGTTCTTCGTGCTCTGGTACTTCTTCACAAGAAATTTGACATTCATCTGTCTTATTCTCTATCTGAAATATAATAGTTTCTGTATTCAGTGTGCTTTTGTCTCTCTTTACTTTATCTTGCTCGAAGATAACATCTCTGCTGATGACAAGCTTGTGAACTGTAGGATCCCACAAGCAAAACCCCTTTACTCCTTCAGCATAACCCAAGAAGATACATTTTCTGGATTTCGAATCCAACTTCGATCTTTCTTGCTCATTGTACAGAACGTACACAGGACTTCCAAATGTATGCAAATGAGAATAATCTGTCAGCTTCCCGGTCCACATCTCCATTGGAGTCTTCAGATCAATCGCCACTGAGGGAGAATGGTTGATAATATAACAAGCGGTTTTGACTGCTTCTGCCCAAAATGACTTTTCTAGACCTGCAATCCTCAACATAGCTCTTGTTCTGTCCAACAAGGTCATGTTCATCCGCTCTGTCACTCCATTCTGTTGAGGTGTGTAAGCCGTCGTAAACTGTCTTTAGATGTCTTCATGTTGACAATATGCATCAAATTCATCACTGGTATATTCTTCTCCATTGTCAGTCCTCAAACACTTGATTTTCTTTTCTGAATCAAGTTCAACTGGCGCTTTGAAATCTTTGAAGATCTGGAAATCGTCTTATTTCTTCTTAATTGGATACACCCAACATTTCATAGAGAAATCATCAATGAACGAGACAAAGTATCTCGCTCCTCCTAGGAATACAACTGGTGCTTGACAAACATCCAAATGAATTAGCTCCAATATACTTTTGCTCCTGGAAGTAGAAGTGCCAAACTTTAATCTGTGTTGTTTACTGGTAACACAATGCTCACAAAAGGGTAGTGACACTTTTGTAAGTCCCGGCAGCAGCTTCCGTTCTGAGAGAATTTTAAACCCTCGTTCTAACATATGCCCAAACTTTCTATGCCATAACACTGTTAATTCTTCTTCTGAACCAACTGATGCAACAGCTAGTTCTGCCTCTTTTTGTGTGTTTCTCCCAAAAGTGCATACAGATTTGCATCAAATTTTTCCGTCTTCATAACCACAAGCGCACCCTTCACAATTTTCATGATCCCGTTCTCGATACGGGTTTTGCACCGCACCCGATATCATTCAATTGCCCCAAGGACAAAAGATTCTTCGTCAGTCCCTTCACATGTCGTACCTTCTGTATGGAGCGAATGGTGCAATCAAACATTTTAATTTTGATAGTACCGATCCTAACGATTTTCAAGGCATGATCATTTCTCATTAATACAGATCCTCCTGAGACTGGTTCATAATGATCAAACCATTCTCTCCGAGACTTCATGGCCACGTCGCTTCTGAATCCATAATCCATGTGTCACAAAATTTGTGTCTGCCTTCTGCAGCAGTTGCTGCTTTGCTGAATAATATTTCACCACTGCTAGAAGTACTGGCCACATTTCTTTGAGAACTCTTCTCGATACTCGTACACTCTTTTTTGAAGTGCGTTTTACCGCCACATTTAAAGCAGTAAATATTTTTTTTTATTTCTCGACTTTGATCTACCTCGTCTTTAACTCCTACCGGAGTCACGATCCATAAATCTTCCTCTTATCATCGGTAAAGCTTCTGCCTGGTTCGATGTTACCAACCTATCTTTCTTATTTTTGCACCGGCTTTCTTCACCAAGAACCGCAGTTAAGACATCGTCGAATTTTAGAAAGCCCATAAGAATATTGTTGGTTATGTTTATGATAAGTTGATCATATGAATCTGGTAGACTTTGAAGTAGAAGCTCCGCACGTTCATTTTCCCCTATTTTATGCCTCTTGGAAGTGAGTTGGACAAATATAGTATTTATTGTGTTGATATGGTCGGTCATCGATGAGCATTCCGCCATCCGAAGAGTATAAAGCCTTCTCTTTAGGAAAATCATGTTGTGCAGGGACTTGACCTCGTATATCTTTGTCAGAGTATCCCAGATAACTTTTGCTTTTTTTTTAATCTCAGATATACTTGACAATACTTCGTCTGATATAGCTAAGTGTAAATTGACAACAACATTATCATTCATCTCATTCAACTTTCCATCGTCCGTAATTTCCACTGGTCTATCTTCAATAGCCGCCAAGCAATTATCTTTTCTTAAAACTGCTTGTATCTTTATTTTCCACAGCATAAAATTGCTTCCGTTGAACTTTTCTATCTCGTACCTTCCCGCCATTATGTCTACAACAATTTAGTAGACTGAACAAAAATAATCCCGCCTTAACAAAAAGAATCTCAAAAATCTTTTCTGATGTGGAAGATCAGTCTAGTTTGCAACCACAGAGCATACTCAGAATTTTAAGAAATTTTAAACCAAGGCTTTAATACCACTTGTTGGTCCCACGTGCGGTAATTTGAGATAATAAACCCGAAAATAAAGAATAAACTGGACACCGAGATTTACGTGGAAAACCTATAAAAATTATTAAGGTAAAAATCACGGGCAATATGAAAAGAATTCCACGATAATATTTTGTGGTGTATAACTCACTCACTGTGTTTTCAAAGAGAACAAACACCTCACAAATATTATAGAAATCAACACTTAAATGCTATAGAATGAGAGAAAACTCGAAGAAGAGATGATTTCAAAATGAAGGGGAAGCTCTATTTATAGAGCCCCTTGTCCGTACGCGTCTTCCGTCTTCTATCTGAAATTTCCACGAAATTTCCGCTGCGTAGCCAACCACTAAAACACATCTTCTCATTTAATGCAATGTTTTCTGATGCTTTTGACTTTGCCGACAAGTCTCATTTGCATAGTTTGGTCTATCATCTTCTATTCTATATCAATGGCTTAAAAGAATGGTTTTATCGTCAAATTATTACTCAAGATTGTGGCGCACTGCATGGTTAATGGAAATACCATTTTAAAGAAACAAAAGAACAGAAAGGAGCGGCCAATGTTCTCTTGAATTCCTATCATCAAGTTAAGATTTTTCAAGACCTGACCAAATGCTCCTTTCACAAGATTATCAATCTTCAAATGATATCGCACAGTTTAGCCAAAAGAAAGATTCATTTCATTCCACAAATGGCTGTAAACATATATAGATACCTACCTGAATACAAAACATGGGCAAGAAAGAGAGCTAAAAGTGCAACCATATTTAGAAATCAGAACATATCAATACCAAAATCTAAGGACATCGTGTTAAATACTTAAATCTGTTGGTTCCACGTGCGGTAATTTGATATAATAAATATGAAAATAAAGAATAAACTGGACATCTAGATTTACGTGAAAAACCCCTAAAAATTATTATGGTAAAAACCACGGGCAAGATGAAAAGAATTCCACTATAATATTTTGTGGTGTACAGCTCACTCACTGTGTTTTCAAAGAGAACACACTCTCTTAATACCGGATAACAAAACACCTCACAAATATTATAGAACTAAGAACTCAAATGCTATAAGATGAGAGAAAACTCGAAGAAGTGATGATTTTCAGAATCAAATGGGAGCTCTATTTATAGAGCCCCTTGTCCGTGTGAATACGTGTTAAAACGCGTTATTTCCGTCTGAACGTTTCTCGTCAAATATGCCAACCCACGTTTTTTTTTCGTCGTAAAATTATGCTGCCGCTTATACTATTCCCATTGAATTATTTGCCTGACATGCAATAAATGTGGCTAACATTTCTCCCACTTGGAGATTTGATTGAGAATCAAACACATCTCCACACATCCTTTCAATCTTGTCATTCCCTGCTGCTTACGTTTCTGATAGGCCACTTGAAGATCTACACCACTCAAACTTATCTGTGTTCACTGGCTTGGTCAGAAAATCAGCTATGTTATCTTTTGTATGGATCTTCTGCATATCCACACTTCTTTCTTCTACTACTTCCCGTACAAAGTGAAATTGAACTCTAATGTGTTTTGTCCTGGAATGAAAAGTTGGATTCCTTGCGATATACAAAACACTCTGACTATCACAAAACAAAGAAACATTCTCTTGTTTATGTCCGATCTCCTCCAATAACTTTTTAATCCATATTGCCTCCTTACAATCTTGAGTAGCTGCCATGTATTCTGCCTCTGTTTTAGATAACGCCACAACTATATGTAGTTTTGAAACCCAGCTTACTGCTCCCCCCTGCAAGTGTAAACACATAACCAGTAGTATATTTCCTCTTATCTGGATTACCTGTATAATCTGAATCGACATAGCCTCTGAGTGTAAAATCTAATCCTCCATAACATAATGCAGCATTTGAGGTACTCTTAATGTATCTAAGGATCCTATTAACTGTACTCCAATGCCCTCGTCCAGGATTCACCATATACCGACTAACTGCTCCCACTGCTTGAGTAATGTTCGATCTTGTACATATCATGGCGAACATCAAACTCCCCACTGCTGATGCATATGTTACTCGAGACATCTCCATCCTCTCTGTTTCACTGCTAGGATACATCTCAGAGGATAACTTGAAGTTAACAGGAAGAGGGTCGAAATTGGCTTACTATCTTGCATGTTGATGCGTTGCAAGAATTTATTCAAATAATTTTTCTGGGAAAGCCAAATCTTTCTGTTACTTCTGTCTCGGTGAACTTGCATCCCTAGAATCTTGTTTACTGGTCTCATGTCCTTCATATCAAATTCTCTAGCCAACTGTGTCTTCAAGCCTTGGACCTGATCTTTGTTGGGGCCTGCTACCAACATGTCGTCCACATACAACAGCAAAATGATATAATCATCACCAGACCTCTTGAAATATGTACAAGGGTCTGCAATCAGTCTTTTGTATCCAAGGCTCATGATATAGGAATCAAGTCTCTTGTACCAATACCTCGACGTTTGTTTGAGACCGTACGGAGATTTGTTCAACCTGCAAACCAAGTTCTCTTTGCATTTTTCCACAAAACCTTCTGGCTGGAGCATATAGATTTCTTCTTCAATATCTCCATGAAGAAACACCGATTTTACATCTAGCTGTTCTAGATGTAGGTCAAACACCGCACACAATGCCAGCACCACTCTGACTGTTGTAAGTCAAACCACAGGAGAAAATATCTCATTGAAGTCAATGCATTCTTTCTGAGCATACCGTTTTACCACCAATCTAGCACGATACCGCTCCAATTGGTTATTGCCATCACGCTTGATCTTATAGACTCATCTGTTTCCAATGGCTTTCTTTCCTCGTGGTAATGTAACAAGATCTCAAGTTTTATTCCTGTCTAATGCCTCCAACTCTTCTTGCATTGCTATCATCCACAAGGATACATCCTAGCTTTGTGTAGCCTCGTGAAAACTCGATGGCTCACCATCCTCTGATAATATATAATATGCAATATTGCTTTTAGTGACATAATCTAAAAGCCAACATGGTGGTCTTCTGTCTCGAGTTGACTGCCTCACATTGAAAACCTTAGACTCAACTTGTTCTTGTTCTTCGTGCTCTGGTACTGCTTTACAAGAAATTTGACCTTCGTCTGTCTTATTTTCCACATGAAATATAGTAGTTTATGTATTCATCGTGCCTTTGTCTCCCTTAACTTTATCTTCCTCGAAGATAACATCCCTGCTGATAACAAGCATGTGAGAAGTAGGATCCCACAAGCGAAACACATTTACTCCATCAGTATAACCCAAGAAGATACATATTCTGGATTTCGAATCTAACTTCGATCTTTCTTGTTCATTATACAGAATGTACACAGGACTTCCAAATGTATGTAAATTAGAATAATCTGTCGGCTTCCCAGTCCACATCTCTATCGGAGTCTTCAGATCAATCGCCATTGAAGGAGAACGATTGATAATATAACAAGCGGTCTTGACTGCTTCTTCCCAAAATGACTATTCTAGACCTGCAGTCCTCAACATAGCTCTTGTTCTGTCCAACAAGGTCCTGTTCATCCGCTCCGCCACTCCATTCTGTTGAGGTGTGTAAGCCGTCGTAAACCGTCTTTTGATACCCTCATGTTGACAATATGCATCAAATTCGTCACTGGTATATTCTTCTCCATTGTCAGTATCAAACACTTGATTTTCTTTTATGAATCAAGTTCAACCCGCGTTTTGAAATCTTTGAAGATCTGGAAAGCGTCTGATTTTTTCTTGGTTGGGTGCACCCAACATCTCCTAGAGAAATCATCAATGAACGAGACAAAGTATCTCGCTCTTCCTAGGGATACAACTAGTGCTTGCCAAACATCCGAATGAATAAGCTTCAGTATGCTTTTGCTCCTGGCAGTAGAAGTGTCAAACTTTAATTTGTGTTGTTTACTGGTAACACAATGCTCACAAAAGGGTAATGACACTTTTGCAAGTCCCGGCAGCATCTTCCAATTTGAGAGAACTTTCAACCCTCGTTCTGACATATGACCGAGCTTTCTATGTCATAACATTGTTAATTCTTCTTCTGAACCAATTGATGCAATAGCTAGTTCCGCCTCTTTGTGTGTTTCTCCCAAAAATACATACAGATTTGTAGCAACTTTTTCCGCCTTCATAACCATAAGCGCACCCTTCACAATTTTCATGATCCCATTCTCGATACGGGTTTTGCACCTGATGTCATCCAATTGTCCCAAGGACAAAAGATTATTCGTAAGTCTTTTCACATGTCGTGCCTCATGTATGGTGCGAATGGTGCCATCAACCATTTTAATTTTGATAGTACCGACCCCAGCGATTTCTAAGGCATGATAATTTCCCATTAATACAGATCCTCCTGAGACTGGTTCATAATGATCAAACCACTCTCTCCGAGACGTCATGTGCCACGTCGCTCCTGAATCCATAATCCATGTGTCACAAAATTTGTGTCTGCCTTCTGCAAATGTTGACGCTTCGCTGAATAATATTTCACCACTACCTGAAGTACTGGCCACATTTCCTTGAGAGCTTTTATCAATACTCGTACACTCTTTCTTGAAGTGCCATTTACCGCCACATTTACAGCAGTAAATATTTTTCTTCTTACTTCTCGAATTTGATCTACCTTGTCTTTGGCTCCCACTGGAGTCACGGTCCATAAATCTTCCTCTTATCATCGGTAAAGCCTCTGCCTGCTTCGAGGTTACCAACCTATCTTCCTTATTCTTGCGCCGGCTTTCTACTCCGAGAACTGCGGTTAAGACATCGTCGAATTTTTGAAAGTCCATAAGAATATTGTTGGTTATGTTGATAGTAAGTTGATCATATGAATCTGGTAGACTTTGAAGTAGAAGCTCCGCACGTTCCTTTTCCCCTATTTTATGCCCATGGAAGTGAGTTCGGCAAATAGAATATTTAATGTGTTGATATGGGCGGTTATCGATGAGGATTCCGCCATCCGAAGAGTATAAAGACTTCTCTTTAAGAAAATCATGTTGTGTAGCGACTTGACCTCGTACATTTTTGTCAGAGTATCCCAGATACCTTTTGTTGTGTTTATCTCAGAGATACTTGACAATACTTCGTCTGCTATAGCCAAGTGTAAATTGGTAATATCAATATCATTCATTTCATTCCACTTTCCATCATCCGTAATTTCCACTGGTCTATCTCCAATAGCCATCAAGCAATTCTCTTTTCTTAAAACTGCTTGTATCTTTATTTTCCAAAGAATAAAATTGCTTCCGTTGAACTTTGTTAACTCGTACATGCCCGCCATTATTTCTACAATAATTTAGTAGATTGGACAAAATAATCTTGCCTTAATAAAAAAAATCTCAAAAAATCTTTTCTGATGTGGAAGATCAGTCTAGGCTGCAACCACAGAGCATACTCAGAATTTTAAGAAATTTTAAACCAAGGCTCTGATACCACTTGTTGGTCCCACGTGCGGTAATTTGAGATAATAAATATGAAAATAAAGAATAAACTGGACATCTAGATTTACGTGGAAAACACCTAAAAATTATTATGGTAAAAACCACGGGCAAGATGAAAAGAATTCCACTATAATATTTTGTGGTGTACAGCTCATTCACTGTGTTTCCAAAGAGAACACACACTCTCTTAATACAGGAGAACAAAATACCTCACAAATATTATAGAACTAAGCAATCAAATTCTATAGGATGAGAGAAAACTCGAAGAAGGGATGATTTTTAGAATGAAGGGGGAGCTCTATTTATAGAGCCCTTTGTCTGTGTGAATACGTGTCAAAAACGGGTTATTTCCGTCTGAACATTTCTCGTCAAATATGCCAACCCACATTTTTTTTTCGTCGTCAAATTATGTTGCCGCTTATACTATTCTCATTGAATTATTTGCCCAAAAATGCAATAAATGTGGCTGACAAAATCATCAAGAAATTTAGACAAGCCCTCGAAAATTTATTAGAACTCATAATGTTTGATTAGAAAATACCATCATGTCTCTACACATTAAAATATGCATACTATCATCGGATACATTTAAAACCCAAATAAAGCAAACCCAGAAAATCAACTTTAATCAATGATAACATTATTTGACCGTATACCGTATATGATTATGCACTAGTGTTTTGTGCACGTATTGTGTTTTTGTACAATTATTTTTTTTAACATGATTTGTGATTTTTTATTTTATATTACTATTTAATTAAAAATTTACTCCCTTTAAAAGCTTATTATTAATTAATTTGGTTAATCCCATAATGAAATTATGGTAATGCACATTATTTCATTGTACAAAAAAAATATGATTATAAGTAATTTCACCTTTGCTGGATTGCGGAAACGCTAGCAACCTTGATTTTGATATTAATAAAACTTATTGTTATGTTTATAATATATTTACTTAAGTGTTTAGGTGCTAGATGTCAAGTTGAAAGATTTGAGATGCTATAACTCGAATTTAGTCAACCTAGAAATTTTCCGAGGTGATGTATTTCAATGA
Organism: Primulina huaijiensis; assembly: GCF_012295235.1. Classification (NCBI taxonomy): domain Eukaryota; kingdom Viridiplantae; phylum Streptophyta; class Magnoliopsida; order Lamiales; family Gesneriaceae; genus Primulina; species Primulina huaijiensis. The sequence goes on from NC_133308.1 coordinate 20,536,887, forward strand.
TATCTCATAGCACAGTGATCTATATATGACCAGCGGGCAAAATAGTTAAACAGAAAATTCAATTTTCTACAAGTCATGCTTTGGGTCGGCTCGATTAGTTCGGATGTTATCTAGACGAAATAATGGTTGAAATATCAACCTGGATGACACAGATACAGGTGTCCGCTATACTTGACTAGTTCTAATATTTTGTTGATATCTCAAAAACCAATTATTCAAATGACAATCGGGCAAAATGGTTGGAAAATCAACTCAATTCTCTATAATTCATATTTCAGGCTGTCAAGTTAGTTCAGAATTTATCTATGCTAACCGGATGCCTCAATGTCCAGCTAGAAGTGACGGATATTGCAAACGGCTATACCTGACCAGTTCTGGTATTTTGTTCATATCTCACAAACAAGTGATCCAAAAGACAATCGGGCAAAATAATTGGAAATCCAACTCAATTCTCTACAAGTCATAGTTCAGGTTGGTCAAGTTAGTTCAGATGTTATATATGCTAACAAGACGCTGCAAGATCGAGCTGGAGAACACATATACGACAAATGGCTAGACTAGAGTAGCTCTAGTATTTTGGTCATATCTCTCAGCTCGATTATCTTAATGGAACCGTTCAGCATGCATTACAGAGCTAAGACAATGATATACAAATTATCTTCAAAGTCAAAGTCTGAATCGTAACTTACAAAGCTGATAAACCGCGATTAATTTACTAGTTCTATAACACAAATACAGCTGTCGGTTAGACATGAGCAGTTCTAATATTTAGAGGATATTTCTCTCATAAGAACTTGGAATTGAGTTATCCTTGATTCTATGAAAAGCTAAGAGAAATGACCACAACTTGTAATTTCACACTTTGTCAGAAATCAATGAATCAAGAGTCATAACCAAGATAATATACCAGCTAGACTTGGATCAAACTCTAGGTGCTCAAAATCTGACCTGACCGCTCCAGAATTCCAACTGCTAAAATCAGACTAGACTACTCCAGAAGTCCAGCCGTCAGCTCGATATTAAAAAGTAGTCAGCAAGTCAAATATGTTTGTTCAATGTCAGAAACATTATACTGGATTTCTAAATAGTCATATTCTTGTATATGACATATATGTCAATCTTGGAGGTCGTAAATACAACACTTCAAAGATAAAACAACAATCTTTTGGAGGAGATTCAAAGCATAAGAATCCTATGCAAGAAAAATAAGCTAGAATGAGAGCACATCCAAGAAGGAGAGTCCTAATAGATATATTAGTTTGATTAGAGTTTTTTCCCGGTGCGTGAGGATACGTTTGAGAAGCATACACTATGATATATTAATCTTTATACACAATCACTCACACATATACTTGAGATTTGAACTTCAAAGAATAGTTGAGTGATGATCTTAACATAAAGATGTAAAAAATTGTGTTTGTGGTCATGACATAAGAGACACTAGATAATATGTGGATAATGAGGTTGCGGCCTACAATCAAGATTGTACTAGGAGTTTTGATTATGCAAGAGTTATATCCTAAGTCAAAATGAATTTATACATAGAGTTGTATAAATCAAAGTCTTCTATTGATACTTTTCCAGGAAAATAATGGTGATATAGTAGTTGGTATCTCCGGACATCCATAAACAAATTCATGCATATTTATTTATCGCATTTACTTATTATTCTTATTATTGTTTTTAGATGTACCGTTGAAGCAATTTATTTATCTTTCAAATACTAAAATATTGCGTACAAAGTGTTTGATAAAATACTTCGACCAAACGTTTTTTTATTTTTCAACTTGCATGTTGTAACGTTCCGAAAATTTGAAAGTCCACGTGAACCACATGCATACAAGTTATTAAATTCTTTGGGATTTTAGTAAATTGTTTTAAAGATTTAAATACATTTTTATTTCATTAATTTGTGTTTTAATTCGCGACTTATTTAAAGTTCATGCAATCTAGGATTTTATTTTAAATTATGTGTTTAATTTTTTTATGCATAATTCATGCATGATAGGATTTAGTTCATGAAATTTTAAAAGTTCATGCATTAGGGTTTCTAGGTGCATTTCACGTTCGATCGAGGAATGGAGACCGGTGAATTTTCAGAAAAATTATTTTATTTCACGATTTATTTTTATAAATTAGTATAAGGTGTTTTTAATTGTATTTTTCAAAAATGAAAATTTTTGAGTATTTTCATCCGCAAGATTTTATTTTTATGGTATGTAAATTTTATCAAATCGGAAGCTTTTTAATGGTTCGGTTAATATTTTCAAAATCATTCCAACACGAAATATTTTTCGGGAGTGCGTTTGGATTTATTGAGCCTACTTTTAAGCTTTGTTGGGCTTAAAACCCTTTTCAAATCCTTAATTATCATAATAAAGCTCATAATTATTTGATTAAATAGATAATTATTATATAGGAAACCTTTACCCTCCCGTAACATCTCCCACAGCCGATAAACATCCCTCTTCCCTTCAGATTTCCCTCGGTTTCAGAATTTGGTAGCTGAAAGCATCGACTCTCTTCTTGTTCTTGCAAAGGAAGCTTCAACCGGGTCTCCATTGCGTCGTTCTTGTTCTTCAATTGTTAAGGCACGCATTGTACTATCGTTTTTGCATCCCATACACCATATACATGTTGTTGTGTGACTAACCTGTAGTAAACTCTCGATCCCTCGATGAATATGAAAGATTTTTCGGTGGTTCATATGTTTTTTTTCTTTCATTGTAACTCACGTTTTTATGAATTTGGTGCAAGGGGCTGCGATCCTTGTGTGGTTAAGGGTTACTGGTGTGTCGAGATGTTTGGCTTGGGGTTTAGTTGAGTGGTTGAACGCTGCTAGGGAGAGGCCGAGTCGAGGGATTTCTGGGAGGGGGGCTCGGTTAGTGCATATCGGGAGGCAGGGGTGGAGTCGATGGCTTGAAGGCCGATCCGAGGTCTGAACCAAACTATATGGGATCTGAGCCGTGGCTGTGGAAAGGTCTGAAGGCTGCTGGTAGCACCCCTGGTATAGTTCGGTCGCGTGAAGGAGCATGAGCCGTGGGTGGCTCATGTTGGTGTGGAGCGATCATGAGGGAAAGGGGTGAAGCATGGAAGTGTAAGCGTGGATTCTTTGGGCCAGGGGAGCCTAGAGTACGATTGGTTGAGGGCTGATTGTGGTGGAGGGGAGGTTAACACGTAACTTTAGCTACTGGCAGCGTCCTGAGCACAAAATTATGATATTTTAAATGTTTATGCATCATTTTTACGATTTTACGCAATTATGATAAATACGTTGTATGTTTGGTTTAAAGAAAAGTTACGCATATGCACGTTTTTATTAAGTGATGAAGTTATGATATTTTTGAAGGATGTGATTTGGTTGTGACTGACGATGTATATGTATACGATGACATGAGATATGATGAGCTGAGGCCCGGGCTCAGTGGGCGGGTAATGCTGTCGCTGATGTCCCCCGCCGCCGGGGACCACGGTTTTTATAGATGGATCCATCGATAGAGCTGATACGATAGAACTGATACGAAAGTCACAACTAATGAACTGAATTCAATTAAAAGAAAATGTTTAAGTTTTTGATGACACGATGAGCTGTTTTGACACGTATATGATGATATGAGATGACATGATTTTATACGACATGTTTATGTTCATGTTTTAAAGTTCATGAAAGGTATGTGGGCATTAAGCTTTTTAAGTTCATGAAAGTTATGTTGATTATGATATTTTTCACTATTGTGTGCTACGTATATGTACTTGTTATTACTGGTACAGGTGTGTTGAGTCTTTAGACTCACTAGGCGTGTGTGATGCAGGTGAGTTCGATGTCGAGGAGCCTAGAGGTGCTGGACTCTGAGTCAGCGGACCTGGTGGGCGACACGAACCGAGGACCTATGAGTTTTCCGCACATTATGATTTTTGGTTTTGGAGAGGATACAATGATTTTACACACTGTTTTATTTTACAGTTGATACCATGATTTTACTCGTCTTTACTCCGTCTTATTTTATTGGTAATTACTCGTGATAATTTTTAAATGATGTTTTTAAGTAGGGTTGCATGCATGCGATTTATTTAAATGTTATTTTTAAATTAAGAGCTTTTAAAAAAAAATCCGCATTTTAAAACGAGTAGACGTTTCACATATATTTTAAATATTTTACAAGATGTTTAATCAGTTTTAGAGTGATTATTTTGAGTGTCTTTCACTTAGCTAAAAAACCAAACTTAATTTAATTTCTCAGTGCTTGATTCATTTTTTAACATTTCAAAAACGAATTATTGTAGATCAAGTTTGAATTAAAAATTTAAAATAGTTTATTCAGCTCTTGTTAACTATAATTCAATCCCAACAAATCTTATTATCCTAAAATAATATTTATTTTTAAATCTTGAATTTTATCTTTATATCTATATTTTCAAATTCAATCATATATTTATCTATATCTAATTTAGATATTTTCAAATTCAATCATATATTTATCTATATCTAATTTTTTTTTATAATCCGTTATTCCCAATAAAAAACATGAAAAATTTATTAATTTAAAAATAAGAAAAAAAAATCTTATTTAGATAAATATTTCAATTGTATAAGAATCGTGTGCAGAAGAACACTAGTTTTATTATTATTTTGATGACAATGATACGACTATATTAAATATTTAATTTGTAAGAGATAATATGTAATTATTTGAATTTGTTGATAAGGACATTTTTGTAAAAACAAAAATTAATACGAGACGATCTCACGAGTCAATTTTGTGATATATATATATATTTTATTCAGATCATTCGATAAAAATATTATTGTTTTTTGTAAATATAGACAGAGTTGATCATCTCACAAATAAAGATATGTGAGATTGTATTACAAAAACCTACTATTTCGTAAAAATCAAATGATGTCATAAAGTCACGTTAAATTTTATCAGTATAAATTATAAAAGTACGTATAGCTATTTAAGCACACTATAGAATTAATTATCTACCAGTTAAGTATAGATATTTAAGCACACTATAAAATTAATGTGAAACGATCTCACGAATCAATTTTAATACTTGATCCTTATCTACATAAAAATGGAGTTCAAATAATATTTTTATACTACATAAATTATTCTGTTAATCACTAGAGGTATATCATAAAATATAAAATAACATAAACATATTAATAATAATATTTAATTTTAAGATATTTTGTATTTTATATTATACTATGTAGGACTCAGTGTTTGTCGTTTTACTAAAAACTATAATTAATAGTAACGATGTAACTCATATATTTTAAATCGTACAACATATATATATATCGATTGTCGCCGGTTATATATTGCACTCTAGCGATGGAAAACTGAGCATTTCAAGTCACTGCTGCAGATCAAGAAGAATTGTAAATCGGGTAACAAAATGAAGATATATGCTTCTCACGAGCCAACGCTTTAATGTATGGTAAAGACGGAGGAAAATCCTCAAACCCAGCATGAATATGTTGAGATGAAAGAAGTCGCGCAGGCTAAACTGCTGCTACCGACCCTGCCAACCAGAAGTTGATGATCCTAACGTGATTGAATTAGAATTTCTCTGCAACCTGCTTAACATATGTTGTCAACATCAATTTTTCGACAATTTATATCGATATGTGCGTGTGCGCGCATGAGAGAGAGAGAGAGAGAGCAGAAAAGAGACTTTAAAATTTCTTCCACTGCCTTCACAATTTCTGGAGAATTTGTCTCAAGAACTTGGCCACCCAAAATAATTTCGTCTAAAATTGTATGCATCTGCAAGAACAGATCAAACAAAAGATATCAGTCCACGGTCACTAGCACGACTTCTCAAATACATAATAATCAAGGGAGCTGATCAAGTTCATTTTTGGTTGCCTCAGATAAGGTGACATAGGTCTGATCAGCAAACAGAGATTCAACATGATAGACATGGTGTAAAGCGAATACTTTGCCAAAGGCCAATCACTTTGGCATGGCAGATATAACGAAGCAGGCCAGTTGGAAAAATGGTTACAACTAGCATAGAACTGAGATCGGGTCTCCCCTCTCCACTTCTCAACAGTTGAGCAACCAATTATGATTCCTCTGTAATAAGCCCATCAGAGAGAGAAACAACAATCTATAACAACCTATGCCTACCTAATGACAATCAGTTCGCAAGCTCGTGGATAAATACAACCGCATTCTCAACCCAAGCAGCAGTTTTTTCATTTCTCAATGCTAAATATGATTCACTTTTGACATGAGACATTCATGAGCTAATCAAAAGTCAACGAAGCCACTTTATAATATGGGGGTTCAATCAAATTCCCTCAACTTTGAGCGACATAAAATTTTCACCATGTAGTGAATTTTACATGTTCAACCCCCACGCCCCAAAAAACAAATTACAAGAAACTGATACAAGCAGGTCAGAATTTAACAAAATAAGTCTAACATGATAATTGTAAAATCAAACTCTAATTTTAAACAAAAAATCATAAATGAATAGTTTTTATCGGTAAAAATTGTATTTTTGGTTTCATATGTACGTCTCTTTGCGATTTTGAACATCCATGTTGTCAAATTCAGTCATAGTATCTTCCGAATTTTGGCAATTTCAATATTTTTTCATCAAGAGTACTGATATGACACTACATACGTCAGCGCCACGTTGTAAAAAGGATTTTACCAAAAAATAACAAAGATAACGGATTAAAAGTGAAGTTTGATAACATAGAGAAACAAAATCGCAAAGATACAAATATATAAGACCAAAAATGCAAGTTTTTTAATTTTTATTATGAATTATAAAAGAAAGAATCTTGCAGGAGAGAATCAAATTCTTCTTACCAACTAATCATGTTAAACTTCAATAACCGCTTCACACCACAAACTAGAATGCAAATAATTATATAAATATAATTAGACAGCAAAAATCAATATATTAATTATAAAAAGAACATAAATGTATGATATTGACGTTGTTCTTTTTATATACATATTCTTGAAAATTTTGTTCTGACATACCCATTGTCTATTATATTAAATAGATATTATACCATGATTTAATACTGGTGTCTGTTCTGAAGCACGATAAGATGAAAAGTTAAATGTGAAAATGACTAATTAATTTTTGTCACTGGGGATCAAAATGAGCCTTCTCATTCATATCTTCAGTCAATCACAAACAATTGGTTCACCCATTCGTCCAAGCTCACATGTCGGAGGCTTTTGCATGCATCAAAAACAAATAAATTTTACTTAATAAAATAATGTTTTTAACAGCTTAAACAATTGATTTATTTTCAATGTTTTATAATATTACATACATAACTGTTGTGAATTAAATGGATTGTTTACATTCTTCTTATGCTAATATCATTCTCAATTTTGCACCACCAAACTCCAAGGCTCTGGTTTCACTAGGACCACCCCCTTATGGCTTATGTGCATCTTGTGGGTGATTAGAGTAGTCATAGCTAAATTACAGTAGTTCGGTATTATATAGGATAAAATTACTACATCAACTACCAACTTGCTCTTAAAAGACCATAGTGTTGCACACACTTCTACGACGATAAGCATAAAAAAGGTCTGACCTTGTTGAAATGGAAGACCGCGTCAAGCTCGCACACATTGCTAAAACATCTGTCCATCGTCTCCACAAAAAATATTTAAATAAATAAAGTAATCAAACAAAGCGAAAGGAATAGAGAATCCAAAACCTGTTTACATAACAAGAAAAGGTAAGCAACCAGGGCAAAAGGAATAGAGAAAATCCAATTAAAACCAGCATTATAGGAACAAGTTTTAAAAAGTAGAAGATAATATAGAGCAATTTGTTAACAATCGTAGTGGTGCAAACCTACAAGTAGTTCCATCATCGAGTAAAAATGACAAAGTCGAATTAGGGACTGCATATTGAACAAATGAGAAAAAAGGAGTACTTGAAAAATATAATAATACGTAAAATTTAAGCATCCATCTTATGATATCCCAACAATCTCCTTTTATCAACTTGATACCAAATTACCAGGGAATTATAAAGGTCGGTACCAAAACTAGGACGATTATATCATCCAAGACTATGACATGTTACCACGAAGAGACACATAAATAATGTTTGAATCCAAAATATGGTTCAGAAGCAATTGACTGCATGCAACTCTAAACAAATGTTATGCGTTCACCCGCTTGACATAATTGGCAGCAAAACAAAATTTTCAAATGAATCTCCATGATCAGAAATTGAAAATTATCTCTGAGATAGTAGTACTACAGGTCTTAACATATACAAAGGAAAACCATGTATACGAGCAGGAAAACCTGTTTATAATTTTATTTAGAAATTCACAACCAAGGTCGTATTGTCACTCTCCCATTTTCTAAACTATGCATTCCTCTTCCTAGTTACGATCTCAACTATCATAAGACATGTAAAATTAGAGCACAAACCTCTAGATTGAACTCTAAAAACTTAAATCATCAAATGATCAATTAAAGATACCTTGCATGAGATCTAGCATAGCAAGCTCATTCTCAGAGTTATCAAAAATGAAGACAAAGTACAACGTAGCATATGTTTTGTACACAAGTCGCACGTCCTGCGAGTCAAGAACTTAAATCACAAACAAATCCATATGATATAAAACACAAATCCTCTGGTTTATATGAATGCTAGATAGATAGCATACCTTTCCAAAAATAGAATCTACTTTAACAAAATTACTGACATTCTCAACTCTACTGCACAAAACTGCAAGGAGAAGCACAATAAACGAACCGTAGACAATTCAGACATTATCAAACCATGAAAAACTGAACTCACTTCTGTAGATGCTCCGAATAGCCTCCTGCTGCTTCTCCACGGGCTAATCTTACATTTCAAATTGCAATCTTAATAAAAAAAAAATCAGACAAAAAAGGCGTAAAAGAACACTAAATAATGAAGGAAAATTCGAGTTTAATTATCCATCTACTGTGAAAAGAATATGATAACCTCGAATTCGTAGAATTTGACGAGGCGAGGCTTGCCCTGATCGTTCATTACTATTACTCCTCGTATCATTTTTCTTCACCGATTCCTCTCAGAATCTCGTTGCTTTTCTTGTTCTTGTTATTTCCCGACGCTGATGTTAAAGTCGCGTTTGGACAAGAAGGTGATGTTAAAATCTCGTTAGGCTGTTGCCCGTTTTAGAGTTTAAACAAACTTAATAAATATAAATTATACATTTAAGTTTTCATTAAATTTATTAAAAAATAAATTATATATTTTGAGAAAAATATAACATTGTTATTAAAATTTGTAAATTTATTAAAATAAATAAATTTAATAGATTTTTCTATATCTTTCATAAGTAAAGTACAAAATCAATCAATCAAATATCAAAACTATTATTTTTTCATCTAAGAGTTGACTCATAAACTTAACAACCAATATGTTCACGAGCTAATAAGAAGAATATTTTTAAGCTTGAGTTTGGCGTGTTTATCTTAACGAATCTCATTAAACGAGTTCAAACGAGTTTTTATCGAATCGAGTTTCGATCGAATTTCGAATAGCTCACAAAAGATTTTGTTCATTTACATCTCTACTTGCGAGGGTGGAGGAAATTATGCGCGGCTTTGCATCAACACCTTGGTCCTAATTTGGTTTCAATAAACTAGTGACTTGAACAAATCAAGGAGAGAAATTAAATTCATCAATGACATGAACGTCATTTCGAATTGAATTAAACATTTTTATAAAGAAAATGAATTATAAATAATAATTGAAATACTAAAAAAAGATTGAACTTGAGCTAAGATGATTTTATATAAGAAACTAGTGAAAATATTTGCAAGTTAATACTAGGCTTGCTAGATAATTGATTGATACTCTCTCTTTCATCTTTCTTACTTATCATCCATCATAAGTGTGGAAACATACAGAATCATGTCCAATATCAAAAAAAATTTAAGTTTCAAATACAATTTCGAATAATTAAATTTTTTTTTAACTCGAATAAGAGCTTGGTTCAAAATATGTAAACATATTTGCGAGTTGTTTGAAACTATTGCTTGAAGTAGTGATCCATGAAATGTTGAGAATGCTAGCCTCAAATTATTAATTACACTAATAAAATATTAACTTTTGCAAGTAATTCGTGAAAATGTCGACAAAAATAATTTGGGTTCGACTTCGCATATAAATTATGAATAAGAGGCCTTGTGACAAGTAAAAGCCCAAGCTAGGTCTATTAGCCCATTCTAAGTAGACCTACCCAACTTTGTATAAATGGGTAAGGGGCCGAGGTTTAAAAAGGGTTGGGTCTCAAAACGGCCCCTTCGAAAATAAAATTTATGGTCGTATGTGCTTATTTCAAGGGGCCGGAGTTTCAAACCCGAGATCATTTGAAAGTTTTATTTTTAAAAAATAATATAAAAGTAATTATTGTTGGATTAAACGTACATGAGTGATAGTGATAATAAAACTGATGACCTTCTAGGAAGTTCTCGTACGTCAAGATGCTAATGTTGAACCGCTTGATTTGGTTGGATAGGTGGAACATAAAGAGTGGCGCGAAATCTTAATGGGTGATATTGTCTCTGCTGGGGGACATAGTCGACGGTATGAAAATGGTAGGACTGATATCTAGGGATATAAGACAGTACCAACAAATAAACACGCACTATCTCGAACTCATGAGCCTAACTGCCCGACTCACTGGCACTCAACTAGTTACACTCTACGTTGTCACAAGTATAAGGAAATAAAGTACCATATTGGCTAACAACTATAACTTTTAGCTTAGTGGTAAGCGGTTGATCCTAATAATTATTTTTAAAGCAAATGATCAATAAATCATCATCCCAATAGTTAAATGTGTTCGTAATCCCTGTCAGAGCGATTTTTTTCCTGTAGTCTCTGACTAACTCAAAAAATATTTCTGCATTTTATAAGCTAACATGTATTTTTCAGATAAAATTCGATACAAAAAATTAAAAATTTGAAACAAATATAATATTTTTCAGAACTAAATATTTTAGATTTGGTTCATATATATGATTTTGAGTACCTAAATCTGTATAACAAATTTTAATATTAATGACAAATCTTTTACAGATGAAAGTTTAAATTTTAATATTAATGACAAATCTTTTACGGAGAAAAATTTGGTACAAAACCTTGAAAATATATCATTATGTTATATAGTATACTTATTTTTTAAAATAAAAAAACTATCTAAATTAATATGTAATGTGACCTTCAAGAAAAAATGAAATCTCGATTGAGTATCCAATTATACAAGAATATATTGTAATAACTAATTATAGCATGGTGAAATTTGCATGTATTGTGTCAGCATTACACGCTTCCGATACTTGCTTCTGTTGATGGCATGAAGAGGCCTAAATGACCTGCTTGTTCACGTGTTGTTGGAAAATTTTGATGCTTAATAAATAAAAATTAAGTAAATTAATCAATGTATTTGATTGGAAAAATTCTTCTTAAGATTGTTGTTTGTGGGGTTCAAATTTGAAACATCACGTGTTGTTTCCTTTAAATCGCATTTTCCGCAATAAAACATTTATATATTTTTTTTATTTATTTTTGTCAACTTTTTTATTTATTTTCTATATTTATTGTACTGTATAAAAACAAATGGACATTTAATTAATTTCAAGGCCTCGACCACGCCTCTTACGTTGTGTTCAGACATGGATTCTTTTGTCGTATATATAGTATTTATTATTATCGATCGGTCAAGGGATAAAATACTAGGATTTAGACCTATTGTATCCTTAAATTTGGTTTTCTGATGTGATCCAGTGTATTATTATTAGAATTTTTTGTGCCTAATGAATTGAAAATAAATGAAGTAGTCGAAGGAAAACTCAAGCAAAACAAAAAACGAGAAAGAACATGTTCGTAAGAGCTGCTCGAGTATTTCCAAAGTAGCAAGCTCTGGCGCTGAGCCCCTAAATGCCCAAGCACACTGGAAGCGCCCAGAGGCCCTGTTTCACGAATGGTTGAGGACCAATTTCAAGTTTTTTGTATTCAATTCAAACAAATGGTGTACTTTGATGTTTTTCATCAGAATTTTGAACCAAGAGACGACCTATATGTTGAAACAACATGTTCTTGCAGTCAAACAACACAAATAGGATAATCAAACATCATTTTAAAATATTTTTCAGATTCTCAAAAAACTCAGCTTACTCATATTGTTATTGAAGTTTTTCTTCTTCATTTTAAACAAAAGAGATTGTATATCATTTATGGTTGTGAATTTGTCTTTTGTTGTGTTATTATCACAAGTTGAAGTTGTTGTATATTGGAAGAAGATTACCGAATTCCAAAAGCACAAAGAGTGGGAAAAAATCTTCTTAAAAAAACAGTGCTCAACACTAGCCTCAAGTTTTCCCTTCCTCATTATCTTCTTTAAATATTCATAATCCAGAAATTTCATACAAAACAAGCTTAAGAAGATTTTCTGGAAATTTGAAGATGGCTTTCTCATTAACAACGACGACGAACACTCCATTGGCACAAGGAGAAAGACAAGAAAATTTCAACTGTGCAAACTTCAAAATATGAAAACAGAAATTATTGTTCCATCTTACAACTCTTAGTCTGGAAAGTTTTCTTAAAGAAGATTCTCCCACCATACCTGAAGATGAAGTTGATCCTTGCAGGAGGGTTGCAGCGGATGCATGGAATCAAATATATTTTTAATGCAAAAACTACATTCTGAATGGACTTAACAATATATTATACAATATGTATTGTCAAGTTAAAATCGCAAAAAAAACTGTAAGACTTACTTAAAAATAAATAGCAGGACACTACCTGGATTTCAATATGGTAGAATCAAAGTTTGAGGTGAGTCAAATACAAGAAATATATGTAATACTGCATGAGATTCATGCGGATAGATGAATTTAAGCAATTCATTTCAAGTTGTTGTACTGATAGAGAAATTCTCTCCATTGTGGAAGGATTTAAAAATTACTTGAAGCATAAGAGAAATGAAATGATACTTGAAGATCTGATTGTATGACTACAAATTGAGGAAGACATTCGTGATATGGAAGTCAAAACCAATAAGAAGAATACAAAAGTAAACATTGTAGAATCCAGTAAGGAAAAAAAAAGAAATTTATGGGTGAACAACAAAAACGAAGGAATCTGAATAAATTCAAGAGAAAGTGCTACAACTGCAGAAATCCGAACCACATGACAAAAGACTACAATGCCCAAAGAAAAGTAAGGAACAAGAAATATAATTCAAGAAAAGTCGATACCTTTTGATTTTTCTGAACTTGAGTTAAGTACAATTGTTTTTTTAAACAAATCTCGTGGACTACCCAAATGAACGGTGGGTCGATAAGGGTGATACCCTCCATATATACTCCGATAAAGAGATGCTGCAATTTTTGAGAGAAAGCTTATTTTGAAAAATTATGCTATTTCAAAAATTGTGGAGATTAGAAAAGTGAGGTTGGAGATGACAGCTGACATGGAAGTCACTCTCGTTGATGTGCTCGATGTTCCTGAAATAAGAAAAAATTTAGTTCAGAGTCATTGTTTGTAAAATATGGTTTTATGATTGTATTTGAGTCTAATAAATTTATACTGATAAAGAATGATCATTTCATTGGAAAAAGGGTATATCGATGAGAGCCTCTTCAAATTGAATCTAACAGTGGTTCACCACGAGATTGATGATAATAAAATTAACAATTCTATTTACTTGTTTGAGTATTTTGATTTATGCCATGTTCGTTTAGGAAATTTAAATTTTAATACTATGCAACATTTAATGAATTTACATTTGTTGTTGTTGGGATGCAACCGAAGTCCCACATTGGAAGATCTAGAGAAAGATCATGAGTTAATAAAGATGGAATGATATCTCCATTGGTATGAGGCCTTTTGGGTGGTTCCAAAAGCAAAACCATGAAGGTTAAAACTCAAAGTGAACAATATCATACCAGTGTGGAGATATCCGGATTCCATTAGTCCTAACAAGTGGTATCAGAGCCATGGTCTAGATCGAGCCGTGTGGGTAGAATCCTCGATACCTAAACGAAAGAGGTGGGGGGCTCCCGGTAAAAATCTTAGATTAAACTCTCGAGGTGGTTTATGCTTCCAGTATTTATGTAAGGCGTGCGCTCCAACGCAGTGAAGTGGAGTAACCTCGATTGGAGGACGAATAAGGCTTGAGGGGAGGCTCGGACCATGAGAATAATAGTGTAACTTCGTTTGAGGGGAGGATTGTTGGGATGCAACCAAAGTTCCACATTGGAAGATCTAGAGAAAGATCATGGGTTAATAAACATGGAATAATATCTCCATTGGTATGAGGCCTTTTGGGTGGTTCCAAAAGCAAAACCATGAGGGTTAAAACCCAAAGTGGACAATATCATACAAGTGTGGAGATATCCGCATTCCATTGGTCCTAACAGTTGTCTAAGTATAATATTGATTTAACACATAAATGCGAAGTATGCATTGAGAAAAAATGACCAAAACACTTTTCCATTCTATTGAAAGATATTGTACGATTTCTCTAGAAGTAGTTCACAAGGACATTTATGACTAAAAATTTCTGAAACCAATGAGATAAGAAGTATTGTATAACGTTTATTGATGATTGTACAAGGTACTCTTACATATATGAAGCACTTGAGGTATTCAAAACCTACATAACCAAAGTTGAAAATCAACTTGGTAAACAATAAAGAGTATACACAATGATCTATGGGGAGAATATGAAGCACAATTTGATGAGTATTGTTCATCTTTAGGTATTATATATCTAAGTATTGCTCCATACTCGCCTCAATCAAATGAGATTGTCGAAAGGAAAAGTTGAACTTCGAAAGAAACGATGAATGCCATGTTGATAAGTTCGGGCTTATCCCAAATCTTGTGGGGAGAAGCAATATTATAGGCTAATCACATCTTAAACAAGATTCCTCACAAAAAGATGATAAAACGACATATGAACTTAGAAATGACATAAAACTTCCTACAAATACCTCAGAGTATGGAGGTACTTGACCAAAGTTTAAATACGGCCAAAACAAGTGAGAATTAGACCGAAGACGGTTTATTGCATATTCATTAGATACGCACATTGTTGAGCATTGATCAGTACATTCCAATGTCAAGACAATGAGAGAGAATAAGCACAATATGTGAGTCAAGGAAGAGGAGTTATGGGGCCTGTTTAGATACATGCTAATGGGCTGGGCTAAAGGGATTAGTGGACTAGTTATTAGATTATGTATTCTTGTATATAATCACCCAATAGTTCTGTTAGCTGGATATCATCTTCTTCGTTTTACTTCATACCTGTAAAAATTTTCTGCTCTCTTTGATCGTCAATAAAAAGCTTCCCGAGTTCGAAGTGGATGTAGGCGTTAAAGCCGAACCATTATAAATCCTTTTGTTCTTTGTTTTTAGCAATTGATATATGATTGGTTGTTAATCGCTTAGTTCTTGTCTCTACGATTCTTGATTGTGTTTGAGAAATCTTGTGGTTGTGGAAGGTCATTTTTCATAACATAATAAGAGTGCATACAGATTTATAGTGTACATCTATAAATTCTGAATTGAATGAAGGCGTGACAGTTAAGTAAAGGAATACCATGTTTTTTGAAAGTATATTTCATTGTAAAGAAAAGAAAAAAGAAAGTTCTAGAAAAATAACTTTAGAAATGGAAAATGAATATTCTACACAACAAGAACTTATAAGAAGTAAAAAAAACTAGAACCTTGAAGACTTTTTGTCCAGATTTCTATAAATATATATGCTGGAAAATGAACCAAACTTTGCAAGACGAGTGTGACAAATACGCTTATATTAAGTGCACATGAGCACATGAAATTCCTACGTGATAGTATGTCTATATGTAGATGATTATTTATAATGGAGAATAATCAAGACATGATAAATGCAACAAAGAAAATGTTGGCAAAACATTTTAACAAGAAGGAATTGGGAATCATTATTGTCATACTATGGATTAAAATAACTAGGAATTTATAGGCAATTATCTTTTCTCAATCTCATTATATTGAAACTGTCTTAAACGATTCAATGCATATGATTGTTCCCCAATATAGACCCCACTTGACACGAGCATCCACTTGAATAAGAATAATGGAGAACTGGTATCCCAATTGAAATCCTCTAGAATTATTGTAAGCTTTATGTATATTACGAATTGTACTCGACCAGACATTGTTTGTGCAGTAAATAAGTTGAGTTGACACACAAGTAATCTAAATGAGATTCATTGGAAGGCTTTCACAAGGGTACTTAAATATTTAATAGACACATTGGAGTATGGTTTGAATTATAATAAATATCATGCGGTGCTAGAAGAATATAATGATGTAAATTGAATTTTTGACACCAAAGACCCCAAATCCACCAATAGTTATGTTTTTATCATTGATGGTGGTGCAGCATCTTGGAGGTCATTTAAACAAACTTGTATCACAAGATCCACAATGGAATCTAAATTCATAGCACAAGATAAAGCCTCAAAATAAGCAGAATAACTTGATTATTTTTTTAAGGAGATTCCTTATTAGACAAAACCACTACATGCAATTATGATATAATGTAACAGTCAATCAACAATTACAAGAGCACATAATAATATGTATAATGGTAAGTATTGATATATTGGTCTAAGACAAAATACTATGCGACAATTGATCTCAAATAAAATTATTATTACTCATTGATTATGTCAAATCAAATGATAACTTGGTGGATCCGCTTACAAAAGTATTGGATAGAGATCAAATGTATAACTTATCAAGAAGAATGAGCTTCAAATCTATATAATAAAGTTCTTATAGTGATAACTCAATCTTGTTGATTGGAGATCCCAAGATCTTGGTTCAATGAGACAAATAAATTATAAGAACCTGAGTTAACACTCAGGAAGTATTTTCATCTCATTTCTAGGACGAAGAATGTTGTTTTTTACAAATATAGTGAGTATAGGTTTTGTAATTTAATGGTTTCTTTGGAAAAGGGAGAATATGATATGATACTCTTGAAAGGAGATCACCTAAGTAAGTGTGAAGACGAGTCTCCTCAATGAAATATTTATGAAGCTAAAACATGTTACATGAACAAAATGGACACAACTGAAAACAAAAATGAAATGATAGGAATGTTGTTCTGTATTACCTAAACATCTAAGAATTTCAAGACATCATGTTTACTTCGTAGCATAGTAAATTTGATAGTATTCTATTAATGAAGGTTCGAAGCCAAAAACAACATATACCTGGTGTGATAATTTTCAATGTAAACTCTCTTTTCACGTGCATTCAAGCATTAATTTCATTCATGTGGGAGAATGTTGGATTTTTAGGCTTAAAAATTGAAATTAAGAAAATAAGACCAAACGAAAACTCGAACAAAACAAAAGAAAGAAATAACTCGGGCCTAAAAGATGTCTAAGAATTTCCTAGGCAGTAGAGGGCACGTTGGGACGCCTAAAATGGGCTGCTCCATGTGCTGCCAGGAATTTCCAAACAACTAAACTACTGTTGGTGCGCCTGTTTTGAGCGCCAGCTACAGACATTGGAGGAGCTTAAGCACTCGGAAAGTGGCGCATAGACGTCAGAGCCTCGTTTCACGAATGGTTGTGAACCAATTTCGAGTTTTCTGCATTCAATTTAAACAAATGGTGTCTTTTGATGTTTTTCATCATATTTTTGGACCAAGAGACACTCCATATATTGAAACAACATTTCCCTCCAAACAAATAACAGAAACAAGAGAATCAAACATCATTTTAAAATACTTTTCAGATTATAAAAAAAACTCATATTTATATTGTTATTGAAGTTGAAAGGCTGTTTAACATAAAAGTAGATGAAATAAATATATTGTATGTATCAGAAGTTAGTGTTGTCATCTGGTGTTGTAAACACGAGCACACAACATGCAGCGAAAATTAATTTTAACACACTCGTAAACTTTGATAAATAAACAATAGATATAAATCATGCACAAGTACGAATACTTGTGCGATGCCTCATGACGAAAACTTCACTAGACAAATATGTAAAGCGTTTACACAAACTAATACTAGTGATAAATAACAAAACTAAATTCCTTGACACTACAAAAAAATTAAAATGCATCAAAATAAACCAATACTAAAATCTAGATGCATAAAATCAAAATGTATTGCTTAAAACCAAACAAAGTCACTATTCGATCAACACTCTGCGTCATTGTTATTATTCGAGTGTTGTCAACACTAGACAGCAACACGGTGATTATGTGAGTCAATCACACAAACTCTTCATGCGAATCTCCAATACTGAATTTGTGCAGGTTCAGCAAAGCTTCAGCGGCTATAGCAAATCTCTCACACAAAAGCTCGGTAATTCTTCTCTTAATATCCCTCTATATAGATCTTTTCTTGACCTAAATTTTCATAGATACTCCCCACCTATAAATAAGGAAAACAAGAGTTTAATAGGAATGAAACTCTATTCAAAGCTAGTATATTATCTTATAGATAAGTTCCCAAATTCTATTGAATAATTCCCAAGAATAAGATTATCTATATCTAGGAAAACAAATCTTATTGAATGATCAAGTCAATTCAAATTAGTGTAGAAATGCAAAATAAAATATTAATTGATTAGGAATAAAATATTCCTTTCATAAGTTATTCTTCTTTTCAAACAAAAGAGAATTTATATCATTTTTGGTTGTATAACTTGTGATTTATTGTGTTATTATCACAAGCTGAAGTTATTTATCTTGAAAGTAGATTACCAAATTTCGAAATCACCAAAAGATCAGCAAATTTTTTTTTTAAAAAAAAATAAGTATTCAACGCTAACCTCAACTTTGCCAGTCTTCATTGCCTTTCAAATATTCATACACTGCAATTATTAATTTGAACTTCTTGTAAGAGGGTATATTTAACTTGAGTGTTCTGATGGGATTCGGTATATTATAATTTGGAGTTCTGATAATCAGATATATGCTTGAATTTTTGAGTTCCGATGTGATTCACGTATTATTATTATTTCCAAAATCTTTTAGGAGGTTCACCTGTTGTATGTTTAATTTGGATTTTTTGATGAATTTGGTGCATTATTATTTCTAATGTGCAGAGATCGTATGCATCGTAATATATTGTATTTATGAAATTTGGAGTCTACGATCGCTAGATAACTATTAATATATTTTTTTACATTGAGACAAATTACAATTCATGAATATATGTAAAATAAAATTGTTATTTAACTTTTTATGACGTAGTCGTTATCCATTGGTATATATTAGGTAAATCTCGAACTAACACAATAGAATGCAAACCATGTTAGTCAGACAAGCTCTGTGCGTCAGGCTCGTCCAAGAAATTATTAGCCTAAAGAATTGAAATCTTGACTACTGACCACCAAACACTTATTCGCTCCACCAATGCAGACATTTTCTTGGGGAAATTATGTATGCTTTTTGTTGATTGTGGAATGATTCAAATGGTAAATAAATGTGTTATTTGCATTCATTTTCTCAATATTTTATGTATTTGATACTCACATTCATTATCAATTGTAAAAATTATAACATACCAAAATGTTAAATATCTTAAGTGCAGAGAAAATGAATTTAAATTATCTGTGAATAAATTCATACTCTATCTCTAAAATATATTAAAATACACCGTTTAAATAATTTTTCATGATTCTTTTATTTATGTATTCAAGTGTGAGAGTTATCCTTTCACCAACTTCTTCAATTATTTTTTATGAGAGAGAACCTTACATTTTGTCACATAATTTGCAGATATTTTATTTTATTTTTTATATTATCGTTAATTTATGGTTTTAGTCAATTAATTTATATATTTTTAATTTAATATTTCATTTGACTGATAATGTGGTGCCAAAAATAAAAATGTATCATAAAAAATTAAGGTCGTGGCAACAAACATGAAAAAATATAAATAAATAAATATTGTTGTATGGATCAAACTCATCAATTTAGGTATCAACCGAGACAAAGGTTTAGGTTTAAACAAGACGAAGCATATATGAATTCTTTAAAATATGAGTAGGTCTCTTGTGAGACGGTCTCACGAATCTATATCTGTGAAACGGATCAACCCTATCGATATTCACAATAAAAAGTAATACTCTTAGCATAAAAATTAATAATTTTTCATGGATGACCCAAATAAGAGATCCGTCTCACAAAAATACGACCTGTGAAAGTGTGAGATATTCTCACACAAATTTTTGCCTTAAAATATACATTTGTAATCTTTAACGAGTTGAATTTAAGAGTGAGTATTGCTCAAAAAAGTAATTAAATAAGTCCAGCTTGTCACGCTCAGAGACGGAGCCATATAACACAGACTTTGCCTCACAATCACATAATTGCAAAACAACAAGCATCATAAGTACATAATTTAAAAACTAGTCTATTTTTTTCCATAAATAGAAAACATTATCTTTAAAATTCCGAAATAATCACATAATGTTTTACAGCAGCGGAATGTAAAACATTAACTGTGGTACAGAAGCTCACAACTTGAAATAAATTGATAACAAAATATATATCTCTATCAATAGTTCACAATGTTCTAGTGTCTCCGATAAGGTAAGCTGAAAGGTCCTCATTATGTCCCTCATTAAATGTCATAATTTTCTTTTATTTAGATGTTACAACTCTTAGCATTTCAGCTTAATGAAACATCTTCCTTTCCCTTTTATTTTTGAGTTTATGGCTTGAAATGACACATAATGTGTGATGGCAAAAACTTGTGTGAGACGGTCTCATGGGTTGTATTTTGTGAGACGGATATCTTATTTGGATCATCTATGAAAAAGTATCACTTTTATGTTAAGAGTATTACTTTTTATTGTGAATATCTGTAACGTCTACATGTTTTAAAATGCAGAATTTTTTTTTTGCTCGCAATTACAAAATAACATTTAACATAAATGTATTTATTTGCCAATAAAAGTAGCGTAGTTTAAAAAGAACCAACGTCATCCAAAATCAACGTAAACGTAAACGTGTAAAAAGCGTAAAATCCTCAATGTATAAAAAATGTTTAACTCATCTCAAAACTCATAACTCAAAATGCGGAAAAATGTGCGGTTCTCGGGTTATGTCACCGCACCAGGGCTGCCTACTCAGCGTTCAACAACTTATGTCTCCTGCTCAAAATGCTGATCACCTGCATCACACACGCCTAGTGAGTCTAAAGNAACGTGTTAATTTTCTTAATTTGAATTTCGTTCATATATTAGCTGTGACTTTCGTATCATCATGTCAGTCGATGGATCCATCTACGTGTAATCGCGGTACCCGGCGGCGAGGATCAACAGCGACTTACCCGCCCACGGAGTCCCGGCCTTACATGTCATCGTGTCATCGTGTTAGTCACAACTAAATCACTTCCTTCAAAACGTGTCAACATATTCATCACTTAAATAAAAGTATGCATATACGTAATTTTTTCTTTAAACCAAGCATGCAACGTATTTATCATAATTGAGTAAAAATCGTAAACATGATGCATAAACATTTAAAATACCATGAATTTGTGTTCAGGGCGATTTCTTGACCAAAATCTCACCCCAGGTGCAAAATAACCATTTTGCCCTGGAAACCTGAAAATTATCGTTTCACCCATGGACTTTTAAAATTGACTCGAAGCTTACCAAACTCCTTAAAATGTCCCAAAACATTTTTAAAAGCATTCTTAGACGTAAACTCGAGCAAATTCACGACTTAACCGATTCGTATTAAAACTTGGATCGGGATCCCGGTTTTTACCCGAATCGAATCGAAACTTATCCAAAACTTTCCCAACTTTTTATCATCTCTAAAAAACACTATAAGGCTCTTAAACATGATCAACAGACCCAAATTTTAACGGCTGATAATTTCAGAAAATGCCAAAAGTTTCGGCCTTACTCTATATGGCCCCCTATCACCCTCTTCTTCTCCTAACTCACGCTCCTAGTGTGAAGACCCGAAATCTTGCAACGGGAAGACCTATATATGTCATAGGAAAATTCAGTTCATTCTTTTTGGCCCAACATTTTTCGCGTTTCCTGCAATCATAATCTTGGAAATTTGAATAATCATTTTTCCCTCATTATTGACCTTTTATCACCATTGTTAAAGATTAAATTAAACCACAACAAATCAGCCATTAAACTACCTATATTAAAAGAAAAATAATGATAATTAAGAGGAAGTTAATGATCATTAATAGGCATTTTAAATATGAGGATAATGACCATGAGTAATGACATTTAAGTGGTATCAAATGTGAAGACTGTTCAATATGGAAGTGCACCAATCTTGGAAGAGATTCATGCAGCCAAAATCACTCTCCATTTGCACTTAAGGGAGCCAAAATCACTCACTATTATAGCATGAATCTCGGGTGTGTATCTTGAATCAAGAAGAGTCCAGGTTCATTCGGGAGAGAAAAGTGCAATCATCTATTTGATTAAGCAATCAGCGACATTCTTGGAGTGATAAGAGCTTACCATTGTAGCTGATTTTCCAACCCTATATAAAGAGGACCGAAGTGGTAGTAATCTCACCTCTCTTACTGCAAAATCCCTCCCCGTAGCTACAGAAATTCGAAATATAGCTGCTGGAAAGCAGGCCAAATTCGAAGCATTGCGACAGCCGAGTTTGAAGCTTTGCCGCGACCTTGTTCGAACGGAGTTCTTTTAGCACATCCTTCTAGCGTTTTAATCCAAACGAAATCAAGTAAGTGGACTTTTTCTATGTATTTCTTTGTAACTTAAACTTTGTATAAGTATTTCATGACATTCTTGTATGTTGACACTTTCAAAAATGCTATTATGTATTTCATAAAATCTCGATCGATGTACGATATATTCCTTCTATTTCCGATGTTCTTTGATTCTGCTGAGTTAATTCAAAAATCCCGATAAGTGTTGTTTGATACATCTGATTCTGTGGTGCACTGTTATGATTCGAGTGGGATATGGAACGACGATTGTAAAGTATATGGCGCCCATCAGTGGGTATAAAACTGTGTTGTGGCCCCCATCAGTGGGTATAAAACTGTGTTCCGGCCCCCATCAGTGGGTATAAAACTGTGTTTTGGCCTCACCCCTTAGAGGACTAACATATTGGGGACAATTTGACCATGAATAACGAGATGAATAACAGTGTTTTCTTTTGTTCTGATTCGTTCTGTTCTGAATGTCTGATAATCTCTGTTTCGCATTTCGATTCTGATTCTGATCTGATAGGATATACTACGTTTTGAGAATCAGTTTGCAATATGGGTTTTAAATTATATTTATATGCACTTGTGGTAATCGATCGGCCCCCACTTGCTGAGTGTTTTCCAAAACACTCACCCCTTACATCTCTCTCCAGATAAGAACAAATATCAAGTAGACGGCGATGAATAAGACATGCTTCGGGGTTGGTGATGAAGTTTCGAGATATGAAGATTTCTCGCTTAAGTTCTTCCTAAGTTTTTATTCAAGTTGTACAATGCTTCCGCACATTTTATTTCGTTTTGGAATTTATCGCTGTAAGACAAGATTATTTTGAGTTAATGATGAAATATACTGGTTTGTGGTTTATACTGTACTACGAGGCTTGTTGTTTTCAATTGTGTGGTTGTAAAACAACGCCGGTGTCGACTAACCCCGGTCTCGGGGCGTGACATTTAAGTGGTATCAGAGCCGCCAGGTTCATAATCCGGCTGGGGATTTCGATAGACAAAATTTGACGAAGTTAAATTTTTGAACAAACTTAGTCATTCATATCCACCCCAATCTTAGATTTGAAAATTTTGATTTTCCATAGGAAACTCAGGAATTCGATTCCATTAATTATTCTGAACAACTCTCGACGTATAATCTTCAAACCATACGTCAATTCTCGAATTTTCCATATTTGTGAAAATATTCAGAAAAACCCTTTCTAAATCAAATCTCGATTGAGATTACTCTGATATTTACTGTTTGATGTCTATTCACGACCTTATCATTTTGTAAGTTTTTCATTGTTTTCCAGGAAATGGCTTCGTACTTCCTTTGTAACCACGCTCATTTTTTTGCCATTTTTGGAAATTTTCGTAAAACTTATAACTCCGCTTAGGAAACTCGAAATCCAATTCTACCAATTGTTCCTTGATCCTCATGAATTATTTTTAATCCATATGAAAATATTCTGAAATTTTTTAATGTTTCATTGATTCTGCACCGAAATTTTATCCATATGCATAGGCATGTTAAAAATAAATAAATCTTATAGTCTTTGATGGGGAAGTAGGATTTAGTTTTTAAAAAAAAAAATTGGAAATTATTGTTTATTTGAATCGCTCGATTCGAATTTCAACTTTCTAGGAGAATTTTTTTAATTTAAGTTAGTTTAACAGTATTGGGTCGTAGTTTGACTTTTAAGAATTTTATATTAGTTCAATTGTCTAAATAAAAAATAATAATGATTGACCACTAGTGTTTACATCACATGGGCAAAAAAAAAAAGGGATTTATATGAAATCGATTTTGAGACTAGTATTTATATTAAACGGTCAATAGAAAATTTGAGATTTTAATTTTTGGATTTAAGTTAGATTAATTTTGAGAATAATATCTATGTTAAATCATCGATAGAAAGTTTTAAGTCCTGATTTTTCGGGTTTAATTTATATTGATAGTTAAGTGAGAAGGTGATACCCGTGACTAAATTTTTGATAGAGTTAACAAATTATATTTAGGATTTTAAGCAATTATATGTACACATATAAATCTATGTTCTTGACTTGAAAATATATGTTCTTGATTTGAACATCATTCCCAATTATATTTTAATGAAAAAAAAATGGTCATAAACTATTATTAAATTCGTGTTTGATAAAATTAATAACTACATAAATATTAATACAATTGATTGGACCGTTTAATCTTTGTGTCATAAATCTCTAATTTAATTTATATAAATTCTTCTTGAACAAAAGAACAATTCATATCTCAATTTTTATGTCCTCACTTTTAAGCTGCAATTATTTATTAAGAACTAAATTTATAATATCTTGGGTGTATTATATATCGTGTCTCTTTTCTAGAATTTTATTTATTCATCTACTCGTTTCTATACAATCCTAAATATATTTTAGAATTTTCATATATTGTTTGAAAATTCTTCATTCAATGATGCCTCTTTTAATCAAGCATCATCATTACCTACCTTCGATTTTTGCAACGTCGTCATCAATCTATAAAATTTTGAAAGCTACCTTAAACACTAGAATTTAGCCATCACATCCACCTATCTATTTCTTTTTGAAATTTTGAATTCTCCTTAGCTAAAATTTCGAAAATTTCATCCCATGATTGTCATGAAATTAAATGCTTCTTATTTTAGAAATGTAAAAACATTCATTGACCCAAAATTTAGCACTCAATTAAGTTCTAATTATAACAATTAAAATTGAGTTAATGACTATAAAAAGATTACCATATATCTTCTTTAAAATACCTATATAAATACATTCTCATAGATGAAGAAATTCACACCAAGACTCACAATCATCTCATATTTTCGAGCCATCTCGTAAAAAAATAAAATAAATTTGCTCAACTTTGTGATCGAAAATGATGACCCAATCCAAGACCTTTAGCAACCTCGAGCACGAAATCGAGCAACTTAGAGGTACCATTACGAGTTTACTTCATGACAAAGAGGAGTTGAAGAAAGCAAGGGATCGCCTTCAAGTAGAAGTGGGACAACTCACTTTCGACAAGAAATTTGCGGAAAAACAACTCAAAGATTACAAAGCAGAGTTGCAAGAGTCACAAAAGTATGGTCAACAAATGTTTGCCACCTCCGAAGCTTGGTGCAACCACTATCACGCTAAGAAATTGTTTTGTGACCAACTTGAACAGGAGTTCAATGCCTATCATCATGAAATGGAAAACTATGTGCAACAACTTGAACTCAACAACCAAAACTTGAGTGCAGAAATCGCCAACCAACAAATTGCACTCGGGCATATGCAACAACCACTATATGCGCAAGGAGAAGACGCTAACGAGGAGTTAGGAGACGGAAACGTTGCTGATTAGGTTAAGCTCTCATAAGTCTTTTGGAATAAGGACACTCTCGTCCATAATATTTCTTTTTACATCTACTTGTGTTTGAAATCTATCGTATTCGTATTATAGGATTCAAGTTTAAATTTTTACTTGAATCCATTGAATTCAAACCATGGATCATTCAACACGGATTTAAATTCCGAAATTATCAATCATTTCATATCTACATCAAGTTAACTCAAGTTTCGAGTACGAAGCTTCTATTAAGGAGGGAGGGATGTGAAGACCCGAAATCTTGCAACGGGAAGACCTATATATGTCATAGGAAATTTCAGTTCATTCTTTTTGGCCCAACATTTTTCGCGTTTCCTGCAATCATAATATTGGAAATTTGAATAATCATTTTTCCCTCATTATTGACCTTTTATCACCATTGTTAAAGATTAAATTAAACCACAACAAATCTGCCATTAAACTACCTATATTAAAAGAAAAATAATGATGATTAAGAGGAAGTTAATGATCATTAATAGGCATTTTAAATATGAGGTTAATGACCGTGAGTAATGACATTTAAGTGGTATCAAATGTGAAGACTGTTCAATATGGAAGTGCACCAATCTTGGAAGAGATTCATGCAGCCAAAATCACTCTCCATTTGCACTTAAGGGAGCCAAAATCACTCACTATTATAGCATGAATCTCGGGTGTGTATCTTGAATCAAGAAGAGTCCAGGTTCATTCGGGAGAGAAAAGTGCAATCATCTATTTGATTAAGCAATCAGCGACATTCTTGAAGTGATAAGAGCTTACCATTGTAGCTGATTTTCCAACCCTATATAAAGATGACCGAAGTGGTAGTAATCTCACCTCTCTTACTGCAAAATCCCTCCCCGTAGCTACAGAACTTCGAAATATAGCTGCTGGAAAGCAGGCCAAATTCGAAGCATTGCGACAGCCGAGTTTGAAGCTTTGCCGCGACCTTGTTCGAACGGAGTTCTTTTAGCACATCCTTCTAGCGTTTTAATCCAAACGAAATCAAGTAAGTGGACTTTTTCTATGTATTTCTTTGTAACTTAAACTTTGTATAAGTATTTCATGACATGCTTGTATGTATGTCAAACCACTTTCAAAAATGCTATTATGTATTTCATAAAATCTCGATCGATGTACGATATATTCAATCTATTTCCGATGTTATTTGATTCTGCTGAGTTCATTCAAAAATCCCGATAAGTGTTGTTTGATACATCTGATTCTGTTGTGCACTGTTATGATTCGAGTGGGATATGGAACGACGATTGTAAATTATATGGCCCCCATCAGTGGGTATAAAACTGTGTTGTGGCCCCCATCAGTGGGTATAAAACTGTGTTCCGACCCCCATCAGTGGGTATAAAACTGTTTTTTGGCCTCACCCCTTAGAGGACTAACATATTGGGGACAATTTGACCATGGATAACGAGATGAATAACAGTGTTTTCGTTTGTTCTGATTCGTTCTGTTCTGAATGTCTGATAATCTCTGTTTCGCATTTCGATTCTGATTCTGATCTGATAGGATATACTATGTTTTGAGAATCAGTTTGCAATATGGGTTTTAAATTATATTTATATGTACTTGTGGTAATCGATCGGCCCCCACTTGCTGAGTGTTTCCCAAAACACTCACCCCTTACATCTCTCTCCAGATAAGAACAAATATCAAGTAGACGGCGATGAATAAGACATGCTTCGGGGTTGGTGATGAAGTTTCGAGATATGAAGATTTCTCGCTTAAGTTCTTCCTAAGTTTTGATTCAAGTTGTACAATGCTTCCGCACATTTTATTTCGTTTTGGAATTTATCGCTGTAAGACAAGATTATTTTGAGTTAATGATGAAATAGACTGGTTTTTGGTTTATACTGTACTACGAGGCTTGTTGTTTTCAATTGTGTGGTTGTAAAACAACGCCGGTGTCGACTAACCCCGGTCTCGGGGCGTGACACCTAGCATACCCGACGGCACCAGACATGGCTCGCCTCCCCTAGACCAACCTTGGACTTCCCTGGAACCCATGAACCCACGGCTGCCCATCCATGCAAGCCGCAGCCCCACCCCGAAAGCCAAACTCCCGAGACGCACAAAACGAGCATCACTTCCTCCCTCTCGAACACCAGCGCTTGGGACAGTTCCAGCACGCCATGAATCCTTCCAAGCCCTGTCTCAGACCCATCAGGACCTGGTCTAAGGCTCGGCTAGGTCCCCGTGTTGCTGGAAGGTCCTTGCACGCCGCTACTCCAAGAACCGAGTCACTCCCAAGGAAATAAACTCTCGATCCAACAGCCTACAGCCCCAGCCCCATTTCCTAGTCCTCAAAACCACATCTTGACATCACGCTCAGTGCCTTACCATTCCAGAACAGCAGCCCCTTAACCACAACCAGAAAACGTGAGTTGGATGCCAAACAAGCAAAGTTTTCATGTCAAATGTTTTCGAATATGCATGCATCACACAGATCGAAACTTTTGCATACAAATACATATATTACAGCCTATTATTGGCGTGCATGATGAGAGAAGGAGCATACAAACGTGCCTTGATGATTAATCTAGGAAAAACGATCGAGAAACCACGGCCGAAGGGGAAAGTTTTTTGCTTGAAGTGGAAAATGGAGTCACCGACAACTTGCAGCAGCAATTCACAAGAGGGATTGTGAACGGAGGGGGTGGGCGGCTGCTGAAAGGTAATTAGGTTTAGTGGGAGCTTAGGGAAATACTTAGGTACTAAATATAAGGTTTAGATTAAATAAATGGGCTTAAATGTTAATCAAAAGTTTAAAAAAAGTATTTAAACTCAATAAGCTTAAAAGTAGGCCCATTAAATCCCAACATACTCTCGAAAAAATATTTCGTGTTGGAAAGTTCTTGAAAATAATAGCCGAACTTTCAAAAGGTCTCACGATTCGATAAAATTTGCGTACCGTCAAAAAATAAAATCATGAGGGTAAAAATACTCGATAAAATCTCACTTTTAAAAAATACCCTTAAAAACACCTTATATAAAATTAATGAAATTAAAATAATTTTCTTGAAAATTCTCCGGTCTATGTTTCTCGTTCGAGCGAAAAATGCATCTAGAAACTCTGATGCATGAACTTCTGAAAATTTCCTGAAATAAATCCTATCATACGTGAATTATGCATAAAATTCATAAAAATAATTAAACCCATAATTGAAAATAAAAATCCTAAACTGCATGCATTTAGGTTACGTGAATTAAATTTCTAGACCTTACAATATCGGTAGGGTTGATCTGTCTCACAGATAAAGATTCGAGAGACCGTCTCACAAGAGACCTACTCATGTGTGATAATTACTGGTGTAATGTCCTTTAATTTTCTTGCATGTAGATAACAATTTTCAGGTCTTCACACAACTTTTTCAATGTTTTTGTTAAAAAAATCAGACACAATTTTGACGTTTGGATAAATGTCAAAAAATACTTTTATTTTAATTTTTTAAAAATTAATAATAAAAACCAAAAAACACAAATTCCAGTGTCAAAAAAATATTTTTCTGAGCGATATTTTAAAACAGCTTTAATAACAAAACACTATATTTTCTAAGAAAAATATTTTTTTTAAAAAAATGCTTTTAACTAATGGAATAAAAATATGTTTAATAATAAAATATTTTTAATAAAAATATAAAACAATACTTTCTCGATAAATATTATTAAAAAATAAAAATATATAAAATAATAATCATAATATATATTATTATTTATTATTATCATCGTCATCATCATTATGATATAAATTTAAATTTGTTAAACTAACGAGACCGATCCTTGACTCCATTTATCTCATCCAGATTTTCTCGACAAACAACTCAAGTTCGTGTCCCACACCCCTTAGTTTAGGAATTTCAAAAAAAAAATTTGTTGAATTAATAAATTTACATGTTTTATAATTAAATTTACATTTTCAGAGCCTAAATTCCGAGGTTTTTATACCAGGCGGCGCCATGCATGTGCTTAAAGCAATTCAAGAACCCACCATTTGTCTCAACTCAATTCGAGAGAAATTTCTTGAGACGGTGAGCTGCCTACAAATTTAGTGCTATTGAACGCATAAATGTGGTTCTATTCGATTCGATTCTGAATCCAACAGCAAGAATGCATGAAGCACACACTTCACGCCTTGGGGGGGTTTGCTGGGGGCTGGGGAGTGGGTTTGTTTGCTAGCGTGTTACTGAATGAGAAGGTTGGTGTCATATGGTGATGGCAATTTTCTTGGAGTCTGTGTTTTCTGATTTCTTATAACATTTAATTATGGCCCAGTAATGGGCTTTTATTTCATTCTTTCGTCGTTTTAAATTATGATTTTTGGCATTTTTTTCAAGATGGGAAACTTTTTCTTCGCACATAAAGCATCTGGGATTCTTGGTTCTGTATTTATTAGTGCTGGCTAATTTTTTTTGGGTTTGTTTCGCGGGCAATCATGTTTTCTGTTATGTAATCACATTTTGTGGCGTATCGGGAGGTGGTAAAATCAAGTGTTTTTTTTTTTGGTTCTACATTTGTCATTAATGTCTCCATTGATCATGCAGCTCAAGCCATTTTACTCTAGTTCCTTCAATACATTTCTAAGGAACTTAGTATAAAAGATTTGGAGAAATTACACCTCGGCTTTTAAGTAATCAATTTTGTTGGTTTTCCACTGTGCTTTTTTGGAGTTTTCTTTTATTAAGAATTGCCACTGTTTCATATATATCTCTCACTAACACCTACTTTATACCCTCATTTTCGGGCTCTTTTTATCAGGCAAGTTAGTAGCTGGATTCTTGGTTTGTTCTATGCGTCATAGATTTTTTCTTACTTTCTGTTTGATGCAACAATAAAAGCAAAATCCTTGCATCAGGGAGCCATTTTTTCCGTACTCAACCTCCAATCCTTTCACGTATTTTCATTTCGAGTAGCGTTTATCACCTCTTTTCTTAAAGGGTTTTCCTTGTGGTTCTCACTTCTCATGTCTGTTTCTTTCGTGCAAATTTGCGAAGTTTTTGTCCATTTAAACTCCTCCGTTGGTTTCTTGTAGTAGGAATTTGCTCATTTCCCACCTCTTTCCTGTCCACAATTCTGTTCTTTCAACTGTCTTTCTTCGTAGTTTCTTGGAAAGTGGCTTATTCAGTCTTTCCTTAAGTTTCTTGAAATGCGTGGAACGCTTGTTTTATCTCTCTTTCATATTGCTCTACTGGCATTTTTTCAGGTCTTATTTCCAGATACAAAAATCTTAATTCCCACTTCCGTAAGTACTTCTCTCAATCCATTACATCGAGTGAGCTAAATGAATTTCCATGAAGGAGTGGAAGTGTTGTTTTCTTTGAGAGAAATGGAGGATTCTGATGAGGAACACCACGAAAACGGGGTTGTCGAAAATGGTAACACTGTCATTAGGCACTCGTCTCACCAGCAAGGCATCAAAAACAAGGCATCTCTAGCATGGCTTGATTTGAGAGTTTTTTATGTTAGATTCAGCAAATGTGCGATTCAAGATGATTCAATTCCTGAATATCTTACAGTGAACTACGTTCCATTGAATCGGGATACTCTTTTAGAGATCAATGGTATTAGGACAAGCATATATGCTGATGGTGTGTCATCCCTTTTGAAAAGGGACAGATTAGATAAACGGTCCGAGGAGGTTACATTTGTGAGTACCGATAGTATCAGGATGGCAGGGAGTGTGAAATTTGAGGTTTTTTGTAAAGATGTGCTGGTTCTATCTGGGACGTTGGAGATCTGTCCTAGCAATGGATTCATCTGTGAGTCGAAATACCATTGGCAGGGTTGGAGTATGAATTGTGAATCAGATGTACATGTCGGGGATGGATTTTTTAAGGGGAATCAAAATCATCATGCGGGTTTGGATTCAATTTCGCCGGCTATCGAGGTTTATGTGGCTGGTTGCTACTCAAGTAGTCCTATTATATTGACTAAAACTTTGCAGATTGGTCACGGGAAGAAGCAAAGGAGGAGAGGGATGCTGGATTCTATACCAGAATATGAGGCAATTTTAAGTAAGAAAGATGATTCCTCAGCTGCCTTCGGAATCCAGGTACCTGTCATCGGATTAGTGGATTCATAAAATTATTTGCTTCAATGGAATTTGGTTACCCTTTTGATTTATTTGCTTGTTAGAATGTGGGATTTTCTTGTTTAGCAAGTCTTGGCCTTTGCATGGTTGCTGAACAAAAACGAACAATTCTTGCAGAAAATCTTCTTGGTACAACACAAATCTTGGGACATATTTAAAAACATGTCCTGAAATTTTCAGGATAGTGAAATCGATGATGGCACATGTTTCAATGCAGAAGAATCATATTATAGGCCTTTATATCTTTGTCATATGGTATGCAATTTTCAACTTCAACAGGGTCCCCTAGTGCAGATGATAACACATATATGAAACATAAGTATCACCTTGCAGTAGCAATTAATTCGAAATGGATCTTTAGAGAAATTACGTATAAAATATTACAGTTTTTTAATCGAGAGAACTTGAGGATCCTCCCTTGTTTGGAACTTTGATTCCTGCTCGCGTTTAAGGTGTCTTTAGTACTTTACATTATTTGAGTCGATGCAACCTCTGCTTGTGTTCGCTTTTGCATAACATGACATACATGGCCATCGAGAAGTTGGCTTTACACGTGGTTGCTTTCTCAATGCATGTGTCCATCTATAAATACCCCTTTCGAGGCCATAGCTGCATGATGAATTGATGTGGTCAAGGGCGGAGCTAGGTTGGGGGCTAGGTTGGGCTCTAGCCCCACCTAAATTTTTTTAAAAAAATAATAGGTATGTTTTATTTTAAAATTTTTGTTGATTAGCCCCAATCCATTTTCTCTCTCTTATTCACTATCTGCACTCCTATGGTATTTCCGTTCTTCTCCCTGAAGCCATCACAATTTTCATTACTTGAAATGATCGTAGCTTCAACGTCGGTCGTCGATTTTCAAAATCGATTGTATATTCAGAAAACCCGCGACATAAACTTTCTTTTAATATCAAATTTTCGAAATTTTTTTGGTCTTGAAATCGGCCGTTGTCCATCGGTCGTCGTTTTTACCGGAAATCGTGATAAAATCTTAATGTTAGACTTACTAGATATCGCTCTTGTTGTTTAAAGTTAGATTTTGAATTTTAAAGGTAATTTCAGATTTTAGTGTTTCGAAATTTGGGTATTTTGGTTCTTTTGAATTCTAATAATTGATATATGTTAAATTGATGATTCTATGTACTATATTTGAGCCGATTTGAGGTATTGATAATTTTTCGGAATTTATTTGGTCATTATTTCGAATTTTCAGATTTTATATTGGGGGTTTTCGATTTTTAGTGTTGATTATTTATTATTTGGATATTTAGATGCTATAGAAAATATAAATGCAAATTTATGAAATTTTGTAGAAATTTTTGAAAAATTCAGAATTATGTAAATGAGATTTTCTAACTTGCTGTAAAAATGTTATATTTAAATGTATTATGCCTTAGGATTGCTAAATGTTAACTTCGGGAATTGTTTTGGAATAATTATAATTGTTCGAGGTTTATTGGATTAACGTAACAATTATTTAGCGCCGATAATGTTGATTTGATTTAGTTAACCATAATAAGTTAAATTAAGAAAAATTGAAGAGAACAACTTCAGTATTGTTTTAACTCCATATTTTTGAAGGTATTAAATATTAAATACTCTTGTTCTATGTTTTCATGAAGTCAATGTTTACATATTTTTTATTTTAAATTTTTAGTTAATTATTTATTTTATTAAATACTTTATGGGACGGAGCCAGCCCCAG
Organism: Primulina huaijiensis; assembly: GCF_012295235.1. Taxonomy (NCBI): domain Eukaryota; kingdom Viridiplantae; phylum Streptophyta; class Magnoliopsida; order Lamiales; family Gesneriaceae; genus Primulina; species Primulina huaijiensis. Next base: position 20,570,819 of record NC_133308.1, read on the forward strand.
GTAATTTTGAATCCTGGCTCCGCCCCTGGATGTGGTTCTTGGTTTCAACATGGTTATCACCTCCTTAAATTTTGCTTCATATCATCTACTTAAACTTGAAGATACAAAACAAATCGTGAAAACTAGACCTAGTTTACCGACTAGTTCGGTTTTAAAGAACTAGTAGCAATTTCTCAATTTTCAAATTCTTGTTTTCTAAATGTTTTTCCTCGTATGATTTGTTCAAACACTAAAAGATAACAAAACTAGAGTTCCCACTTACTATTTTCCTGCACCGTGCATTTTGCAGTCTCAGAATGGCCTCGAGTACAAACTGGAAGAGGAAGGTAACTGCGGTCCATGTTCAGGAATGGAGAATTTCGAAGGTGAAGATGGAGAATTATCATGGTTCAATGCTGGAGTAAGAGTTGGTGTAGGCATTGGCCTCAGTGTTTGCCTTGGCGTCGGGATAGGAGTTGGATTGCTCGCTCGAACTTACCAAGGAACAGCCAGAAACTTTGCAAGGCGCCTAATGTGATTTGTTTCTTTGTCCCAAACAGTTCGATTTGGTCTACTGTAGGATCTTGTGCCCTCACGCTGAGCAAAAGCAAAAAGAGGATCACCGATCCTGCTAACCCAATGTAGGTGTAGAAAGCTGACAATAAGATCTCTAATTCTGTAACAATGGAGAGTTAGCCAAATATCATGAAGACTTGACGTCCCAAGTCCAACCTGTCTAGCTTTTTGTTTTTGTCATTGAGTCGTTCTTTCTAATGAAGCTTGTGTAGTCTGATGAAACTATATTTCCTCTGATGCCACGTTAATGTTCTGTGGAATGAGATTTTGGAACTTTTGGATACATTACCAATCTAGACACTTTACAAGGTTTAGCTTTCTCGTTGCATCTCTTTTGGTTGCTTGTTCTTGTAATAATCGATACATGTTCCATTACAGTAAACAGAATCAGGTCAGACTTGCCGAGAACATTATATTTGTCGCCCAAGTATTCTCACATGGATCCACGTAAAGCCAGTTTTCTCGATGCTGCCGAACGTCATCAGCCAAATCTGATCATATGGGCAAAATCAATATGGTCAGATCTGGCCCCTCCATACTAGGAGGTAGTCAGTCTATGCTAGCATCGCAGTAGTTTGTTGAGCCAGTCTATGCATGGTAGACAATCATCTTACGTAGCTACAATAATTCATCGCACCATCTTATGAAGCTATTCCTCCCATTCTACTAATAGAAAAATGGGGTCTTGTAGTATTCATATAGGTGGCAAAAAGTCTCTGGAACATACATCCAAATTATAGCTCTAGAATCGGATATGGAACGGGTGTCACAGCATTCACATAGATGGCAAAGAGTCTCTGAACCATAAACTTAAACACAGCACTGGAATCCGATATGGAACAGGTGTTACAGTACTCACATAGGTTCGAAAAGCACATAAAACTATACATTCACAATTTAAACAAAAAAAGTATCTTAACTCTACAACTCAAATTTCTAGAACAGAAACGACACGCAAGTCCGCAACCAGTCAATAATCATGAAATGGTTGCCTTCGAGTTGATAAGTAGGTGGTCATTACTGCAGAAAATATACAAACTGCTTGCTTTGCAGAAGATTTATGCACCATTCAAGCAGGAGTTCACAAGCTTTTATATACACATTGCACGGTCACTCACATGATTCAAACTGTTGGGGTCTGTTTGCACGACGAAACCAAGTAGTAAAAGCCGCAACCAAATGAGGGCAGTCATCACCGACACGAGTTGAAAAGCGAAGACACTGCTGTAGCAAGTCTTGAGAATCTGACATAGGAAGAGTTGATATAATTCTCAAGAACGTTTCTTCCAGCTCGAGGTAGAGTGTTTTGTGATTCGGCCCCATAGGTGATGACACACTTTCTCTGTCTTTGTCTTTGCATATTATCAACACCGGGAGCCAATCTCTTACAAGATTCATTCTCACCTGTTGTGCACACTTGAGGTGTAAATTGACAGGTTCTATAAAAATTTGAGTAACAGCATGTGAAGGATTTTCTAGCACATAAAAACATGAAACCAAACTAGGAAAAACAGTACAACACAGTGTATAATTGCATTGCGACTCCTCCCCAAATCAATAAATAGTTCCCAGAAACAGAATAGACAATATCAGTATTGATTCAGGATGTCTTGTAAAACATTGGTCGACATCTGAAGGATAAAGGCAAGTATATTTGGGAGAAAACCTGTCTGGTGGCCAAAACACTGCCCGTTGCGACAGCATTAGCAAGCTTGCTAGTGCACCGAAGCACGACAGAAGGAAGTCCCGGAAGCATATTTCTCCAAGGACCTTCATGAAACGCCTTGTGCAAGTCAGCAGTAAAGGAAGCCAGCTCGCTCCAAGCCTTCACAGCCGAGTCCGCAACTTTCAGCTCAAGCATCCTCTCCACCAACCACAACAAGTGTTTCCCATAATTCATTGCAGTGTACAAATTCACCTTCTGAATCGCCTCCGGTGCAAGACGATTTGCTCTAAAGTCGGGACTCGAGTACTCCTCCATGGCCTGCTTCACTATTCTCAAATTCTTCTCAAACTCCTTATACAAAACCCTTCTTGCTAACTCCTTAGAGGAAAAATCCTTCAGCAGCTTCACAACAAACGCTTTCCCGGAGGCCATGCTAGGGCTATTGTAGATTGCAGTACGTACTAACCCGTGAAGCATTTCCTCTGATGAATCACTCTTCGCCGGAGAAACCCTAGCAAGAAGCTCTTTGGATTCTTGGTCACTCAGTAAAGGAATCAAATCCAATATTTTTCCTTCTTCATCTTCATTCCACGGCACTGCCTCCAGGAATTTAACACATGCCTTAATGCAATCCTCGAAGAGTAATTCAAGCGCAATCGGAAGTATACTGAGCACTGTGGATACGCTACCAATCGAGGACAACAAATCATCGGAGTAAAGCAGCTGGAGAACTTTCAGGTAATTGTCGATGGAATCAGCAGTTTCCGGAACGGAGAGACTGAATCGATACTGCTTTCGCGAATTTCCTGAATTGTTCGAAGAGAAATCATCCTGGTGCTGCCACCGTTCCGACAGGAATGCAGCGAAATACTTCGAGCGGCGAAGAACGAGAGAATGAAGGTGTAACTGAATCTCGGGCCGATCGACGGTGGTGGCGGGGAGTTTTTTGGTATCGGAGGAGGCGTCTGACGATACAAAAAGCGGAGTTCCACGATCTGGGTGAAGGCGGAGGATGACGTCAGCAGTCGCTGCGTCGTTGAATCCGCCACCGCAGGCGGAAGCGACGGGGTGGAGAGAATATGGAGACGATTCGATGGCGGAGGAGAGGCAGTGATTGGTATCTACGCGCTGCCTCTTCTTCGGTGCGTCGGAGGTAGCTCCGTCGCAGTTGCCGCATCCACCACTGGACATCAAAAAAGATAATGAAATGGGGAAGGATTTGGATGAGGATGGTTACTTGATGAACGAAAACTTTTTTTATTACACTGAAAATAAGGGAAAATGAGGTAATTGACAAAAAAGTACTCATCGTAATTTTATTATTTTGTTCATAAATATAAAAACCCAAATTAATCAAGATAAAAACTGCACCTCTAACTTAACTCAGAAATAAAACTTTACCTCGAACTCCACCCCGTATATGTAAAACTCATTGACCCAAATATGTAAAACAACTCAAATATGAAAAATTCAACCCAAACTCGATCCACATGTGAAAAACTGTACCAAAATATGAAAATACGACCCAAAATATGACAAATTCGACTCATGCTCGACCAAATGTGAAATTTTTAACCAAATATGAAAACTTCGATCTAAATAAGAAAAACTCGACCCAAATTCGACCCAAATGCAATATGTATATAATTATTTACGTAAATATTCAATCAAACATGTCATAATGTAGTGGTGAGATGTTGTGTTGTGTAAAACACATGGCTCGAACTGGATTTGGTCAAAATGTGAAGCTATTTTTTTATTTTATTTTAACAAGCATGCGTAAAGATCATCATGTCCTTTAATTCATTCTCTTTTACCAAATTAAAAAAAGTCAGACTCCCTCCAATTAAAATAAATTGGTGGAGAGTCGTATATAATTTAGTGATATCTGAAAATAATAATAATTTTTATTATTAAACTAACGTTGTGCTAATACCAAAATCAAGTCAACCTAGATCGGTTTCTGAGTTCGGATCAGTGAGTCTTTGCGATGTGATCACTAAAATTATCTCAAAGGCAATGATAAACAGCTTCGAAGTATCATTTCAATTGAACAAAGTGCATTTGTGTAGGGACGTTTAATAACTGATAATATCATTGTAGCTTTTGAGTGTCTTCATGCTTTGCTTGAGAGATCTCGAGACAGAGAAAGTCTGATGACTTTCAAGTTGGATATGATAAGGCTTAGATAGAGTTGAATGGACGTATCTTACGACCGTAATGTCTAGGTTGAGATTTTCCGACAGATGGGTGGAAAAAGGTTATGGAGTGAAATTGAAGGTTACGCGACATAAAATTGAATGAATGATGGAATGTCTAGACGTGTACGTCGAAGACATAATATCATGTTAAACTTGATTTTTAGTTGTGTTATCATTTTTGATGGAGTGAAATTGTCGGATAACATAACGAATCTGTTTTTCAAAACTTTGAATAAAGATAAAATGTATAGCTTGTCAAAAAGAATTGACTTAAAATTTACAAAATAAAATTCTCATAGCATACGCCTAACATTTTTTTATTGGAGATCCAAATATATTGGCTCAGTAAGACAATTAAATTATGAATTTGAGTTAGCACTAAGGAATCATTCTCTTCCCATTCTTAGGACCAAGAGTGTTGTTTTCTATCAATGTAGTGATGACAATTCATTTACTTGGAAAAAGGTGGAGTATGGTATAATACTATTTACAAGAGGTAACTTATGTAATTTTGAAGACGGAGGACTGACTCAATCAAGAATTGATGAAACCGAGATGTGTGCTATGACCAAAACAGACACAAGCCGAAAACCAAAAGAATTATTAGGGAAATTATTGTGTAGATGTTATTGTCAAGGAAAACCGCTAAGAAGTTCAAGTGGACATGAAGGAGGATTGCTAGAATTTTTAGGATTAATGAATTGAAATTATACAAAAAAGAAAAAAGAAAAACTCGAAATGAAAGCACCTAAGGAAATATCGAGCTCCAAAAGCTGCCAAAGAAATTCCAAAGCAGCAGAGGAGGCGTTGGGATGCCCAAAAAGGGGTGACCTAGCACCCGGGTGCTGTCTGGAATTTCCAAGCAATCCGGCGTCAGTTGTGTTATTTCGGATAATGATGCAATTTTTCATAGAACAATGCTTTCAAATGGTGTCTTTTGAAGGTGTCCTCGAGTTTTTTACTCAATAACCTTCCCATGTGAATCAATAACAAGACAATATGCAGATCAACAATAATAATACTAAAGAATAAAATATCAAATTGCACTTGACATTAATATTTTCATTGAATACTTTTCTTTATTCTCATAGAGAGTTTGCTCTATTTATTGTTGTTGAACTTGTAACTTATAAAACTACTACTATAAGTTGAAAGTCGTTGTATCTCGTGAGATGATTGTCATATCCTATGAGCATCGTATACATGATAAATTCGTCTTTACGACAAAGAATTATCTTTCGTCTTAACTTCAAATTTGTTAACATATTTTTTTATTCTTGTTATCTTCATATTATAGATCCTTAAAAGTAGGGGTGTCAAAATCAGATACGACCCACTAACTCGACAAATCAGGTTTGGGTTTGGGGTTTTCGAGGTCTAGTCAGATCGGGTTGGACCCGATAACTGACCTGAAAAAAATGATCGGGTTGGGTTGGGTCCGGGTCACCTGAAATTTAATTTTTTTAAAAAAATATAATTAATAAATATTGCCTACATTTTTATATATTGTATGTCTGAAAAAATATTTATTGTATATTTAGATCATATATTTTCATAATTTAATATTTATTTTGAACATTTTTTAATTTTTAAAATAATGTTTATTTGATTTAATAAATATACTTTATTTTTCTACAATCAAATTTAAATCATATATATGAGGGAGATTTTGTTATTATGTGTTTAAATTAAAATATTATTATTATTATTTTATTTAATTTTCTTTAAAAAATTTTTTAAAAAATTCAAAATCGGGTTAATCGGGTTGATTCGAGTTCAGGTTGAGAGTTATCGGGTTCGAGTTGGGTTCGGATTGGTCAATTTTTTAATAGTACTATTGCTCAAACCGACCCAACCCATCCGAATTGACACCCTTACTTAAAAGTGTTTAGGAGAAATACATAACAATATAATTATGTTAACTCATATATTAATTGACTTACGCTAACAATATTTATAGCTCGTTTTGCGTTAAAATGCCTTTTTTAACAGTAAAAGAATGGAGTTGATTTACATGAGTCTGAAATTTATTTTAAATATTCAAATAATATATTTTCGATATAAATGATATATTTTCATCTTTTTTTTACGACGATGAAACCTGTACTTCCTATATTTTGGTTTTCACTAGAAAAAATTATGTTTGACACAGTGGTTTACTAATCAGATAAATCGTATTGGACAAACTATGTGTGTCAGATTCACTCGAAAAAGTGTTAGCATTGAAATCACACCAAGTGATCTTTTTCTCTTGATTGGATCATTCGATGTATTTATAGTAAAAAGAATGTAAAAAATGCAACAATAAAAAAAATTGTTATAAACTATACAAAATTATCCCACTCAAATATTCATTTTAGTTAATGATAAAAAAAACTAATTTTTTTTATAATGATTATTAATTAATATTTCGAATTTTAGTGTTCTCTGTATTCTTATACNGTTTAAACATAAATTAGAAAAATAATTTCAATTTTATCATTATTAAATTAATGTTTTAATCGGATTTAAAAAATTGATGGGAGCATAAAAAATTTAGAACTCTCAAAACAAGTTAAGTGCACCCATCACATAAAATATGTGGATTGAGCCGACAATTTTTTTACCGTCTAGTTTGATATTGACAAATGTCAAAACCAACCAGACCGTCAGACTAATCTGCCTGCAACATAAAATATGTGAGACGAGTTGATAATTTCTCGACTCGGCAAAGCCTAAGATGGTGAACCGATCAGCCTCGCATAATGATGGGTTGCAGGTTTGCTCATCCCGTTCTAACCGTACTAGGTAGATTTGTAACAAATAGATAAAAAAATACAAATATGCGGAATCATATATTTAAAAAGTATAAATTTTGTGATATAGTCCACATATTTTTATTCGTGAGACGAGTCAATTTTGATCATATTTACAATAAAAAGTAATATTTTTTCTATTAGTAATTCAAATAGAACATTCATCTCATAAAATTAATCTGTGAAATCGTTTCACAGAAATTTTTATGATATTTGAAATGAATGGAAAAAATATAGTCCTTTATTCGAGCGGTTGAAAAACAAAGGGCAGTTTTTATGCTTGTAACTGAGGTAGTTTTAAACAAAAGCACATAATAACTAATCTAAATGGGAAATAAAATTATAAAACACATGACACGTGTCCCACTCACAGATTGGTCTATTCATCCGACACGTGTAACCTTACAGGTTTTTCTTTTTAACAAAGGAATAACAGTGTTCGGCACGCATCAAATCCCAGTAGTATCTTCCGCCTTTCTGCGAAAAGGAAATTTCTCCAAAAATGTGCGAACAGTTCGTCGCGACCACTGATTCCAGATCGATTATCTCTCGACTTGTGACTATAAAATTTGTTTAGAGACTGCGATTCGGGCAAATATGGATGAAAATCTGATAAAAAGGTTGGAATCCGCGGTTTCGCGGTTGGAGGCGCTGTCCGCCACCGGATTTAGATCGGGCGGTGTGACGGAGGAGGTTGGGTATGCGGAGACGGATGCGTCGATCGTGGCGTATCGCGATCTGGAGTCGCAATATGTGGGTAGGGTTATGAGCGCTGCGGAGAAGATTGGGGGACAGGTTTTGGATGTTTCGAAGGTTATCGCGGAGGCATTTTCTGCGCAGAAGGAACTTCTGGTTAAAGTCAAGTTTACGCAGGTTAGTGAATTTTAATCGTCTGGATTTTGATTTATCTTGGATTTAGTTTGTTTCTTATCGGAGTATGTGATGCGATGAAATGTTGAACAAAGTGAAACGATCTGCGTTATCATCGGCACTACTGATTCTTCGTTGTGTTGTAAAGTGATACGACTACGGACAGAATGGCGTATTTTTTTTGTTTGGATAATGGTGAAAGATTTAAGTGATGATGGATAAAATGTAAGGCGTTCATTGGCCAATTTTGTTCCATAATGATTGTTCTGCTGGGGTCTTTTGTTATGTGATACTACCAGACTAGTATGTATAAGCAATACATGCGTTTATTTCTCCTTTTGATGAAACTTGAATCTATATGATTCAATTCCATGTTAGTTGTTGCAGCAGCAGTTTTGTTTTGGTTTTCTGTAACCTGCATTAAAATTGCCTTATGTTTATGTGGTAAATAGTTGCAGCAGCACGTTTGTTATGGTTTTCTGTAACCTGCATTAACATCGCCTAATGTTTATGTGGTAAATAGTTCTGACTTAATCGTAGGATTGTTGGTCCCTTGACTTGTTTTCTCACTAGCTCAGTGAAATACTGAAATTGTAGATTCATGGCAGTAACATATAGGACATACGTGGTAGAGACTTTTTGATATTTAGCTGCGAGATGCTGTATCTTGCACTTGTGAATGGATATTTAATATCTTCTTTTGACTATTCTTAATTCTGTACCCTCTTTCTATTTTTTACTGTGAGTCTAAAGCCTGATCATGGAACTTCCAGAAACCTGACACAGCAGGATTGGTGGAATTCATAAAGCCGTTGAATGAGGTGATGGGAAAAGCTTACGCGTTGACAGAGGGAAGGAGATCTGAATTTTTCCAACACTTAAAAACTGGTGCTGACAGCCTGGCAGCTCTGGCATGGATTGCATACACTGGAAAAGACTGCGGTAAGAGGAATTTAGAAATAGATTTACCATTGATCGTTTGTTTATCTCAAATCATCCTTTTTTTTCGATTCTAGTTAATGTACTTTTTTCATCATAGGAATGAGCATGCCTATTGCACATGTTGAAGAGAGTTGGCAAACAGCCGAGTTTTACTGTAACAAGGTAATACTTTTGACTATTTGCGGTATAACTCCAAAAGGATTCACACACCACCAGTGAAAGAAACAAAAGAAAGCAGAAAAATGGCAAGAAATGTTGCAAACTTTGGTGCCCCTCCTCCTTGAAGTCTTCATCCCTATTGGAGCTGAATGATTATGTGGTGATGATTGAATGTACTTTTGCCACATTATTGAAGGATTGAGAAAATTGTATGTGAGCTAGAACAATGTAGTTATTGAATAGGGGCTGATTTTTGCACTTCAAAAGGTGATTCTGTACTCCACAAGTAGTCAATTTTCTTGCATAAACGGATAAGGGAGTGGAACTCGGTATCAATCTCGGACTGCAAAAATGGGAGTGAAATATTGGAGTGCAAATATCAACCATCTAATTGCCATTATGCTTTTTCAAATTTTTTAAAGCATGTTGATATTTCGTGGTACGTTATATATCTTTAGTATGACCAGAACTTGAAGAGTTATATTCATATGTTGATACTTAAGTTACTGAAGAAAGCCAGTCGATATGAGTATAAATGGCTTGCATTGGGTCCTGAATACTTGTGTTGTCGAGACCTTAAAATTTCATCATCATCCGATTATCTGAATTATTGCCTAAAAAAATTCTAGTTGTTGCCGTCATATATGTGTTATTGATTCTTCAAGTTTTAACCTTTTGATGTGTACCCAATGAATTCACAGATACTTTTGGAGTACAGAAACAAAGATGCCAATCACGTCGAGTGGGCAAAGGCTTTAAAGGAGCTTTACGTACCTGGGTTAAGGGATTATGTCAAGTCTCACTGCCCATTGGGCCCTGTTTGGAGTGCGACAGGAAAGACTGCCGGATCTGCCCCAACAAAAGCTCCGGCTCCTGGTGCACCTCCTCCTCCCCTTCCTCCCCCTACTTCACTATTCAGTTCGGAGACGACCCGACCTTCACCGTCAGCTCCCAAAGAAGGCATGTCTGCAGTTTTCCAGGAAATTAATTCTGGAAAGTCAGTTACTTCTGGTAATTCACTCTCTTATAACTTCCTTGTGTTTTTACTTTCCATGGATTTATTATGTTCTTCTCATCTCTGGCTTTTTGATATTTTCTTAAAGGTTTGAGGAAGGTCACTGCTGATATGAAAACCAAGAATCGTGCAGATAAAACTGGTGTCGTTAGTGTTGCTGAAAAAGAAGGCCGTGCTGCTGGCTCACCTTCATTTTCAAAGTCAGGACCTCCGAAACTAGAGCTTCAAATGGGTCGCAAGTAAGTAAAAAATGTTTGTTCTCATAAGCATAATGATAGGTTTGATTCATTTGTCAATCAAGGTAAATATGGCGTACAGATGGGTGGTTGAGAATCAAATTGGACGAAACAATTTAGTAATTGATGATTGTGACGCAAAGCAGTCTGTGTATGTCTTTGGGTGCAAGAATTCCGTTCTTCAGATACAAGGTATGTCCTCTTTGGTAGTAAACTAAATCAGAATCCAACTATAAGCCATCATTTTGTGTTGGCTTCTCTCGTCTGGAGTTGTGAAAAACTTTATATGAGTATAACTATGTACAGGTAAAGTGAACAACATTACAGTGGACAAGTGCACTAAGATGGGGGTGGTATTCAAGGTCAGTTTAAGAACTTGTTCTAACTGGCCGTCTGTATATTAGAAGCCATCAAGCTGTAGGTTAACTTACTCATGTCCTTTTTGATACTTGGGGAACTAGGATGTTGTTGCAGCTTGTGAGATTGTTAATTGCAACGGTGTGGAGGTGGAATGTCAGGTAATGATCCTTTTCTGATTTTGGGTCAGGGGTGTAAGGGTTTTCTTTTCCTTCTGTTCCCCTAAAATATGCCTCAACCTAGTGGGTGACTCGTGGCTACCGTTCGTAGCAGCTGCCTCCCGTTTAAATTAGAAAGTCAGATTTTATGAAATCTTTTGTTGTAACGTAAGTTTTTACCTTTAAAAATAATCTGACTGGTGCTATCTTCATTAAAATTCTAGCATGCCCGTACTTTAACTGTTAAGAAAATTAATCAGAGCAGCATTGTGTTTTAAGATTCCTTCTGTTCCTTGTAAATTTCCCTTTTCAGGGCTCGGCTCCAACAATTTCAGTCGATAATACATCAGGATGCCAATTATATTTGAGTAAAGATTCTTTGGAGGCTTCTATAACTACTGCAAAGTCGAGTGAAATCAACGTTCTGGTACCCGCATCTGGATCAGATGGTGATTGGGTATGTATCCTTTCCTACATGTGGATGCTTATGGCCCCAACCCTCACTACCCTTTTAACACGTGCAGTTTATTTGGCAAAATTTATTTTCATCGGCAATTTCCGATAGTAGCTTCAAATTCTTTCGCGTTTTTTATAAAATTTTGGAACAGTAAAAAAACTAAGAATTTCAGACAAGCGATTGGATTAGGTTGATGCCTTTTATTGCAGGGAGAGCATGCTTTACCACAACAATACATTCACGTATACAAGGATGGCCAATTTGTGACCACCCCTGTGTCCCACTCCGGAAACTAATTGGCTGACCGGAATATTATGGAATTTAATTGGTGCTTTTTCCTTCCCTATCTTTGACACTTTTCTTTTTGATGAAAGGCTTGAGATTGCTTTTTTTAATCATATTTTTTTATTTATTGTGATTGTACCTCTTCTGTCCTTTCTCCATTCATTGTACGGTTGTATTTGGATTTTTGCGCTGTTGTCCATTTGTACGGAAACTGGTCCGGACTCACTGTTTAATTTGGCAAAAATGTATGGCTTTGGTTTTTGAATGAAATGTCAACGTTTTTATGCCCATTTGTTGGTTTACTTGTGGATGTCACTCGAACTCCTTGTGCTTCAATGGATTTAAACGAATTTTGAATCATGCCCCTGAGCAAGGATCATATTCTATAGTCATTTTTTGATAAGAAACGAAATCGTGGGATACAGAGTTACCAGGCATTGTTCTCCAACCCATGGCAGATATCAGTGACTCCCGTGGTTACCAATACCAAAAATTTAAACTCAATGTTGATCTTTTGAAGCTGATCCAATTGGGTCTCACTTTTTCCGAAGACCAAGGGAATATACCCCACCACGACACTGAAGTTCTGCGCCTGGCCGTTCAATTTTCAAGAATTCGACCTGGAGCATGATAAATTTTCTTGCGAGTGTCGTTCATTTTGCATGAGATCACCAGAAGGGTATCAGTACCAGGCGATTCGGGGAGCTCTTGATGTCATCAGGGTTTGTTTAGAATGGCAAAGCGTGTACTGGGTTACATTCCACAGTGGATACGATTTCGGGTACTTACTCAAGCTCTTGAATTGCGGGAAGTTGCCTAATACACATGCAGGATTCTTCGATTTGATAGCTACATATTTTCCAGTGCTGTACGATATCAAACATTTGATGAAGTTTTGTAATTTGCACGGTGGATTAAACAAACTGGCCAAGTTGTTGGAGGTGGAGAGAGGGGCAGGATGATCCACCAGGTCGGCTGGGATACTTTACAGTTAGTGCATTCAAGAAATTGAAGGAAAATTACACGGTGTCTCAGTGGAGAAATATGCTGGGGTTTTGTATGTTAGGTGTTGATAATTGAGGGAATAAACATTGAGAATAGGGGTTAAACTGTGCAAACAAAAATTTGATTTTTTTTAGATCGATGTGGTAAACTTACTATAAGTATGTCATTTGAAGATGTATAGAAACTAGCCTGCATGAATTTACAGCATGGTTGCCGATTTAAGTAAAATACGTTGCATGTAATTATATATACTATTGAGCATTCACCAAAATACACGAAACCCAAATTGTTGATATACACAGTAAAATAGTTTATTTGACATGGATTTTATAGGACTGTACTCCATCTACCCTGGAGATTGCTGAACCAAAATAAAAGAAGTCCTACTTTTAATCGATCAAACTCCCTCAGAAATCTGATCGTCGAAGAATCGACCTAAGCATCGATCTTCTATTGCGCTATGCAGCTATGCTCCTTTTCTCTACTTGAACGACTCCTACAAACCAGAGCAAAATGACTTTTATTTTACCCTTCACACGGACCAACGAAAACCAGATGGTATGTATATTATCGAAATGATATTCACTATTACGCACAAGGTTGTGTTTTATATGGAAAGAAAAACACATTCTTGCAGCACAAGTGTGCCTACAACCAAACTTCAAACACACTATAATCATCCTCTATGCATGTTTTTTTAATGTCCCGAGTAGCTTGTTTTTCCTATAAGCATGTAACTCGAAGCGATACCTGATAATACGTTAGACGAAATGGAACTTGATATCATGCTTATTGATACATTGCGCGCGAGCACAGGGGCATAGCACCTAAAAGCACGGGGGAGTCCCTCTGCTTACAATACGTCTATTTATAGATTCAACCATAGAATCCAAATTCATAGGATAACCTCTTTTAAATATTTTAGCCCTTTTTTAAAATTTCCTAAACAGAGTGTATAAGATCATCCAGCTTTTTTCTTTTCTTGGAGCTAGTGTTGACATGACAGCTCTCGGGTACGCTCAAACCTATTTGACGATTTGTTGAGATATATATACTAGTTTGATACTTTTGCTACAGAGATGTCCTGTGTAGCTGTATTTTGTAGTTTTTATGTTGTTTTGGATTGTTTGTGTTATATTGTGTCTAGTCCTGGCCAGCGTGGCTGTAGGATATTGGTTTGTTTGATTTTGATCTTGATGTTATTTTCGAGCGTATATTGTTGTTGTGTTTTCAGAAATTTTTGTAATGTCCTAATTACGGGGAGATCATGCCAAAATTTCTGCAAGCTCAAATGAACATTTTAAACTCGTTTTCGCTGTTTACACTAATTAATCTTTGTTGTTTGGTAGTTAAATATTAATTAAAAGGACGAGCCCTTACAACTTATATTCTAACTGATACTAAGATATAAGTTTATGACGAGATATATAGTTTGAAATATAATCATAATAACCCCCAAACTAAAAAATATGAGTTTGAGATGATTGTAGTATCAAAATTTCTACATTTAATAAATATAGTGTAATTTGTACTCATCTCCTCAACATTTTATATATATGACACTCATCTTCATTAACATGTTACAATTTATAAAGTTGATGAAGGAGTTAAATATCTAATGTATATAATATAGGGGAGATGAATACAAATAACTCAATAAATATGTGTTATAAAATTAAATTCAACCAAAAAGAGTTTGCAAAAACTTGTGTGAGACGGTTTCATGGGACGTATTTTGTGAGACGAGTCTCTTATTTGGGTCATCCATGAAAAAATATTACTTTTTATGCACCCATGAAAAATATTACTTTTTATGCTAAGAGTATTACTTTTTATTGTGAATATCGGTAGGGTTGACCCATATCACATTTAAAGATTCGTGAGACCATCTCACAAGAGACCTACTCAAAAGAGTTTATTCCATATAGAAGTAAATCCCTCTTAGAAAAAGCAAAAATTTGTGTGAGGCGGTCTCACGGGTCGTATTTTGTAAGACGGATATCTTATTTGAGTTATCAATGAAAAAATATTACTTTTTATGCTAAGAGTATTATTTTTTATTGTGAATATCGGTAGGATTAACCCGTCTCACAGATAAAAATTCACCTACTTCTTAGAAAAATATCTATCTTTCTGAGCCGCATTCATGGTCTTAGCTTAAGAGAATCATATGTTCTTGGTTTAAATTTTTATAATGAACAAATTTACTTTAATAAATTCATTTTGTCAATACATTAATAACCAAATCCAAATACAAATTTTATTTAAATAAAATATAAATTTGAATTCATATGATACCGCCAAAAATTGTCTTTTAATACTAAATAAATTTATATTTTTTGGAATATTTTCATTTATTATTTATCCTATTTTATTACGTTTATCTGTTTTTATTTCTAAAAAACAAACAAAGCACCATCTTGCTTGGTCTTTCAAAGAGGACCTTAATCTGGTTATTATTATTTATTTGTTTTTTAAAAAAGCTTACATTTTACTTGTTAAATTACAAATATACCCTTGAATCCAATTAAGAACCGAAAAATTACTTTCGATCTCAGTATTTGGAAGATGATTTGGGTTTCTATTCACAAATTTGTGAGATATATGAATCAAAAAATAGTTCGGATTTCAGTTTTTTAGAGACGGTTTCGGTTTCGGTTTCGGTTCGGGTTCGAGTTGTATTGTAGTGTGTATGTATATACATATATAGTTGTGATTAATAAAAGCCGGAAAGAGCCAGCTAGAAAAGTCCGTTGCCAACTGTGGTGTTTTCTAGAGAGAGGGAGTTTGGGGGACACGAAAACAATCATCCAATCAAATCCTTAAATCGAATCTCTCTCTAAGACAATCACAGATCGGAGGAAAAAGCCCGTTCGCTTTTGCGATTCAGAACCTCAGATCGGGTCTTCTCTATCCAACTGGACGTCCAAAAGATGCCGTCTCGCAGAAGAGCGCTCCTCAAGGTCATCATCCTCGGCGACAGCGGGTGAGGCATTTTTGCTATTGCGTCTGATTTGTTTTTCGGTTTGATTCTGCGAGAAATTTTCGATTTTTCGTTTTGAGGGGTTCATTTTCGATGTTTTTCATTTGATTGTGGTGGATATTGGATTTATTTTTTCTTACAAGCTTTGGGTTTTCAGTTTCTTCCCTCCGGCGATCAATTTAGATTGCTTTGAGTGTAGGTTGTTAGATTTCTATCACCCTATTTGTATACGTGTGTTCTGATTGACGATTATGGTAATTATTTTCTTTCTGTGATATGCAGGGTGGGAAAGACCTCATTGATGAATCAGTATCCTCGATAGTTCATATTTATTAAGACAATTGCTCAGGCGTTTCTTAGAATTTTTTCTGGACATATTTTTTACTGTGAGAAAGAATTCTTGTTCAATTATTTGTTTAATGTTTCCTTGATCTGTTATTTAAAGATATGTAAACAAGAAGTTCAGCAACCAATACAAGGCGACAATTGGGGCTGATTTCCTGACTAAGGAAGTGCAATTTGAGGATAGACTCTTCACTTTGCAGGTAGGTCTGGGATATATTTGTTTTGTCACCGGTTGTATGAGAGAAAATAGGAGGTTCATTGACCAGAAGAACTCATCTTTACTTGAAAAAACACAGTTATCTCATACTTTCCCTCGGTCAGATGAGTCTTATCCAAAGACACGCTTCTTCCTCTATACTTGATTTAGGATTTCAAATGTTATGTCCGGTCCATTGTATTATGAGAAAGTAGAATGCTGACATATTCCTATTTTTAAACTTTAAATTTTTTGATGTGGAACTTTAATCTTATCTCAGTGCAACAATGATACTCAGCCTTTGGAAATGCGAAGAAAAATGAAATTCATGTGATATTTTGTGTCTTGTCATGCTCTTGTTATTCTTAGTTGTGTCTCATGACTTTGGACAATATGTAGACTTTTTATGCCTTAAGATTAAGATTGTTTTTTGTTCTAGTAGATATGGGATACAGCAGGCCAGGAGAGGTTTCAAAGTCTTGGGGTTGCTTTCTACCGTGGTGCTGATTGCTGTGTGCTTGTCTATGATGTCAATGTGATGAAATCATTTGATAATCTTAACAACTGGAGAGAAGAATTCCTAATTCAGGTATCTATCTAATTCAGATTGCTTATTACCCGTCTTTAGTTATTATATTCTCCTATCAAACTGAATTAAGCATGACAATCATCTTGCTATGCTTTTCAATTTACCTATTTATTTCTGCAAGGAATAAATTCTATATTTGTCTCGCTTCAGTTAGAGTTTTGATATAATTTATCGAGTATATCTCCTTATTTGTATAAGATAATTTAAATTTTCCAAGTCCCCATTTACCATGAATTGAAAGAGCTCAAGTCCTCCATGGGCTCAACCCTTGCAGATGTAAAATATGAATTTGCAGGCGGCAGCATAATACATTTTATTTTTCAGATTTGATATTAGAATTGTCTTTCTTCTGGTTTGGGTATTTACTGTTATAGCAATGTCGTTGTTTGTATTTTTCTAGGGCTTTTAAGCGTGTGTGTTTTTTTTTAAAAAAATCGATTAGGCAATTCATTTGTTTATTAGTAGCTAGGATACATTTGCTAAAGAAATATTTTTATTGTGATTCTATCTCTATTCTTGTTCACTTAACGTAAGAGATTGAAAATACTAACAAAACTGGGAAAGTTGTCTGCAGGCAAGTCCATCAGACCCAGAAAATTTTCCATTTGTTGTGATCGGTAACAAGATCGATGTGGATGGAGGAAATAGTAGAGTGGTACTCCTCTCTCCTCTCTCTCTCTTCCCGTGCTTTGATGCTTGTCTTTTTCTTTCCACTTTCTGCCCCCTAGCCTTTTTTTACATATATGACGCAGGGGCACTCTTTGAGAGGGGTCTATACAGGATTAGACACTAGTTTAGAAGTTTTCTTGATCCTTAAATTAACTGTAATGTTTTACGGGAGTTTTTTCTCATTCATGTTTACATATGTGTATCTATCTTTTTCCTTTTATTCTTTTGTTTTGATGTGGATGGCTGGGATTTTTCATTTGTTGGCTAATGGGTAGGATTGGAGATGAGTGGTTGATCTCATGGTTTATTGGAGGTGTGGCGGTGGCTGATAAACTAATATATTTGTACTGTACTGATGCTTATCACTATTTTGTTGTTGAAGCTATAATGTTTATTTTGGATTGAAAAGGTTTGTGCTGTCTTATTTGAATCTCCGCAGGTGTCTGAGAAAAAAGCTCGGGCTTGGTGTGCCTCGAAAGGGAATATTCCCTACTTTGAGACTTCTGCCAAGGAAGGCACCAATATTGAAGAAGCTTTCCAGGTTATTGCAAAGAATGCTCTGAAGACTGGAGAAGAAGAAGAAATGTAAGTACATTAGATTTTTTGTGAATTCTGGTTAAATTATCCGTTTAATTATGACATTCGCTGAGGAGATATGTGTATCAATGTTCTAGCATGTGGTCATCTGTTACAGAAAAGTACTTGAATCACGTGGTGCACAGAATGATCATTAGTTTGACACACATACATTAGCTTTCTTTTTTATTGTATTAATTTTTTTGAAAAATTGTTTGTGCTGCTGAAGATATTTGCCCGACACAATTGATGTTGGAAGCAGCGGTCAGCAAAGGTCGAGCGGATGCGAGTGTTGAATGGATTTATGTTTCTGAAAAAAGTTTCCAGAAACAGGTTCAAAGATGAATTGGTGATTCTTGTGTCTTTCCGGTGTGACAGTGTTTTGTTGTGGAGGGAATTGATCTCATGTGTTTAGCTTGTCGAATATATATATATTTATGTTCGGTTTTCAATTTGGCAAGAATTGGATAGTGCTCTCTGCAAGGATTTGTGTAAAATTATTGTTTCTCGACACTTTTTTTGTCTAGTTGTTCGTCCACTTTTGTGAATTGCATTACAAATCGACCAGATTCTAATGATAGCTGTTTATTTCCATTCTCTCATGTTCAGTTTTGAGTGTCTTTTGGATAAATCATTTTTTTACTCGAGAGTTACATTCTCGCATAGCCAACTGAACCTCCTCGAACGAACTGTTTCTTTTTAAGAACGAGAAAGAGTTGTTCCGAAATAACATAGACCACTAAGAGTCAAAGACTTTGGACACGCAATGGATCTTTGAGGTAGGTAATATTCCATCTCCCTGGTCGAATCTTCCCTCACATTATGGTGGATTTACCTTCTGAAACAACTTTTCCAGGAGGGATAGATAGTATAACGTCACCCCGTGGATAAAAAAACATGGTACCATTTTTACCTTTGATATGTTAAAACATTTTTAAAATGCATATATAACTTTAATTTTATGTCAACTGATTTCCCATCCGCAAACATTTACATTTTACTGATAAGACGAGCAAAACATGAATGCCATAAGCTTTTCCATGACAATAACACAACATCCCATGTTTCAACTAGAACATTTCTACTTGATAAACATTAGTACCAACCTGTCTTCATTTCACTGGGATTCCTATTAGTTGTTTTTATATCATAAATGAATCTGTTAAATTAACAAATCACGCCTTCTATGGTTACCAAAGCTACAAAAGAACCCCGAGACTTTTATCTGTGAGAATCTGATGTTATCAGTAACAACCTCACCACATCCAAGTAAAAAATGGAACTCCACCATCCAACAAGGCTCTGCTGCCTTAAGAACTCGAACCACGTCAAATACCACCAGATGATTCACTAACAAATTGATTTTTCTCTGATCTCTTACGTTTTCTGCTTCTGTTTGCATATTT
The DNA here is from genome assembly GCF_012295235.1 of Primulina huaijiensis. Lineage (NCBI taxonomy): Eukaryota > Viridiplantae > Streptophyta > Magnoliopsida > Lamiales > Gesneriaceae > Primulina > Primulina huaijiensis. Next base: position 20,590,284 of record NC_133308.1, read on the forward strand.
ATCAACCTATTTTACTCTCAATTTTAAATATATATATTTATTTGATTTATTCCATTTAGGATGTGTTTACTTGGAGTGATTAACATGTGATATACGAGATACGATATCAACTTTAAACAAAAGACAAGAAGAAGCGGCCGAGGCATGTAGAGAGAAGATAAGAAGAAGCCATTTGAGCTAGGGTTTCGAGTTTTAAAGAAAAACGATATATGATATCAACTTTAAAGAGAGGACAAGAATAAACCATTTGATTCTAGGGTTTTTCGGGCCTTAGCCCACTAAGAAACTAGTCATTAGTCTTCCATAATAAATTGTAGGGCTTCAAAACAATCCAATAGGCTTGGAATGAAAATGTTATTGTTTAAAAAAATTCAACCGTCGCCTCCACCGCCACCGCCTCCGCCTCCGCCTCCGCTCTCCCGCCATTTACAATACTGATTATATATGAATGTATCAATAATCATGCCAGAACAAACTTTCCATAAAGGCATATGATAAGCATGGGCAGATTACAATTATTCGAAATACCACAAGAATCCACACCCTTTTCCAGCCACATAATTTTCATTCACCTTTGTCTTTTTCTTCTTGCATGACAGTGGGTTTGGACCCTGCGCTCAATATAAGCATAACTTGGTATCATTTAAAAATCCCGATTCAACAAGAATGTGTTGCATAATTTTGCTATATGACAGTGGACAGATTTAAAAATCCCGATTCAACAAGAATGTGTTGCATAATTTTGCTATATGACAGTGGACAGAAGCAACAATAGCTTTCATACAAGATCATGTCACATATTCTGCAACGAAATTTCTGCAAAAGTATGAAATAAGGGGGAACCACGTGGTTTCCCGTGTAACAGCAAATTATTTGGATTGTGGGCTACCATTACATTGAAAAGAAACGATTTCTCCATCTTATATTTAAATATTACGAAAGAAAAAAAAAAGATGACAGGACATAGATACTTACCTTCGCTCTCTTTCGCTTGAACTGAACTTTACCATTCATCAATATCCTACTTGGTTTATCAATTCTTCTGAGATCCTGATGATCTTCATTATTGTCATTGACATCCAAAGTGTCGCATGCTTCTTCTCTGTATGCTCTTTTCTTCTTTACCTTTAATATCTTGTATTCCAACTCAGTCATATGCTTGACCGCCCTTCTTCAGTAGTATTGGCAAACTCATGCTGAACTGCTGACGGACGCTCAAGCAACAGAGCATTTCGGAGAGCATATAAGAGTGGCACTCCTTTTATCTGCAAATGGCAGCCTTAAAAAACTGAATGTCTAACAAAATGTGGTTTTTTCATGCCACAATGTAGAACAGCATGAAAAATTGATTTGCACATAAAAAAGCAGTAGCCTCTTGTTGGTCCCACTTGCGACAATTTGATATGATAAAAATGAAAATAAAGAATAAATTAGACACCGAGATTTACGTGAAAAACCCTAAAAATTATTAGTGTAAAAACCACATGTAAGATGAAAATAATTCAACTATAAGATTTTAGGGTGTACCACTCACTGTGTTTCCAAAGAGAACCTCACAAATATTATAAAACTAAGCACTCAAATGTTATAAGATAAGAGAAAACTCGAAGAATGAATGATTTCAGAATGAGAGGAGTGAGCTTTATTTATATAGCTCTCCGTCGATGTGAAGACGCGTATAAAACCACGTCAAATATCAAATCTGACAATTCAAAGCTCTCTCATTCAACCCACATTTAATGCTACCTAACATGTTGTCCACACCTCTTGGAACTTCTTCCTCAACTCAGCATCCTGTGTTGCAACAAAAATCATGTGCTCGGGGTTGGTTTCACCGATAATCTCTGTTATGCACGCTGCAGCACTTATTCTCTTCTCATGGTCACATCTAGAAATCGGGTATGAAAAATCACAGCATGATCAGAGAAGAATGTTCAATCTTGTACACATTGATCCTCAAATTTTCGAGACACTCAATTATAGAGACATTCAATGCAGCTAAAGCATATAGCAGCATAGTTCCACCACCAAAACCAAAATATATATCCCAACCACAAACCATTTTCCGAGTCTAGAATGATGCAAAAATTCAATATAATGATGAAGTGAATATGCCCAACAATACATAATTAATTTATTGTGTGCTGTCACGATTTCAATGGAAAAACAGTCCTTCTGACATAAAAAGTACCAATACTTACAAGTGCGTAACACTTCACACAAAACCCATTCCTAAAAATTAAAAGGAATAACCTCGCATGCAGTCATCAGGTTTCGAGCAGCATTAACAAAATCGGGATACGAATCACCGAGGCTTCTCAATTCTACAATAACACATCTGTTGCCAAATGTTTCCAAACCCAGTTAACAATCAACGAATTATTATGTATACTACGTACCCAGTTATGTTTGTATTTCATTTTCCAAAATGTTGTTTTTCCAATAAGTTAATAATAATGATTATACCTTTATTTGGATTATAATAATCAAAGTATTATTTTTTGTCCTCTTTTACAAATTTGATCGATGTGAAATTATGGATGAGACATCTAAAACTTTAGTATTTTATAATCGTGAAGAATATTAATTTAATATATTCCGTCTAATTGGATAATTTATTTTAAAACCACACTTTGTACGTAATATACTAAATTAATTTTTTTTGGATTATACTAGTCTGAAAATTAATTAATGGAATCTTTTGTGTTCTAAAAAAAAAAAACACAAAAAGTTCAAACTCTTGTTTCGACTATATTTTCGTATCACAACTTACATATACTTGAAACACGATTTCATCGACATATATTACACAAAACACTTACAAGAATCCATTGATTGTACAAATTCTAAACATCAAATTAAGTTCCACGAATTTAAATGCATTCCGACAGTTCATTATGAATCATCTTAAACTCAGAGTCGAACATATTTAAACAAAAACATTAAAACAAATGATATTATTAATTATTTCAACCATTCAAAGGAGTAGATAGGCTATGGTTCTTCAGGATCAACACTCTGACTGTGATATATTATTAAAGTTCGCTTGGCATTGAAATCTCGAGCAAACCGGTCCATCTTCATTTCTGAGGAAGGGTTCTTATTGAAGAGGTCTTGGATTGCCTTAGGCATAGGCTCATCATTCATCTTACTTTTCCAATAGTTTCCTCCAACTTTTCTTGCATCAGCAATAATAGCAAACTGAGATATGAAGCATCAATGGATGATTTTTATTTAAAAGAAAAAACAGAAGAATTAATCATATCTTAAATAAATTTTTTACAATAAGTTCAATTTATCTACTGTGGAATCAAGAAATTTGATTCCACAAAATGTGGTTGTGTATTTTATGACCACCCCAGAAAACTAGAAGATGAAAGAAAGTGACTAAACCAAATTAAGAGAGAGTTTGCATATTTTAAAGTGATTTTTCGAGATATTATTTTGAAGGGTGAGAAAAAAAAGTAGGAAGTATTTGCAAAGAAAAGTTTAAAGCTGATAAAAATTAAAGTTTGAGTGTTTCGAGAAAAATTGATTCCAAACTTAATTTTTTATTAAAATGACAACAATATCTTAACCTATACAACATTTATCTTTTTAATTAGCTAAATTTGATACTCACACAATCGACAATATATTTATATAATTATTATTACATTTTGAAAATTACTTTTATAATATGAATGCGTGGAAATTTATATAAAATTAATAAAAATAAAAAAACAAATGAAAAAATTTGTATACATATTGCACAAAATATGTAAACAAAATATAGAAATGAAAATTATTTAAAAATGCATGATATATTTTTTAAAAAGTAATGTTTGTAATAAAATATGATTGAAATTTTATGAATTTCATTCGAAACTATTAAAAACTCATATATAAATAAAATTTAACATATTAAAAAATCTTCAAAATTATTTATAAAAATTGAGAGTAATTGTAAGATATGATAAATTTTAAAAGGATACAAATATCAAATTATAACTTTAAACTATTAAAAAAAATAAACAAGAAAAAAATATCGCAAACTTGCTTTCAGCTTTTGGTTCAAAATAATTGAAGATGAATCAGAAACTGATATTCACAAACACCCAAAAGCACTTCTAACCAGCTAGAAGCCAAGAAGTGCTTCCTAGCTACAAGCTCTCTCAAACACTCCCTAAGTTTCATTATTATTCAAAGGATGGACGTGTATGAAATCCTAAAAATTTCAAGAAATCATCCAGAAGAAACCCTTATGATTCAAACCAAATTTTTTACGCACAAGATCGACCACCCCGGCCGGCCCTGATCATAAATTAGAAACCAAAAAGTAAAAACTCAAAAAAAAAAAATCAATCAAATTTTAGATATCAGCTTGGCGAGCTATTATTCGAGAAAAGAAAACATACCAAAACTATTGAAAGGATTAATATTTCGACACTCCGATATATCCATAGATATCTTCTTACTGGTAAGCATAAAATTAAATATATAAGCGTAACATTATACCGATAGAATCGAGAGGAGGAAGAAGGCTGAAAATGCTCTCATTCCCATCTTCAAACCTGATGGAACCCTAAAATTTGGTGTACTTTTTTCTTCTTGCAGCCTCTGACTTTAGTATTAATTATATAGATATTGGGCAAAAACCTAAATTAAGATTTGATTCACATTTCTCTATATTTTCAATAAGGATATAATTATTTTGATAGTCAACTCCCCACTTTATAAGACTGTGAGCCATCGCTTTTTACAATTGACAATTTGAGCAATGAAAAAGCTTAGTGCTACCAATATATTTATTACATACGCATGACTATTGTTTTGGTATTGTGGATTTGATTGATTGACTCCCATTAATTAATGCACGATTCTTGTTGCGAAATATACATACATTTATATGTGTGTGTTATATATATACATA
>NC_133308.1:20595701-20636217 GCF_012295235.1 Primulina huaijiensis
TAATTATTTCTAAACTTTATTTACCATTAACATTCAAAATATTATTGCTATTTTAATTATTAAAGTAAATGCATATTTACAAATTTATTTTTAATAAATATATTTAAATTAATTTTAATAAATGTAAATTATAATTATAAATATTTAATTATCTATCCAATTATTTTAAGAATATATATTTAACTAACACTTGGGCATTTTGGTCATTGCAATAAAATTTACAAAATTAATCAATCATTTTAAAATCATACCAAACACCATGTTATTTATCCCACCATACTATTAATCCATATCTTTCATTTTTTAATCACTCTAATTACTAATCATTTATTTATCCCATCACACGTACCAAACGGAGCCTAATGCAATAAATTAGTGATTTTATATATTTAGTTCGATTTCCATCCGATTGCTGACATGAAGTTAGACGGAATCAATACAACATTGGATATTACTGATATCTGTATTTAAACTTTGACCGAATGACTGAAATTAATGAGCGCGCACTTAACTAAAACCTTGAAAATTTAACCAAAAAATGAACAAATTAATATTCCCTCTGAACCTTTCTAGATGAGATTATGCTGCTTTGACTCCTATTTTATGTATGTATGTGTGTGTGTGTGTATAAAATAATTTTTTGAGTATCAATCACGTGTAGTACATATATATTAAACGTCATACCCATTATTTTATGAATAATATTTGCTAATCAGTAGATCAATAGTCAACTAAAATGACCAATAAGAGCATAAGTTTCCAAAATCTTGTAATTATTAGCCAATAATTTTGGACAAATGTGAGCAAGTAGTCAACCAAGGCAAAAACAAAACAAATTAATGTCCTTTTGTTAACATGCAAAGTATCCATTTTGTGCGACACGATTATGTTATAATATCAAATTTCAAGTTGGTGAAAAATCTGCTCATTGAGGTAATTATAATACAACCAATTTGCAGCCAAAAAATAAAGTGACAAAGGAGATGATTAGCTATTATACCTTAATTAATTTCGTTTGGTTAAGTGATTGAAAATGATCAGTCAACTTGGAAATGTAAGACAATCAAATTGTCAACATTCTATAAATAGTTTGGGTGCAAAAGGTTGGAATATATATAATTGCTTGGGGTACTCATTTTGAGAGGCCAAAAAATTATAAGGTTTAATTTTTTTTGTGGAATGAGAATATATATAGGAAAATTGCATTTTTGGTCGTGTATGTTATTTGTCTCTTTGCGTTTTTGTCATTGTTATCAAATTTCAATATTAGTCATACATCTTCCACTTTTTTTTGCTATTTTAGTCATTTTTCATCGGATTGTTGATGTGACACTACACACGTCACCACCACGTCGGAAAAAAGACTAAAATTGCAACAACAAAAAAATCAACGACAACATATTAAAGCTGAAATTTGATGTTTATACCACCCAACCATCACCGTTGTTCGCCACCGGAGATAAGATGAATTTTATTATGTACCTTTAATTTTGATTATATGCAGAGTTTAACGTCCAACCATATACAGCTATTTAGAACAAAAATTTTGACCCACTAGATATTAAGGCTACGTTTGGTTTGGAGGATAAAATAAACTAATGATTAGTATGTAAATGATAAAAAAAATGATTGTGATAGAAATGTAATATATAATGTAAAATTGTATTATGTTTCATATGATTTTTAAGTGTGGGATAATTTTGAATTTTTTGATGAAATGACATAATTGCCCTTTCTTTCATTGCGGCGGCGGCGGCCGGAGGGTGGCGGTGGTCGGCCGGAATCTGCGGCGGTGGTCGGCCGGAAGCGGCGGCGGCGGTCGGCAGAGATGGTCGGCGGCGGCCGGTGGTGGCCGACGGTTGCCGGTGGACGGTCGGTGCATGGAAGGAAGTGGTGGTGAGTTTGAATTTAGGAGAAGGGTAAAATTGAAAAAATAGGATGAATTAAGAGTGGGATAAATAATCCTAGAGGGTGAGGAGTTATTATTTTAACCTACCTAATATAACCTTATCATTCATAGGAGTGATTGACTTGGTTAAATAATCACGCGTACCAAACGAAGGATAAAGTGGGTTAAAAAAAATAGACCCATCTTATCCCCCTACCAAACACCCCCTAATAGATGGTAAACAGCATTTGATTTATTTATTTTAATAAATAAATAAATAAATTGGTTTTATTTGACTCTTGTCTCTCAATATTCCAACCAAAATAGATTCCCTCGGTAATGTTTGAGGAGCATGAAAAAAAATTTCATTTTATATAATTCTTAATGTCATAATATTAATGCTTGTCAACCACATTTCTTTGGAACGAAGTCCAGTATCGTTGTGTATTTTGGTCATTTAATTGGAATTGATTTTTTATATACTAATTGTTGGTTTTTTAATAAGTAAGATTTTGGTTTCATTTGTAAATTAATTTGATAGAATAAACCCATCCCCCACTTTGATTAATTTTATATATCATATATAAGAGAATTAATTAATTATTAACATCTTTCTAATTGAATAATAGTCCTCATCGTTACAGTCTCCGTGCGAACGATTTGAACTCTATCGCACAACTTGAACTAGTTCACTTGCTAATCCCGCCGTATTTTGCTGCTCACTCGTATATAGATGCACTATATATGTACACATGCATTTGAGTAGGTTGACCAAACCTTCTAATTGTGAGACTTAGCTCTTTTCCAGTCTTTCAGATGGTAATGCTGCTCATTGGAGGATGAAGAAGCTCATCATTTCTTGCTTTTCTTAGGATAAGCCACAGCTTAGAAGAAGGGATCTCAAGCCAAAGTACATGTTTCTGACAAATTAGTAAGCAAGACGATGTTGGCTAAGGCAAAGCCTTCGACAAATCATAACAGAGAAATTTGTAGCAATGACAACCATTGATTAAAAAATCAATGTAAACTGGTCAAATATTTTGTTCAAAATATCCACTGTTATGGTGAAGAAAGAAGCTCGCTCTCAAGGATTTGTCATCCCATTGTGCTATCTTTTGGAGCACATGAAATTCAAGTTGGTCGATATCATTCTCTCAAATATTTGAAATGTATCTTTATATATATTTTCATCTTTTCCTTTCAAATTTTTCATTTTTTGGTTGATTGTTCCTTTAATAATTTTTGATTTTAATATCATAGAAAATTTTGAATTCTAGAATTGATTTTGTGATTTTTAATTTATGATTTATATAAATTAATGTAATATTCAATAATAATAAAAGATGATCAAAAAAATCTCGCTTAATTCTTAAAAATTGAATAGCCACGCAACAACCATGATTTTTTAAATTCTTTTTAGCATTTTCAATTAATATATAAGCTATGATATTTTTATACAAAATTATATCCACGCAATGCTAAATAATATTCTTTTCACATGTATATTATCAATTCAAAAACAAGATTACAGATTAATCAATTGATATTTTTTAAAAAATTTACAAACATGCATACAAACACACATATATACACATGTAAGGATTAAATGATTTAAATTTTAAATAAGTATATTTATTTATTAATATAAATATTGAAAAACTATTTCAAACTGAATATGTTATATATGCCAATTAATTATTGGTTCAAAGAAATTAATAAAAAAATAATATGTTATAATTAAATACAAAATTTATAAAATTCTATAAAAAAAAATTCACAAAAGTCTATAAAAATCTTGTAAAAAAGTCTACATGAATCCAAATAAATATGTTTATAAATATGTAAGAATCTATAAAAGTCCATAAAAATCTATCAAATCCATAAAAATATATCATTTGAAAAAGTCATTAAAAGTCATCAAAACTCTGAATTGAATACACCCCACATAATTTGACAGACGGTTGGATTTCCGAACGGTTGCTCACTTTGAAGTTATTTGAAAGGAGATGAAATTGAAGAAGGTTGCTGCCTTAGAACAAAAAATACTGAAATGGGCATAAACTCAAGTGATCTCTAAAGCTCTCCAACGACGAGACTTAATTGAGATGGAAATAAAAGAAATTATTCTTTGAGCCTTGATACAACAAAAGAGAGCACTCTCTATGGCTCACAGCCCGATCGCCAAATATAACGCATCTATTATATGTCAACTGAAATGGACGCACTTTGCTGGTCCATGAACATAAAGTTGAAATATAATGAGTATGAGTTGCCAGAGGCTGAAGAAGAAGAATTTTCTGTTGTTTTTGAAATTGGTGAAAATCAGGCTGGCAAGCAACCAAAAATTGAAAAAGTGCTACAAACAGAATCTGACCAACAATCAGTTTCAAATCCTGACATCACTATGAAATCAACGGTTCAAGAGGTCGAGATACCTACTAATGTGGAAGAACTCTATTGAGGAACCTACAAATTAGACCGGTGTTCATGAACCCTTGAATATAGAGGAACTATTTTCCCCACAACATAAGATGCAGACTGAAGATCTCTCAGAGATTATTCTTATCTCCGTGGATGAAGTGGTGAAGTCACTGTCCCATTTCGACTTCGATCAATGCAATATAGACCCCTCTTCTACAATGATTGAAGACCTTGCAACTAAGAAAGAGGGATGAAGAGTTGAACTTGGAATCACTGCTAACAAGTACAGCCGATGGATAGAAAATTGAAGACCCCATTGCTTCACCCAAAAATATGTCTGGCAAAGAGATTGTAATCTTTTCAGGACAATCCGACATGGAAGAAGTGGTTGAACCACGGTCTAAAATTTTGGAAAATCTAGCTGCTGACTCAACTATTGATCCTCAAGTTGTAGACTTTTATTCCTCTCCTCCATCAGTTACAGCTTCAATCAGGCTATCCAGTTCTTGAAGAATAGTCTCCGTCTGATCTTAACTTAAATTTCTTCTCGGAATTTGATGATAATTCTTCAAATGCTCTACTCGATCAATTTCACATGCTGCAAATTAATAATCTCTCCAAAAAAAGTCAACAATGTCGAGATAATCCAGTTTGCTTGTAACGTCCCGAAAATTTGAAGGTTCACGTAAACCACATGTATGCAAGTTACTTCTTTTGAATTTTATTAAATTGTTTTAATATATTAAATGCATGTTTATTTCATGAATGTGTGTTTTAATTCATGGTTTATTTAAAGTTTCATGCATTAGAATTTTAAGTTGCATTTCGTGCTCGAACAAGGAACGGAGACCTGGGATATTCAGGAAAAATATATTTACTGAGTAATTAATTTTAACTATTTAATATGGGGTGTTTTAAGTATTATTTTTGATAATGGGCATTGGTTGGGTATTTTTACTTGTCGGGTCATATTTTTAACCGGTAATTCGGAAAATTTTTTGAGGGCTCGGACAATATTTTCAAAAACGTACCTAAACGAAATATTTTTCGAGAGTGTTATTGGGCTTGTTGGATTTGTTTTATTGCTTAATGGGCTCAAAACCCTTTTTATCCCTTAATTTTTTTGTTATGGCCCATTAGTACTTAATTAAACTATTTAATTACCCTTGTTAGCAAACCCTAAACCTATTCCCCACTTATCAGCAGCCCACTCCACCCAACAGCAGCTTTCTCACGTTATTTTCAGCAGCAAGCTTCATCATCCATTGGCCCCTTAATTTCTTCAAGAAAGTTCCTCCCCCGCCTCTCCGTTTCACGTCCTACACACGTATCTTCAAACTTTTGATCATATAAATGCTAATGCACGCCATGTATCTCCTTTCTCATCATTTACACCATGTTTATATGCTGTTGTTTATGTTTTTGCATGAAATTTCATTGGTCCCTCTTGTAACATCGTTTTTGCAAAGGTTTTGACACGTATATGTGTATATCTTGTGTGCAACTCACGTTCTTCATGTATATGTCCAAGGGGCTGCCGTTTTTTGTTGCTAGGGGGCAATCATGTCAAGGATTAAAGGATTGAAGGGCGGGAGTCATGGCTTAGTCGAGTTGAAGGGTTACTTGGTGAGAATGTTTTCGGTTAAGGCTGGATTCGAGGGGATCGAGAGTTCTAGCGAGTGCAGTTGTGTATGGCTCGATTCCAGCCAAGGGGCCGACCCTCTTGGGTCTGTGACAGGGCTGGGAGTGGCTAAGTCGTGGTCCTTAAGTGGTTCGAAGGGCGTGGGGCTAGCTTGTTCTCGGATGAGTCGGAGGTATAGTGTTGTGGGTTGTTGCTCACGTCCGAGATCTTGGGGGGTTAAGGGCGTGATCTAGCTAGTCCTTGAGTGAGTCCTCAGGCTGTTCATGGTCCTAGGGTGGTCTAGTTCAATGCTGGTCCAAACCGGTAGAGCCTAGGGTCGATCATATGCAAGTTTAGGGTATTAGGGTTTGAAGGTTTGTTGGTGCAATAAAATTCCAGCAGCCTTTGGTCATGAATTTGTGGGTCATATGCGGTCTGAAAAGAGGATTTTAGGGGCTGGTAGTGTCGGTTAAGGTCACGGTTTAAGTTGGGAAAAATTTGGTTAAGTTTCGGGTTGGTTCGGGTTAAAACCGGGACTCCGTTCCAAGTTTTAAAACGAATCGTGTAAGTTTTGAATCGGGTTCGAGTTTATGTCTAAGAAATGTTTATAAATATCTTTTGGGATGTTTTAAAGAGTTTGGTAACTCCGGGTCCAAATTTAGAAGTATAGGGGTAAAATAGTCATTTTGGGTTTCCATGGGCAAAATGGTCATTTTGCACCCGAGTCGATATTTTAATCCTGGCAGCGCCCTGAGCACAAATTTATCATGTTTTTAAATGTTTATGCACCACGTATATGATTTTTATGAATTATGAAAAAGGTTTTGCATGCTTGATTTTAAGAAAAATTACGTATATGCATGATTTTGATAAGTGATGAAAATGACGATGTTTTTGAAGGATGAGAGTTGGTTGTGACTGACGATATATTTAAACGATGATGATGAGGCCTAGGCTCAGTGGAGGGGTAATACGGTCGCTGATGTCCGACAGCCGCAGGGTACCACATTTATACGTAGATGAATCCACCGAATAGAGCTAATACGATTAGAGCTGATACGAAAGTCGTAACTAATGAACTGAATTCAATTAAAGTAAATGTATAAGTATATGATGATATGATGAGCTGTTTTGACACGCATGCTTTTACGATATGTTTACGTTTACTTTTTTAAGATCATGAACTGTATGTTGATTACAGTATTTTTCAATGTTACATGTTATGTATATGTACTCGTTATAACGTTACAAGTGTGTTGAGTTTTTCGACTCACTATGTGTGAATGATGCAGGTCAGTTTGTTGATGAGGAGGCAGGGGGTGCCGAAATCTGAGTAGGCGGGGCTGGCTGTGCGTACGAGAACCCGAGGACCTTGTACTTTTCCGCAAATATATGATTTTATGGGAACACATTTAAACAACTTTTTACATTGTTGATGATTTTATTTTGTTGAGGGTTTTGATAGGTTTTAAAATGCTTGACGTCTTATATTTTTTAAATGGTAATTGTTTAGATTGGTTGCTCTTTTCATAATTTTAATTGTAGTTATTTTATTCAGCAGTGGTTTGATTTTACAAAATGTTGTTTCGAATTTTATGTATTTATGTAGGCATGGTTTCAGCCATTACATAAAAAAATGTTCAGTAGAATTTTAAAATGAGCAGACGTTTCATTGCTCATATTGTTACTTTTGACAACTTTTGGAGAGATGTTTTAAGTGATCTTGGTTCTCTGGAAAAGAACTTCAAGCTACTCAATGTTGATCAAGTCGCAGCCAAGCGTCAGACTGAAAAATTTGGGTATAACACTATCAAGTCAAATAATTCGATCCTAACAACACATGGACGCCCAGTGTGATTATATTCAAACCTCCATTGGCAGCTAGTTGCAAGAAATTCTTGATCATATGCAATGTGATGATGTCAAAAATGGGGAAGTAGTGGATTTCAAGAAGATTGAAGAGCAAAATCGACAAGCCGAAAGAGATAAGTTTGAAGAATCTAAGTGTAATGATGAAATAAGAAAACTGGAAGAAGAAAAGAAAAGAAAGGAAGAGGATGTGGTGGCAGCAACGGTTTAGGTCATAGAAGATAATTTTTTTTTTGTAGGTGTAATAAGAAATGTTTTTAATTGTATACACCTGTAAAATGACATTTCATTTCTTTAATGAAATTCATCTTGCTCAAATCCTTATAAATTTTGTTTTATGTTACTTCTTGTATAGACTTGCAGGTTGGTTTTGTTATTACCAAAAAGGAGAAATCGTTTTAATATTTCAAGTACTTCTACGTTCTGATGATTGATAAATAACAACATCGAGTTGTTTCTGGTCCATGCCCTTTTAAATGTATTTTAGGTTTCAGACCGATGGACTAGATCAAGCCATTTAGATAGTGCTTAAGAAGATCAAGTCTTTCGGGCTAATGAGTCAAGACGCGGAAATATATGAACTTAAGCTGCAAAGTTATCATCTATCAAAACTGACCAACAGTCCAAAGCGTTCAAGCCATTGAAAATAAAGTCGCACTGCCATCAGTAAGAAAAAAGTTATATCTAAAGGATACTAAAGTCAAGACGTTCAATCAATTGCTTCATTTGGAAAGATTATACAATAACATACCAACTCCGTAATGACATAAAGCTACCTAATTTGGACATGGTGTGTCACTTTTATGGAAAGCAAAGGACTTGAAATCGCAAAAGCACTACGAGCATTAATGAGCATTTAGTTATATGAAAGTGATTTGTCCATTATGTCGGAAAATAGTATAGATGATCGTTGAAAATCAAATCCGATCATTGAAGCTTTTCAACTATAAATATGCAGATTTCAAACATGAAGAAATCTTTTGACCAACCTCAACTATTCTTAAGCCTGGATATTTCAAAGATCTCAAGCATACTTAATAGTTCAAGTACAAATTTTCTAATTTATCAGTAGTTCATGTATGAAAATAAATTTTTGCTCATAAAATTATTGTATAGGTAATGAATATCATGCAGGTCTAGTCAAGCTTAATATAGGGCTATAACCCCAATATTGCAGGTCATTTATGTTATCATGTTTTTTAACTTACAATCTCTATCATTAATGCAACGTTAGACTTAATTATAAATTATTATACGCTGTAAACTCACTTAACATTTAAGCCCAACCTGAGTTTGGATGCATAAAAAATTGGATTTGGATTGGATTTTAAATCTATGAAATTGAAATTTCATTTTGGTGATTGGCAATAATTTAAAATATAATTTGAAAATTAAAAATAATATTATTTATAATTAAAAAAATTGTGTTGCTTATTTTTTTTAAAAAAAATTATTAAGTATTTATATAAATAATCATATATATTTGTTATCGAGACAGAAAAATTATTTTTTAATGTATAAAAAATTTATTGAATAGTTTTTTATGAAATGAAAAAAAAAGATGAAAAAAATAAAGTTACCAAATTTTGATAAATTAGTTTTTAGTTTAAAAAGAATGATTTTTTAAGAGAGAGAAATAATTTATAAAAAAAATTTAAATATACAAATATATTTTGTTTGATTTTATAAATATAATATAATTGTGTGTGTTGGGGTGCAATATTTGACCTTGCTGAATATATCAATCGAAACGTGATGCTTGTGTTGTACAGTTTAAAATATTTTAATTTCGATATTAGATTTTGGTAAAACGACAAACGTTTGGTCCTGTAATTGGTATCAGAGCAAATATCATGAGTTCGATTCTCATTGATTGTAATGAGAACAATTATTGGAATTCAATAATTGTCTCTGTTAGGCAGAGCAAACGAAACGCGGAGTTCGTATTGTTGTACAGTTTAAAATATTTGAGTTTCACGTTACCACCAGCTATAACTTTTGGTAAAACGACAATCTCTAATCCTACAACATATTTCGGTAAAGCACGATTACTCTGTCTTATAATTGATATTGAAATCAAAGTCACGAGTTTAATTCTTATTGATTATAAAGGAGTGTAATTATTGAAATTGAAATTGTTGTGGTGCAATAATTTTCCATGATAGGTAGAGCAATCAAATCTTAAACTTGTATTATTGTACAATTTAAAATATTTGAGTTGCACGTTATCATCAAGTGTATATTTACTAACATTGTAAAAATTTTGGGAATTTTACAATTTGGAGAGAAATAATCCTAGTTGAACCGCCACCGAAAATTCCATCACATCAAACTAAACTCATAAAAAAATTAAATAAAAATACACAAAAAAAAAACAGGACGGAAATATAAAAAAAATTTCCAATTTTAAATAAATATTTATTTCACTAAAAAAAACCAATGTTTATGGTGCAATTTTTTGAGTTTGAATGTGTGTGTATATGTAGGCGTAACAATCCCAGACCATTTGTAACAATTTTATAGTTTAAACTCTGCCTTGACTCAACGTCTCCATCAGTACGATACAATACATAACAAATATTTTATAAGCAAATCTATATTACAATATACAGTTGGAATTTTTTAGAAAATCATATCTTGTACACGTACACACACATTATATATATATCTTGTACACGTACACACACATTATANTTAATCATGTGTCCCCATCTACGGTGAATAGTGTTTTTAAAACCAAGTTAGATCGGTCAGTTCAACCAGTTCGATAGAAAATTGGTCATGAGTTCGATTCGGATCAAGTTTAAAACCATTTTACGGTCAAACCCATCTTTTGATGTATGCTCTCAAAGTCTCATCCGTGCTCTGCTTCACCTCAAATAAGTTGAAAGTAGTCTTTTTGTACTTCTTGTTGTTGCTGAAATGATGCAAAAATACTGATGTCCCCGGGATATCCCGGGTCATGGATTGTGCCCGGGTCAGGGATATGGATTGCGCCAGTGCTCTTAGGAAAATTCCCGAGATAATTGATGATGTCCCCATACCCGGGATACTGAATGGATGGCCTAGATCAGGGGAAAATTGCAGAAATGGTTCATCAGAGGCCGGACAGGTGAACACCCGGGACGTCTTCTCCCCGAGCTATTGAATGCCCGAGCTTTCATGAAAGTCCTCAGGAACTTATTACTTGAGATACCTCGATATGAGCACCGCACTTGAGTATACTAGCAAAACAGGATGTGGGCGACTGTCCCATCTCTGACACCGATATGAATGATTGACGAAATCGGGTAGGGTGGATATGACTAGTGCGAGATTTGACATGTCAGAACATAAGATATAATCAGCCGCCTTACTATAAATAGTAGGTAGCATACAGAACGAGATCATCATTTTTCCTACTATAAATATCAGGTTCTCTTTGCATTTATTTCCATTCAGATATTGAATACAATAGTATTCATTGCTCATTAAAATCTTTTCCCTCACACCAATATCACAACCATCACTTGGTTACATTGGTCTCTTTGTTAAATTATTCGCTGACTTAAGCATCGGAGTGGCCACGTCGGATACCCCTCCGGCGTCCATTCACCCATCTTCTTGATCGCAGGCTTCCATAATTGCCCGGGAAGGAAGCTTCTGGTTCCGATATCCATACTTCTCATATTTTTCTCATCTTCTTGATCGCAGATCCGGTGGAGCACCCGACCCGACTCATCCATTTCACCTGGATCACATCAAATACCTTTTGGAAATCGTCAAAAGATTGGATGCTTTGAGATGCCAGCCCTTCGAACCATCTCTGAGTCAAGTAAACCAGGATGGTTAGAAATACTTTACACTTAATTTAGTCTCCATCGCAGTGCAGCATGGTCATATTTTCAAATCTGACAAGATGTTCTTCAGCATCAGAACTCCCGTCATAATCCCTAATCCTGGCCGATTTGAAGTGCCCGGGAAGTGGTTCTCGGACGATGATATCAGAGAAGGTGCAACCCTTGATCCCCACTTGATAGTTGCTTTTAGAGCCGACTTGCCCTTCCAGCATTTTCACTTTCTTTCTCAACTCCTCCAGCTCTTCTACCACGATGGGAGATTTAGAACCGGCACTCGACTCCCTTTATTCCTCCCTCCAATCTCCCTCTCGACCTTCCCGCCCTTGCTCTTGTCCCTGCTCTGGCTGAGCAGAATGATGAAAAAGGGCTTTCTTTGCCAAGGCCACCTCCACA
This sequence comes from Primulina huaijiensis, assembly GCF_012295235.1. NCBI lineage: Eukaryota > Viridiplantae > Streptophyta > Magnoliopsida > Lamiales > Gesneriaceae > Primulina > Primulina huaijiensis. The sequence continues at coordinate 20,607,733 of NC_133308.1, forward strand.
GCATCAGACATAATTTTGGCCAGCTCTTCGGGTATTAAGTTAACAGTAGGCTGGGTAACAATGGGTGGCGGACCACACGCACCATAGAGAAGTGCATTCTCTCCTTGGATCTGAGAAGTTTCCTGATTTGTTTTTCTGGTAGTAGTCATATCAACGCCTTAAAACTCTATTTCCCACAGACGGCGCCAATGATGCAATCCAGGTGAACTAGATGAATCGGGTCGGGTGCTTCACCGGATTTGCTATTAAGATAATGAAGAAAATAAGAGCAGTGTGTGTCTGAACCAGAAACTTCTTTCCTGGGTAGCTATGACGACCTGCACTCAAGAAGATAACCAAGTGAATGGGCGCCGAAATAGTGTCGGGCGTGGCCACTCCGATGCTTAAGTCAGTGAATGACTCAACTAAGGACCAATGTAACCAAGTGATTGTTGTGATCTCGGTGTGAATGAAAGAGTTTTAACAATAAATGAGTAATGAATGCCAATGTATTCAATCTGTGAATGAAATAAATGCAAAGAGAGAACATGATATTTATAGTAGGAGAAGTAATGATGACCTCGTTCTGCGTGCTACCTACTAATTATAGCATGCCGGCTGATCATACCCTATATCCTGACACGTCAAGTCACACAATAGCCACATCCTCCCTGTCTGATTTTGCCAACCACTTGGATCGGTGTCAGAGATGGGACAGCTACCCATATCCTATTTTGCTAGTACACTCGAATGCGGTACTCATATCGAGGTAACCCGAGTAGGAAGTTCCCGGGAGATTACATGAGAGCCCGGGGAGAAATGCCTGGATGATGAAGAAAACATTATGTATAGCGACTTTGATTTGCCCGGGTCATTATGCACGTATCATTACTTGTCTTGGGCCATTCATGACCCGGGCGCAACCCGGGATATCCCTGGGGTATCAACATCCTTCTAACAACTAGATTAAAAAATCTAGATCTATGAGATGTTTTCTTCTTTTTTCTTTTTTGTTTCGGAAACGAAGGTGAGATGAATCATAGTGGTTTGTTTTTTTTTTTTTTTTAGGAGAGTACATGTAAATAAGTAAGATGTAAATTTAAGATATGATATATTATTTAATTAAAAACAATAAAACTATAATAGAAATCCATTGATTTCAAATCCAGCTCGTTGAGTGCAATATAATTAAAATAACTTAAATGGTATACAATAGTTAAAATGTTAGTTTCAATCATTTAACGAACATGAATCTAATTTTCAAAATAAAATTAGTACATGTAATAATTATAGTTTACAAGAATCAATTACGTGACTTTGTTTGTGACATGATTTGTATATATTCTTGATAATTTTCGTTGGATTAATAATTAGAGTATGTCTTTCATAAGACGGTCTCACGTATCTTTATTCGTGAGACGGATCAATAATGTCTATATTTACAATAAAAATTAATATATTTGACATAAAAAGTAATATTTTTTCGTGGGTGACCTATATAAAATATATGTTTCAAAAAATTGATCCGTGAAACCGTTTCACATGAATTTTTGTGTAATAATTATTGTTGGTGATTAAAATGCAACTATAACTAATATAAAAAAAAAACTTGGCAATTTGAGTATAAGACAATTGCAGTACTAATTTGTTTAAATTAGGCACAAAACTAGGCTATTTGAGTGTAAAGTTTGAGGGGCACTGCCGTTGTTTAATTAATAGGCATCATACTATAGGAATAAGACATAATTTTGGATGGTTGTTTTGAAGTGGCACTAAGATTTTCGATATTAGAGTATTGTTTGATCACAACCCACAACTTGATTGCTCGAGAAATTTCCAATGATTCCCGATAATTTGGATTTTCTGTTGAGACATTGCAGTGGTATCAGAGTTATTCACGTTGAATAATTGAAAATTTATCACTTTGGTTGAGATTTTGTAACTCGGAAACATAACATGAATAATTTTCCTTTGTGATTGATTGGGAATATGGTGGTCGTGACTTTATTTAGTATTTTTTATGGTTTTAAAAAGAATTTGTGTGGCTTCACGAGATTATGCATTTCACTAAATCAAGATTTGGTGGATTTTGTTTGAAGAATAATATTATGAAAGATGGGATTTTATTTGGAATCAAGAATGTATAAGGGCACTTACATTGGTGTTCAAACCCTTTAGTTTGAAACACATTAGTTTGAACACCAATTACCCACCCACTCATTTGTACCACGTGATGTGGACGTTGAAATGTTTGAACGCCCACGTTACTTCTTATTTTATTTATTTTTATTAAAGGCTGTCCACTAAATATATAAAAACATATTATTTATATAAAATAATAATAATTTAAATTTTGTAAATAATTTGAAATCGAATTTATTCAATATAAAATAAGAATAAAATGAATGAGTAGACAACGGGACCTACAAATATTGAGTGTTAATATTAAAATGAATGTGAGAGAATAGATGTGTTAATATAATGTGTATGTGGCATGTGGACTCAATGATTTTTTATTAAATGGTAGGTGTAAGAATGGTAACGAATGCGGATATCCAGATGAAAAATATTAGTCAATCGTTTTATTTTATCTTTCTACTCATGGTGATAATTTTATTCATATTTATCATTCTGAGTTTTCTGCATAAAGATGAAGTGACTTTTGATGATACATTTTCATTATATTGACATTATTTATTCAGGTTGTGTAAATTTTGGAAGAATTATACCCGGATCTCGCAATAGTGATCACTACACTTTAGATCCGAAAAGATTCAAGTAATTAGTGAGAACTAATTACGGATTTTTTAATGGTTAATTGGGCTTATGATAAATGGATCCGTTTGTTTGTCTTTTTTCCTTCTTGGTGGGTTTTTTAGAATGGACCATTAAAGTTCTTACATCTCCTCTTTAATTTGTCGGGTCAATAGACATATATTAATTAATCTAAAATATACGGGTATCCGACCCGAAGAGATATCGCCCGAATTGCCCTTTGACAATACAGTCGAAGTCAAAGTCCGAACGGCCAAACATTGGAAGAGGACATAAAAGAAAATAATTGGTTTTATTTAATACTAAATTTGAATACTAAATTAACTAAAACATGTCGCCAAATTTACTATCTTATAGAAATTAGTTTATTTTGAAATATAATAGATTTTGCGCATGTAATTTATGTGAATGATCAATCGGTTTAAAGAAAAGTTATTATTTGACAGAAATGTTAATGAATATTAAATATACGGGTATCCGACCCAAAGAGACACCGCCCGAATTGCCCGTTGACCATACGGTCAAAGCCAAGGTCCGTAAGGCCAACGGCCAAACTTTGAATTTGACAAAAGAAATATTAAAACTTATTTTTTTTAAACGAAAATAGTCGGTTTTAGTTAATATAATTGATCGGTTAGGTTATACATATTTTGATATAAATTAATTAAAAGACGTCGCCAAATTTACATATCTTATAGAAATTAGTTTAATTTGAAATATAATCGATTTTGTGCATGTAACTTATGTGAATAATTAATCAGTCTAAAGGAATGTTATTGTTTTACAGAATTACATTTGCACCTCGGTAAATCGGTTCAAAAGAAGATTTATTATTTGACATGTTTTTATTATATGTATTTGATTACTACAACAATATATTATTTATAAGTTAATATTTTGTCCAAAGATAGAATATTAATGAAATGTTCGGTATTTTGAGATGAGGGTTTACCTTAATTTGAATTTGTTATTATTTATTTGGATATTTATGTGAGATTGTTTTATATTCAGTTTTGAATACTCCTGCAAATATTACCAACTGTATTGCTATGCTACGTGACTTTAACTTCAAGTCCTGGAAAGATAATCTCTTGATAGTTCTTGGGGTAGTGAATATTGATTTTGCGTTAAGGATTGATTATCATGCACCTCTGACATATAAGAGTACTCCTAATGAAAAGAAGGAGATAGAGAGGTTGTATAAATCGGAGCGCATCTGTATGATGATCACGAAATAAGTCATTCTATAAGCATTCAGGGGCATTATGTCTGAAGAGCTAACTACGTCTGAGGATTTCCTTAAGGAGATTGAAAAGAGATTTGTAAATAATGAAAAGGCTTAAATTGGTGCTCTTGAAGAGTCTAATTTCAATTATGTATAATCTTTTGGATGAACTTGGTTCTTCCTCAGATTTGCATGGAAACATGTGTTCAAAGAACGAAGCATTTTTTGATTCCATTATCGTATTCTTGTGAACATCAGGTATTTGAGATTCATGTACAAGAAATCGATAAGCACTGCTGTTTTGATCATATCCAATGAAAATGCAATGAATATTTTTTGGTCCTACCTTTACTTTCTTTAGAGTGGGTACCGCTACCTTGGCAAGACACTCCCACACTCGCAAGTATGGGTAAGAATGACTTCTACCTTTCCATAACTTCTATGGATTTTTATCTTGCTTCTTTCGGGGCACATTATTTAAAAGATAATTTGCTGTTAGAACAGCTTCCCCCCACATGTTCTGTGGTAAACCAGAACTCAATAATAACGCATTCATCATTTCTTTCAAGGTGCGATTCTTTCTCTCTGCAATGCCATTTTGCTAAGGAGAATAAGGTGTCGTTCTTTCATGTTTGATAGAGTGTTGATCACAAAACTCAGCAAATTAAGATTCATATTCACCTCCACGATCACTCCTTAACACCTTAATTTTCTTGCTAAGTTTGTTTTGAACTTCACTCTTATAGTGGAAAATTTTCTCAATTATTTCATCTTTACTTTTAAGAAGATAGACATTATAAAATTGTGTGCTATCGTCGACAAAAGTAACAAAGTATTTATTTCCACCACGTGTTTGCATACTTTTTAAATAACATAAATCACTGTGAATTAGACCAAGTAATTCACTATTTCTTTCAATTGTTCGAAAAGATGATCTCGTTAGTTTTTCCTCAACACAAGTTTCACATTTGTATTGTTTATCAATTTGGAAGGCATGAATACTTTTAAAGTTAATTAGTCTACGAATCGTATCATCATTAACGTGTCCAAGTCTACTATGCCACAAACAAGAAGCCTCAAACAAGTAAGAACAAATATTAACTTTATTAATCACAGGTTTAATAGTCATTACATTGAGTTTGAACAAACAATTGCTAACATAGCCTTTGCTTACAAACATTCCACTTTTTGACAAAACAATTTTATCTGACTCAAAGAAAATGCAGAAACCATGCTTGTTAAGAAGCGACCCGGACACCAAGTTCTTACGGATGTCCGGCACATGCAACACATTGTTAAGAGTCAGCTCTTTTCCAGAAGTCATTTTTAGAACAACATTTCCTCGACCCTTGATCTCAGAAGTAGCGGAATTTCTCATGAACAGTTTTTTCCCATTCTCGGATTCCTCAAGAGTTGCAAACATCTCCTTATTCGAGCAAACATGGTGAGTGGCAGCAGTATCAATCCAGCACTTCATTGGGTTAGAACCCACCAGATTAATTTCTGATATTACAACACAGAGATTCATGTTCGAAACCTCCTGAGAAATGTTCTCTACCACATTCGCATCTCGGTTTCTCTTTGGCTTCTTACACTCAGAGGTCTTGTGACCCATACCATCACAGTTGTAGCATTTTCCAGAGAACTTCTTCTTTGAAATGCCTCCTATGGATCCCAGGTTCATCTTTTTGTTGGAGGAAGAAAATGTTCTTTTTTTTTCGAGCTTTGACCATGCTTGACAACATTTGCCTTGGCAACAATCGGAGAAATTAATCGTCTTTCAGAATTCTTCTTGTCTTCCTCAATCCGAAGTCGGACAATTAGTTCTTCAACATTCATCTTTTTTCGCTTGTGTTTCAAATAGTTTTTGAAATCCTTCCAATCTAGTAGTAGTTTCTCAACAATAGCAACCACTTGGAAATATTCGCTCAATGTTATTCCCTCGGCGTGAATCTCGTGAAGAATCACTTGGATTTCTTGAACTTGATTGATAACCGACTTAGAATCCACATTTTAAAATCCAGAAAGCGGCCTAAAAAGAAACTTCTTGGCTCCGGCATCCTCGGTTTTGTACTTTCTGTCAATGGATTCTCATAGCTCTTGGTTGTTTTCTTTTCGCAATAGACATTGTAAAACGAATCGACCAATCCATTCAATACACAATTTCGGCATAGGAAATCATAAATGATTCCATGCCTCCAGTGCACTGACGGATTCAATATCTCCCTCACCCTCTTTTAGTTTAGGAGCATCCTCGAATAGGAATCTGGTCAGGTTCAGTGTCGTCAAGTGAAATAGCATTTTCTGCTGCCACCTCTTGAAGTCCACACTAGTGAACTCCTCAGAATCAAATCCAATCATATCAAGGTATCAAAAGATCATAGCTCAACGTATATGTCATGTATGTCTCATCAACTAAACAATTAAGGCATAAAGACACGTATTCTCAATCAAATCAATCAAACATATATCATATGATACAGATACCTGTAGTATGTTACTCGGTCGCAATATACCACAATTCTTCATTCTCAGTCCACTGTAGCTTGATCCACAATCAGGATTTTAACACATATAATCAATCTACATCAATAACATATTTATTCCAATTAATTACTTCATTCAAATCAATGTTTTCAAGTTTCAATTAACTTTTGAAACTTTGAAAATTTATATCAAATTGAAATCATAACATAATTCGATTCCGACTTCGAATACGAATTTCTTGTCGGTTATTCTATCGCATATATTGAAATCAACTTCAAATACATGCTATTCCAGCATTTCAATAATTAAAGCTGCTGAAACCAAAAGAATCTTACCTCAAAAGAAAGCTCTCGACGCGAGGATTCCGAATATATAATTTGTTTCAAGTTTGGAAAACGTTTGGAAGTAGTTTCGTGCGATAGAAATCGAGTTTCTCTCGTTTGCCTCTCGAAGCCTCCAAAAAAAATGAAGAAACTTCATTCTTATCAGCATTAAATATTGTGCAACAGAGGTATTCGCGCTGGGATGGTCAAATATGGGCGCCCTACCGCGCCTAGTACTGCCGAGACACGTTTTTACTTGGCCACGCGCTTGGGCGCGCAAGAAGTTTTGCTCTAGCGCAATTTGTTCTGTCCGAAACGTTATATTAAGTTTCGAACTAGCAAAGGTGGTCAACATAAAAGTTGTAGATCTATGTCTTAGATTTCATTTGCCACCAACCTCACTCTATTTGGATATTGGACGCGATAGTTATGCTAATTCTCCCAACATGTGTCAGGGATAGAATTGCAAGGCACACGATATACTTCGGGATGATTTTGCCCCTATTTTCAAATGGATTTGGACAAAACTAAAAACATGAAAGTTTTAATACTATGTATTAACTTTCTAATGAAATTAGTTTCATTTCATTTGGACTAATACTCAGATAATTATGCTGAAAACCGTAACATGTGTCACTTTTTCATTGCGGTTCAACATACTTTTCAAACACAAATCAATTTCTTATACAATCTTTCATTATCACCACCTATTTTTTCACTTTCATTGTCAATTATATACTTCTCACACTTAATAGCATAACAATTTCATGAATTATCGATAATCAACATAGGATTTACGATAATACGATACACGGTCCTTACAAGTAACCTAGCACAAGGCACTACTACGGCGAACTGAAAAAAATACCTGAACTCTATCACGAGACAGAATTGAGCAGCATAAACCGAAACGAAGAATAAAATATAAAAGAAAGAAAATATAGGAGAGTGTGTTGTGTGTGCTTGAAGGACATGAGGATGTATCTATATATAAAACTTTTATCACTCATGTTATTATTATTTTCCTATGTGAGACATTCTCATCTACTTATCAATGCTTTACTTGTCCAATATTGCATTCAAACCAACAAACCTAATAGGTCCAACATTGATCAACGTCATCATTACTACAATGAATCTTTTCCAATCTATATATAATGTGGCTAAATCGTGGCCATCTAATTCCCTAAACATGAGGTGGATCGTTCATAAAATATAAGTGATCCCTATACTCTAAGGATGTATGGTGAAAGTATAATTTTACTTCAAATGAGATTCCGATTCGAGAAAGTGGAGAAATGGCAAAAAGAATAATCGAACAAACCAAGATAAACTCATGATAATGGGTGACATAAACGCCATGAACAATGAGTTTTGTCATTGCTGGATTACATGTTTGTGTAGCGATAGAGACAGTTTTGTCATTTGGGTAATCTTTCAAATGTCATATTATTTTCCGAATCTTAAAATATATTCTGCATAATTTGGATCATAATTCTTGTATCGACTCCATCAATTGAATAAATGACGTCGTTTTCTTTTCACATTTTCTTTAAACGGTTTTATAGTTCAATTTTATGAGACGGATCTCCAATCTTAACTGACTGATTAAAAAAATATTACATTTTTGGCTAAAAGAATTAATTTTCATTTAGATATGAATTGAATTGATATGTCTCACGAAAATAGATGTATTATTTGATTTTTTTTTAATTGCTACGTATTGTTTGGAAAATTGTATCATTGGAAATACGATAATACCCTTTCTTGTGGATAAATAATTCATGTACATGATTTGATTCCTCGTATTGTCATAAATGAAAAAGGTTGTATAATCTTCCAGTGAATTTTGACAAGGAAGCTCGAGAAAAACATTTATTTTTTCTATATTGTAAATGCTTATGTAAAATAATATATTTTTAATAGTGATTTGTTTTGTATTTAATTTATTGTAAAATTAAATTAAAAAAATCTGTAAAATTGTAAAAAGGTTCCACAAATTTTATGTTTCTAATTTTTAAACAGAGTTATTTTTATTTTGTCTTTGATGTTTTTTTTTAACTGATCATGAGATTGTCTAGCTTGATCAATGATAATCTTATTAACAAAAAATTGGTGGAACCTCCAAAAGCTTAACATATAATAAATAGTATAAATCATATCAGCAATAGGAACTAAAAAAAATCAAAGAATTTTAAATTCTTTTATAAATTTGATTTCAATCAGCTAAAACAAGTTGTTCGACACACAATCGATATATTTTAGAGTAAGTTTTTTGAGAGAGAGTTTCATAGTCGTGAGACGAGATGAACCGATCTATATATATCAAGAAAATTAATAATTTTAGCATAAACAACTCCATTTCTTTTGGTGGGCAGTAGTGTAGGGTGCCTGCGAACGAGAGCTGAGTCATCTCCTGCTATTCGCGCGGCTGCTAATTGCGAATTAGATCGTGCTACTTTTTTTTCAATCCGATGGTTTTTTTACAGCGGAGAAGTCTAAGGGGTTGGTTTACTTTTGGACATACTTCATTTGTTTTTCTTATTCAGACACAATGATATTTTTTATAGATCAGATCGAGTTGGAGTCGGTCTTGCAAAATTGATCAGTAAATTATTTTATTCTTGTAACACGATTAAGTAAGTGATTTGAGTGAAATGATAGAGAATCTTTCTTCAAATATTTTTTTTATTTAAAATATAATATGAATACGGGACCCCATCAAATGGAATCCCGACAAATTGTATTTATTGTAATAATTAATTAATTAAAAACTTATTTCTGCTCAAATAAAATAAATAAAGAATTAAAGGAAACGTGGAAGATTCTTGGGAGAATATTATTGGAATCCAACGGCTACGAGTACGCGGGGCCCACAAAGATTCCTCATCACTTAAGAGCAAACATTGTACGCCACGCGGTACTCGTGCATTCAACTTGGAAAAGAATAACGTGACATTCAATTATTCATGGAAAGGACACAAACTTCTCATTCATGGGAATGATTCGCCATTCATTTCTTGTTTGTTTTCCAGTTTATAAAAATCGAAATTTAAAATATATCATATTACAATTTTCTTTTCAATTTATTCTTTTGTGGAGGGAGACATGGAGACATAAATGTTATTCACAAAACTCGTGTGAAATTGTCTCACGTATCAATTTTGTAATAAGTATTATGATTGAGTAATACATCCAAAAGTATTACTTTTTATTGTAAATATGAGCTTAGTTGATATATCTCACGAATAAATATCCGTGAGATCGTCTCACAAAATACTTATAACTCAATGTTATTTAAGAAAAATAGATTTTTTTTGAAAATATAATTAAGTAAAAAAACATATAATACTAACATTCACAAAAATAATAACAGTAATTTCATATAGACATATAATTTAACAAAATGATCATTACAAAAAATAATTTAAATTCAGTATAACAAAAAATTAAAAATTAAAACTATGATTTTTAAATAAACTACCCAAAAATAGGACCATCCGTGACATTTTTCACAACCATCAAATTTTCAAAAATGACAAAAAAAAATAGCAATTTAATCATTATAATCAAATTAGTAATATTTTAATTAGAGTAAACAAGTTAAAATAGAATTATAAAATCACTATTTATTAAGTTATTTATAATGTTTAAATCTTTTTATAGTTTGTTCAAGCGCATCAATAATTGAATCGATTCTGAAAGTTTAAGTTGAAGAAACAAAGAGTGAGTGAAAACTCAAGTCGCAATATTGTAAAACTCTATAATCAAGAATACAAAGAATGATGTTTTTATAGCTAGGGTAAACTACAAAAAGAATAAAATGACTAATCTACCCTTAGGGGCTAATAATAATATATTCTAGCAAACAAAAAACGGAAGCACGAAGCGGAATATGCCTTAGTAAACATATCAGCTATATGCAGAGAAGAAGGAACGAAAGGTAACGTGATGGTGCCAAGCTGGAGATGATAACGAGTGACGTGACAATCGATCTCAATGTGCTTTGTCCTCTCAAGAAAAACTGAATTGCGCTCAATCTGAATAGCACTCTGATTATCACAATATAACAGAGTTGGATGACGAAGAAGGATACCGAAATCCGCAAGCAACCAACGTAACCAAACAATCTCGCAAGTGGTTGAAGACATAGCACGATACTCGGCTTCGGTGGATGATCTAGAGATAACAACTTGTTTCTTATTTTTCCAAGAGATAAGAGAATCTTTAAGAAAAATACAGAAGCCAGTGGTCGACTTACGATCCGTGAGATATCCAGCCCAATCAACATCAGAGTATGCACGTAGCTCTAAGGAGAAAGTAGAAGGAAATAAAAGACTCTGAAACTGAGTGCCCCGAAGATACCTGAGAATGTGAAGTACAACAGCCCAATGAATTGTAGTTGGTGCAGTGACAAACTGACTTACTACATGAACATCATGTGAAATATCTGGACAAGTCACAGTGAGATAAACCAAACTGCAACAATAGTACAACTTAAAGTAGGATCTGGAAAATGAGGTCTACCTGATAGAGAGTACTGAGCATTGGTCTCAAAAAGAGTATCGACTATCCTGTTTTCAGTTAAACGTGTACGCTCAAACAGATCTGCTATGTACTTTAACTGTGATAAAAGATAACTTTTTGGAGAATAGACAACCTCAATTCCTAGAAACTAACGTAGCAAACCTAAGTCTTTCATAGCAAATCAGCGAGCTAACTCAGACTTCAAAGCCTCAATACCATCAATATCATCACCGGTGATTATCATGTCATCAACATATAAAGACAAATGTATACGACCTGCACGAATACACTTGACAAATAATGCAAAATCATGATGACTAGGAATAAATCCAAGCGAAGTAATCACTATAGAAAATTTCTAAACCAAGTACGAGGAGCTTGTTTCATACCATAAAGAGTCTTACGAAGTCTACAAACTTCACCAGGTTGGTGAGCAACACCAGAAGGAGGAGCCATAATAACTTCTTCGTGAAGATCACATTCAAGAAGGCTTATTGACATCCATCTGAGAGATTTTCTATCGACGAACAGAAGAAACAACAATTAGAGTACAAACTATCGTCATTTTAGCAACAGGGGAAAATGTTTCCTCATAATCCATTACATGATTCTGAGAGTAATTTTTAGCAAAAAGACGAGCTTTGTATCGTTCAACAGATCCATCAGATTTGGTTTTGATCTTGTAGACCCAATGAAAGCCAATGGTGTGCTTTCTTGGTGGCAACTGAACAAAATCTCATGTATGAGTTTGATGAATAGCAGTCAGTTCCTCAACCATAGACTTCTGTAAAAGTGGATTACCAACAGCTTCGCTATAGAATAAAGGCTTAGAGAGACGATGAATAGAGGCAACAAATGAAGCGAAAGAGCTAGAATAACACGATTAAGCAAAATCAGGTAGTTCAGTAGACTTACGAACTCGAGTGGACTGACGGAGTGGAGGATTATCCGCAATGCCAGGAGATGATTGGGTTATCGAAAGGGGATTTGGAAGAGCAGGGGTCTCGGGTGTGCTCGTGGGCAAGGTCTTATCGGTGTCGGAGGTGAAAGGGTCAATATGAATAAGATCTGCATGTGTCATATTATGCGAACTAACAGGTACAGAAAAGAATGCAACATGTTCAAGGAACACAACCTGACGAGAGACATACAGTTTTTGACTAATTGGATCAAAACAACGATATACTTTTTTTTATCAATACCATAACCCAAGAAAACACACAGAGCAGAACGTGGAGACGACTTATTGCGCTCGATCTGTGGTCGGAGAACAAAACAGGTACAACCAAAAACACGTAATGAAGAATAATCAGGAGCATGACAATACATATTTTCAAAGGGTGACAAACATGAATTTTGTGAAGTTGGAATTATATTGATCACGTGAACAACAGTAAGAATCGCTTCACCCCAAAATGCACTAGGAACATTAGAAGACAATAAGAAAGAGCGAGTTGTTTCAACAATATGTCTATGTTTTTTTTCTGCAACACCATTTTTTTCAAGGGTTTCTCTACACGAGGTTTGACGTATTGTACCATCAGAAGCAAACAAACGAGAGAAATCATTAGAAGTGTGGCTTCACAGCCTCATGCTATGTCAGCTTATTCACATATAGGTTTGTCATCCTCTGGCACTTCAGGTATATCTTTGTCCATCTGGGTCTTGGATTCTGGAGCATCTCATCATATGTCTCTTGATTTTTCTTCTTTTGTTTCTTTGTCTCACAATTCTTCTATTGAAATTGTGACTGCTGATGATACACCGATGCCATCAGTAGGTGCTGGTTCTCTTGTTATGTGTTGTTTATCTCTTCCTAATGTATACTATATTCCCAATCTTACACTTAATCCTGTTGCGGTCAGTTAATTATAAGAGTCTGGATAATTATTCTACTTCTCTTCTTCAAATATTATGTGTAGGACCCGCGATCCCAGAGGCTGATTGGGACAGGCCGTAGACAGGAGGGACTTTATGTTTTGGATTATTTCATAGTACCGGATGTTGCAACATATAGTGTGGATCTCTCTTCTTTTCGCTTGAGTCAGTCGTCTTCTGTTTATTATTATGGCATAATCGTCTAGGCCACATTTCTGCGCCTCGTTTGCAATTTTTAGCGTCTACAGGAGCACTAGGAACTTTGAAAAGTCATGATCTTTCTGATTGTAGTGGTTGTAAACTATAAAAGTTTTCGACTTTACCTTTTTATAAAAGTCTTTCTTTTTCTCCTACTTCTTTTGATTTTGTTCATTCAGATGTGTGGGGATCATCTCTTGTTCACACGAAAAGGGGGTCAAGATATTATGTTTCTTTTATTGATGATTGCACTCATTATTGTTGGGTTTATGTGATGAAAAATAGGTCTGATTATCTTGCTATTTTCAATGATTTTAAAGCTCTTGTGAAAAATCAGCATTCAACTGTCATCAAGTGCTTTCGTTGTGATTTGGGGGTGAATACACTTCTAATGATTTCTCTCGTTTGCTTGCTTCTGATGGTACAATACATCAAAACTTGTGTAGAGAAACCCCTGAACAAAATGGTATTGCAGAAAAAAAAAACATAGACATATTGTTGAAACTGCTCAAACAAATACGGATCCAAAGACTATGCAGCCACTGCATTGCTAGACTGAGGTGGTCGATATGTCCATTGGTTTGATGGATTACCAGGTTTCAATGGAGTGTTCTGATATGGCTGATGTTGCTGCTATGGTTTCTATGGAGTATTATGTGGTCGTTGTTATTGCTGTTGCAGCTGCGCTTTTCCTTTACTCAACAGTAGTGGGCATTGAGCTTTCCAGTGCTCTTTTTCTTTACAAAAAACACACTCATCTTGAGAAACCTTCGTATATGACCTCTTTTGGTGATTAGCTTGAGGTCGTTGAGGAGCTGCAAAGATAGATGATGTAATTGGGATTGTCCCCTTGTCAACATGAGACTTAAGACGAATCTCTTCAGCTAACAATTCGCTTACAACTGAGTCAACAGAAAGAAGAGGGTTGCGATGAAAAAGCGTCCTACGCAGACCCTCAAAATCATTCCAAAATGCCATAAAAACTGTACCAAGAGTTGTTTTTCTCTCCGAGCTATATAAGGTGAGAATGCCGCAATTCTGCAGATTTTGTTAATGCCAATTGATCCCAGAGTGTCGACATGGCAGAATAAAAATCTTGGATGCTCATATCTTTCTGCTAAAGGGCACGAATATCTGTCTCCAATTGATATTGTTTGTAAAAATTAGATTGCGTATACCAGATGATCTCAAACCTCCTTAGCGGTCTCGTATTTTACCAATTGAGCACCTATTGAGTGTGCAACAGAATTATTAATCCACATAATAATCTTCGAATTATCTACTTCCCAAACATCCAATGACAAAGCAAAATCAGGGTTCATCTGGTCTGTAGGCTTGTCTCGCACACATGTGACCTAGCCCCACATCGATTTCCCCCGCAATAAATTCTTCATAACATAACACCAATACGAATAATTTTTTCCATCCAATTGAACACTAATCAACTGAAGAGAATACTCTTTACTAGTAGCAATGGTGCCAAAACCAAACAAAATCGAACGAATAAAACAAAACACAATGCAGAAAAGAAATCGTACGTGATTACCAAAAAAACTATACAAACGAAAAGTTGTACGAACACAACAGAAAGTTGTGGATGAGATTAACAGTTCTTCTCTACAATTGATAGATATATGATATAGAGACTCTGATATCATGAACAAACAAAGAGTGAGTGAAAACTCAAGTCGCAATATTGTAAAACTTTATGATCAAGAATACAAAGAATGATGTTTTTATAGCAAGGGTAAACTACAAAGAGAATAAAATGACTAATCTACCATTGAGAGCTAATAATAATATATTCCTAACATAAGCAATCTCATTTTCAATATATATTAATAATTAAATATTTTTCAAAGGGATCAATCTAAATGACAGGTGAAATATTTATATTTTTTAAAAATAAATATCTTAAAATCTAGATGGCATGGTGAAGGACAAAAAGAAAGATTTGAAAATAAGAGGAATAATATGAGAATTAGTGTAAATTAGTACTTATTAGCGGTCCTTCATGGGTAAATTAAATTAATTGATCATATTTCAACAACACAAAAACTTATCTAACACGGTCTTATGAGTCAATTTTGTGAGACTAATATTTTATTTGATCCATTCATGAAAAAATATTAATTTTTTATTGTAAATACGATAGAGTTGACGCATCTCCCAAGAGAACAATAAAAGTCTAAAATAACAAATCAAAACATTTTCTTGATAAATTCATTATATATTGGGTTGAAGGTGTATATTGGATACGCAAGAACAATCCAGGCTGTTTTAGATAACATATATAATATTTTAATTAGACCAGTGGCGTATAATTTATTATTTCGGCTTCGAAAACTTTAAATTCGTTATTATTCCGTGCACAAGTACTTGAAAAATATAAAATCGCAAAATGCTATCCGGAAGTAAATTAATTTAATTATAAATTTAATATGTTTTTTTTTTACTTAGTGAAATAATAAAAAAATTGAAAAAACACATATGTAATTTTTTTTAAAAATAATTCTTCAAAAATGAATTTTTTCATAATTCTTACAAAAAGTTCTGAAATATATATGTTTTATTAATATTTAATTTTAAGAAAAAAAGAAAGAAACAAAAGAAAAATAAATAAAGGAAATGAAATATGCGACAACCTGAAAAAGTTTTTTTTCCCTATTCCTTCTTGTAATAAATAGCACATTCAGCGGACATTTCTGCCAAAACTCGTCGTTGTTCAGCAGAATCTACGCCCTTTTTTTCCCATTTTATCTCACCCATTCACACTCCTCGGATTCATGCCCATTTGCGGAGAATCAAAGATCTGCAGAAAATATGGGTCTGGGATCAAGAATCTGCCCAGAACTCAGCTTGGATTGCCCGTCCTCATCGAGATATTTCGTTCAAAAACCAATCGGGAAGTTTCTTGAAGAAGTTTCGAAGGTTTGTAGTGTGCCCGAGAAGATTTCGAAGCTCGATGAATTTGTTAGTAGGTTGCAAGATGAGATGAAGAAGATCTATGGGTTTAAAAGAGAGCTCCCTTTTTGCATGCTCCTTTTGGATGACGGTGGATTGTTTCCCAAATCTTCGTTCCTTTTTTCTTTTATGAAATTTATTTGTCTTTGATTGGATTGATTATGTATAATCTTGAGTTTTTGTTTGGATTTGGATAGAGTTTGATTTGTGTTTTCGCCATTTCTGTTCTTGCAGCAATTGTGATGATGAAGGATGAGTTAATGAAGTGCAGAAGATCAAGTACGCAGCCATTGTTGAAAGAATTCATACCATTGAAGAAAGATGAAGAAGTTGAAAGTGTAAAAGAGAATACTCTCACAAATATAAACGATGAAAGGAGTTGGAAGAATTCTCTGCAGTTGGGGAACTTAAACAACAATCACCATTTCGGAAATTTGGGTTTCGATGACAGCAAGCAGATGTTAAAACCAGATAAAAGTAGAAAGGTAGAAGTGTTCCAAACCTTGAAATTCCACCAAAAAATCTTTATATAGTTTATGGGATTTGTGTACTTATGGGTTTCTTATGTTTCGTTTTTTTTTTTGGGTAAACAGAGAGCTAAAGAAGAAATGAATCATCCATTAGAGATCATGGTGAAAGAAGGGAACAACAATGAATCATCTCTCGGATCAAATTTGAAGGCTGAGGAGAAACAGCATACTAAGAAACAGAGGAGAAGTTGGTCACCCGAATTGCATCACCGGTTTGTGGAAGCCTTGCTCAAGCTCGGAGGTGCTGGAGGTTCGGATTTTTAAAACTAGGAATTTTTATAGATTCTTTGTTGGAAAATTGGATGTAGTTTACTCTGTGTTTGGATCATCAAATTCCTAAGTTTTCAACGAAAAAGATTCAAATTCTATGAAGTTGATGAGAGGCGGACAAGGACCGTGACATCTTAAGTTTATATTGTGATTTCACCAATTTAAGAAGGAACCTTTATCATGTTGATGTAGGAGTTATTTTTGTTGCTGTCTAATTGGATTTTGTTGTGTTCTGGGCAGCTGCTACACCTAGGTTGATAAGAGAAAACATGGCAGTCGAAGGTCTGACACTCGATCAAGTAAAGAGCCATCTTCAAGTGCGTCTGATCTCATCTCATGTTTTTCTTCTTCTTTCTATCGATCTCGTTGATTCGGAGAATCGATCCTTATGTTTCTTGATCTTGTTTCGTCTCAGAAATATCGCATCCACACCAAAAAATCTACTCCTTCGTCCAATATCCAACCTGTTGGCTATGGAAATTTAAGGTTACCCCAAGAACCACTTGGTGAATCCTTGTTGAAACTAAGCAGTTCTCAATCCGGATCACCTCACGGCCCTTCGCTGCTGACGGGTTCCTCTCATGGTACATCCACAACGACCGGCAGGGATACTATTGTGGAAGAAGATGACGATGAAAGATCAGAGATCCACAGCTGGAGACTTCAGAGATGTGTAGTGTAAATTGTGCGTCACCAATTTTGCAGATTATATATATATATCCACTCGAGGCTTATTTTCTATAATCTCGCGACATTTTACTCGTCCGGCTTCGTCGAACCCAGTATCCTACGGCTTATGGAACTTTGAGCTCGTCCAGATCTCGAACTGATGAACTGCACGAGTTATTTTTTAAGCCATTTTCATGAAAAATTTCTCCATGTGAATTTTTTTCACTTACGAGACTATTGGATAAACGTTGTTTTTTTTTTTGTTTTTGTTTATGTTAATGTTTAATGTTGCGTAGAAGACAGAGAAATGGAAGATGTCTTTTTTCTTAAGATCGGATAAGATTTCGCATTACCAGTTATTGTCTACCACAAGGATAGATGATGGTCCACTTCCCGACCCTTAAATTGTACGTCTTCTCCAATATTTTTATATTATTTTTATTATTAAATCAATCATCTACTATATTATATATAGATATATAATTTTAAATATTATAGAAAATTTTAATTAGGAAAAGATTAATCATAAAAATGCATGAGGCATGCCTCGAAGAATCATAATTGTTTTTTTTATTAGTTGTATGAAGTGATATACTTGACCAGATTTAATTCTACTAAATCAATTCTAAAATTTTATAAGTAAGATAAAATATGGATTATGTTAATTATTGATCCTCCGAAGTCTTACATATACTTGTTAAAAACAAAAGTCATACATATTAATTGTAATATCTTATACGATCACTGTTTCAAAGCTATGTTTTTTTTTTGTTTCCATTCATATTATTTGTTTGTATACTATAGGTCCTCTTAGAATACCCGCATACCACCCCATCAAAAATCGTAGGGTCCACATGCCACATATACATTACATTAACACATCTATTCTCTCACATTCATTTTAACATTCACACTCATTACTTGTAGGTCCCGCTGTCCACTCATTCATCTTATTCTTATTTTACATTAAATAAATTCAATTTCAAATTTTTTAAGAAATTTAAATTATTATTATTTTATATTAATAATAATTTGTTTTTATATATTCAGGACGTAAAATAATTTAATTTTATAAGTGTCATTTACTTAAAATTAAAAATTTATTATAAACCTAAAATAAAACGGTACAACATATAATAATAAATAACACTTGCATAAAAATAAAAGAAAATAAATTAAATTTAACAGAAGATGCAAAATTGTATGTTTGTAGAATGAAGAATTGAGACATTTTGGAGTAAACAAATTCAAATGTATCTGTTTGCCAAATGGTATGTTTGTAGAATGAAGAATTGTATAGTACAAGGTGTCTATTTATATTGAAATTTGCAACGTCTATATTCCAACGACTACTTTGCAACGGCTATATTCCAACGGCTATTTTGCAACGGCTATATTCACCAAAGGATACTTTAAACCAATACATTAAATAACATTAAATAAGTAACAACGTTTAGCGACGGTTTGTGATTTTTTCAAAACCGTCGCTAAATGTCCAATTTTTTTGGGCGTTCATAAAATATAAAATATAATTAAAATAATTCAAAACACGTGAGGCCCGCGTGTCAGCAAATCGATAACGGTTTCTATAAAACCGTCGCTAAGTGTGCAATTTTTTTTAAAAAATAAACTGACACAGTGGCGTTCATACATATGAACGCTCTCATGTGAGTGGGCGTTACATTGGAGAGTGGGTGCCCTTAGCCCAATGTCACCCGATGTCTCAATATTAGACCCGATGTCTCGAGTTTGAGACGTGTAAAACCGCTATTTTCTAAGATATAAAAAAATAATTGTGTGTGTATCAAATAGGTAATGAGCTCTTACTCCCATGGTTAATGTGGGGTTCGACTTATAATATCAATATTATCATTGTATAATTTATCTAGTTACAACGATACAAACCATAAATTAGATATAATAAGGTTCGAAATCTAAACTTGATATGATAGCACTCAAGATCAATCTATAATACTTTTCACTTTTCTAGTTACTGTAGTTCATACTTCGATACTTTATTATCTGATATTTACTATAATAGAACAAATAATAGAGATTAAATCTTTTAAAACTTAGTGTAGATACGAATTTGGCTTACTTATTATGACAATTCAAACAATAATGTAATATTATAATAATTCAATATGTACCATGAGAGGAAAATCGGTAAAGTGCTATAACTTAAAGTGAAACCAGTAAAAATACAATAATTGTACTGGATTATAGAGTGAATATCTTGGGTTAAAGTAGTGACTCATATCAACATTTGATTTGCACATTTTTCCACGTATTCAAATAAGATTTTGTATAATCGATCATTTACGAGCCAATGTGAACTCACATTTTCGGCCCAAAGTCATGTTGTTTAGAAAAACCATACATCCGAGTTGATAAATTGTTATTCAACGGACTCACATTTCTGGGCTAAAGCCAAGTTGTCCGGTGGACTTAATTTTCGATACGAAGACTGTTGTCTAGGACTCCAATTTATAAACATTTATTCATTTATTTGATGTAGTTTAAGAATGCTCGGAATCAATAACATTCTCTCAATATCAAACAGGCAGTACAATATGATCAATACAATGTGAACTTTCAATATGATGCAATATCTAATAATAAATTGGGATAAATTTTACCGTAAATAACAGGTCGAAATCCAAAAGAATATATAACGGTAGTAAAACCTCACATTTCAACTTACTTAATCACTTGATTTATCATTTCAATTACTTCAGTATCTTCTATTATCATAAATTTTGTGATATTTTATGCGTTAAAAAGGTAATTAGATAGTTGACTTGTTTAAATTCAAAATTTTGTCAATATTGATATTAGACCCAATTAGGGATTTATAAAAAAAATCATGATAATTATAAAACGCTCCAAAAAATTTGATTTTTTTTTATTGTAGGTGTATCATGATGAGTTTTTATAATTTTTGTATGGGAAGCTTTTCGAAATTCATAGCTAGGGGTGGGTATAGTTTGGTTAAAAGCGAAATAACCGACCGGACCGAAAAATTTGGTTTAAATGATTCGGTTTTATCGGTTTTTCGGTCGGTTACAGTTTCAAAATTAAAGAAATTCAGTTTTTCGGTTCGGTTTACGGTTTTGATCCCTACAAAATCGAAATAACCGAACCGATCATATTATATTTAACTATATAGCTTTTTGTATGATGGGCTAATAAATGAGAAAGATCTTTGTTAGTTTCAGTAAGTTTACATATATTTAAGTCATGCTTCAAGATTGTGATTCATAATCACTATTGTGATGAATTTAATGTCATTTTTGTTTCTAATTTTGCAAAAAAGGATTTTGGAGTTTGACAATTGAAAGTTCAGATTGTTATTGAAGCTCATATTGTTAAATGTATTGATATTTGAGATGCAAAATCTATGTGCATTTTGGAGTCTTAGAATTGAAATTTAATGACTGTGTATCCTTTTATTGAAAAGCTACTGTTGAAATTGTATTTCAGATTGTTATTGAAGCTTAGATTGTTAAGTCATAAGTGTATTGTAATCATATATGTTCTACTCATCTACTGTCATTATTTCTTTTATATGTGTTGCATCCATCGAACATCAAGTGATGTATAATTTTATTTCTTAAAAAATATTATAAAATCGTATATAACCGACCATATAAACAGAACCGTATTACAAAAAAACCGGACAGATTCGTAATAAAATGATTTGGTTTTGGACCAAATATATTCAAAACTGAAAACCGAAAAACTGAACAGTTATAGAGAAAAATCGGACCGAACCGACCGGCGCCCACCCCTATTCATAGCCGAATTTGCTTGGAATGCATATTTTCACAATGATTTTCAAAGGGGTTTAGTCGCCTGAAAAGGGCTGTTACTGACGGCTTTTTGGGACTTTGACCGGCACTTTGATATACTGAGTGACAAGATTAACAACTTTTCTTTTATACTTATATTCAGAAACATTGTGCACGATAGTAAAATTTACCTCTTAAACCTTTCAAAAAAAATAAAGGATATAACTTTGATTTTCATTAAAAATTCATAATAAGTCGCTAACTGAAAAATTCTAAAATTTGGACTCAAGGCCTAAAATCATTGCAAAAACCTTTGGTCATTGTTATTTTTTAAAAACGACGTTGTGCCTAGAAGACACTTGCCACTAGGGGTGTCAAAATTGGACACGGCCCATCCACCAGCCCGACACGATTCAACCATAAAAAAATCAAGTTTGGGGTTTTCGAGTTCGGGTTAGACCCGATAGCTGACTCGAAAAAATTGATCGGGCTGGGCTGGGTTTGGGTTGACCCAAGTAGAAACGAAAATTTTAAATTTTTTTTAAAAAACATATAATTAATAAATATTGCCTACATTTTTATATATTTTATATCTGAAATAATATTTATTGTATATTTATATCATAAATTTTCATAATTTAATATTTATTTTGAAAATTTTTATTTTTTAAACAATTGTTTATTAGATTTAGTAAATATATTTTATTTTTCTACAATTAGACTTTCAAATTTAAATCATATATATGAGGGAGATATTGTTATTATATGTTTAAATTAAAATATTATTTTTTTGAATTTTATTTAATTTTCTTTAAAAAATTTTTTAAAAAAATCGAAATCGGGTTGAACGAGTTGATTCGGGTTCGGGTTGAGTGTTTTCAGGTTGACTCGGGTTCGGGTTGGGCAATTTTTGAATAATACTGTTGCTCAACCCGACCCAACCCACCCGAATTGACACCCTTACTCGCTACCATGCTGTCGCGTGAGTGCGCTCAGGCCACCACGCCTAGCCAATATTTTTAGGGTGGAACCACCGTGACACGTTCTAAAACTTTTATGTTGAATGTTTTTCGAAAATCCCAGTCGACCGTGCCAAGAATGTGTATTTTTGAAATGATTTTCACAATTTTTTAGTAGGGCCGGGCCTTTTATGAGGACAAGGAGGCCCCGTCTCTGGGCCCGGTCTTTGAGGGAGTCCAACATATATATTTTGAGTTGATGATTTGTTGAAATAAATTTTTTTGGCCCAATATTAAATAAAAAGAAGAGTAATCTGAATTTTTTTTAATAATTGATCAAATTCGATCTTTTCTTCAAGTTCGTTTTGAACAATTTAAATAATATCAAAATAATTTGCGGCATTTGTTGAGTTTGGAGAAGTTAGCGAGTTAGTCATTAACTAACTTGATGAAGTATTGAATAGAACTTCAACAATTTTTTAAAATGCTACAGTGTTTGACAAACTGAATGATTTATTTTCAAATACTTTTATTACCTATAAGATTTTGTTAACTATCCTAGTAACAGTTGCATAAATAGAGATAAACTTATTGAAGTTGAAGTTAATAAACACTTATCTTCGATCAATAATATCACAAAATAAACCGAATGAGCTGGTTATGTTGTTAATTGAAAAAAAAGTATCCGAAAACTAGATTATACAAATTTGATATATATTTTTTTCCTCTAAAATAGCTAGACAATTATTATTTATGTAATTAATTCAAATATTTATGGACTTGTTTTTTTTATTATCTAATATATTATTTCTTGTGTATTTATTATTTGCTAACTGAATTTTAACATTATTTATAGCAACAAGAGAACTCAATTTTAAATTTTCGTTTCAGCCCCAGTTTTTAGTTGCCGAAAAATGCTACTTTCGATGTCGTTTTGGGCAACCGGCCGACATTGATATAAACTAGAAAACATGAATAACATTTTTTCTTCTATATCTAAAAGCAGAAACGTGTGCAATGTTATAAAATGGAAGCATGAACATTCACCTTGTAAATGAAGTTTTTGATAAAAATACTCTCACAACTTTACCCGGTTTCTAATTTTTCTTGAGAAATTGGCTTTTGTTTTTTTGACACCTCCTGTTCCCAAGGATTTCTGGGTATCCAAAGAGAGTTGTGAATTTTTTTCTGGAATTTTTGAATAGGATGAATAATTTCTACCTAATTTCTCTTTTGTTGCATTCATTTTCTAGTATTCTTGCTAACACTGCTTAACTTAAGGCGCACGAAATTTATAGCATACAATGATGATTTTGATGTGTTTTTATAGCCTATATTACATGGGGAAAAGTGCCAAAATTTTGAAAACTATCGAGTCAACTTTTGACACATAACTTGATTTTATTTTCTATTTGCTAATTTGTATTAGTTATTTACTACCGATAGAGATTCTCCTGTGTGTATAATAATAATATTATCTAAATCTCTACAAAATGCAAGAATTGCTGAGTGTTAAGATTTAATATATTTGACAATATGAATCTTATATTTTTTAAACAACATATAAAATATCGAGCTGATGAGTAACTAAGTATATTTGGTCAAGTGGCTTAAGCATATAGGCCTATTAGCTCAGTTGGTTAGAGCGTCGTGCTAATAACGCGAAGGTCGCAGGTTCGAGACCTGCATGGGCCAAAATATTTTCAATATTTTTTTTATTAAAAAATATATATTTCATCGTCGTTTGATTTTATGGGCTTGGATTTTTCATGAAAATTTCCATCAATGGCGATACTAATTTTTTGAGGGAATTAATTGAACTTTTTGATTATTGGTTACAAATCATGATCGATTATGCAAAATATGGGGTTTTCAGAATCTTTGGGAGTTCAGGGGAGCTGAAGGATTGGGAATTGGGGATGATTTCGTTCTTCGGTAAGTTCAAATTCTTGACACGAAATTATTTTTATACGAAGATTTTTCCTCAACTTTTGCTGGGAAAGTTTAGAATTTTTGTTTAGCACCGCCATTGTACTGATTCCTTTCCTGCGTATATATTTTAATCTTTGTGCATTGGTAATTTGCATTAAATTATAATGTTGTGACCATATCTTTTTACCAGTTTCTGTGATGTAATCCTTATCTTGATTAAGCACTCGAACACTAGTGGTGATTAATGAATGAAAACTGGTGCAGCCTTTTGTCAAAATTCTTACAACATCGGCGTTGTCACGAAGCACATTAGTGCTTCTACCATACCATGTTTCAGTTCACGATAGCCGAATCGTTACTCGACACATGTGATTTCCACTTGTTGAATATAGTTAGAGCTGAGGTGTCTCTGATTGATTTTGCCCGAATTAAAGGAGAGTTGTTGCGGCCATGGATTATAAAATTTGTGGATTTCTTGGAGTTATAGCACATGCTTATAAATGTAGTGATTAAGTAAATCTGTTCCCTTTTGAAAAGCTATTCTTGAAAATTTATGTATTTATTCTTATCTTTATGTGTTATTTAATTTATTGATTAACTTGATATATAAGTAAAACTATAGAAAAAATTTAAATCGTTTTTCATGTTTAATCTCCTACTAAACTAGCTTACGCTTGTAAAACTTGAAGTGTAGCCGTGACGCTTCGTCATACTTCGCGCTTTGACCTACACTAAAAATGATTCCACATTTCTCTACAATTGAAGTGTAGTCTAACTTTCAAGTAAACTTCATAAAGATGGACCATTTGGCAGCAAGGATAGTTATGCATCTCGCAATTAATCCTTTTAATTTGTTAAGACGCTTAAGCAAAATGAAAGCATCGAGTTGTGAAATATCTAGGGGTACAAGCTCACATTACTTGAGAATATTCTTATTACTTGTGTTTTTCAAAAAGTTAAAGATCAATACTAACATGTAAATAATTAAGAACTATTAAGTGGTGTATGATGCAGTTTTTATCTTCTTTATTTTGATGCATGCAGTTCTATGATGACAGACATGTCAACTAGGTAATTGAGAATGTAGTGGGATCACCACTCTCCATGCTCGCCAATGAGTTCTCTTGAATAATCCCATTTTCTTGCTATAAATTGAATCTTTTCCATGATTAGTGACCATTAAATTGAGTAATGGATTGTAAAACCTTCGATCCTGCTTCTTTTTTCTTTATCATCTTTTCTTCAATGTTCTTGATACATTCGCAGCCCGATGCTCTGTATTATGGAAAATCTGATGGACCTCTTAGTTACAGTTTCTATGCTAGATCTTGCCCTCAATTGGCCATGATAGTGAGTCATGGTGTTTGGGCTGCATTCCAAAATGACAACAGAATCGGTGCTTCCCTCCTCCGGTTACACTTTCATGATTGTTTCGTAGACGTAATAATTCTTCTAATAACTTGTTATTTGACTTGTTTTTTTTAATAAACTTAATGACCATGTAATGAGAGTAGTAAGCGGTCTTACAAAATTATGCATTGAACTCGTCTAGTAACTTGGGTCAGTTGTTTTCTTAGAGTGAAGAATGATGCAAGATAGTCAATAATGAATCCCGTTATGCTCGGTTTTGTCGCGCTGTCCATGAGCATATGGCATGACAAAACTGATATGGATTTTAAGTTCAAACATGGAAGGACTGCATTTCTTGATGTTTATGGAATTTCTATGTGCTCTTTGTAGGGATGTGAAGGTTCTGTGCTTCTGGATGACACTAAAGAATTCAAGGGGGAAAAGAACGCTGGACCCAACCGGAATTCTGTTAGAGGATTTGACGTTATCGACAACATAAAGGCAGAGTTAGAAAAATGTTGCCCCTCAACAGTATCCTGCGTAGACATATTGACTCTAGCGGCTAGAGATGCTGTTTTTCTGGTAAGCCACAATCATACCGTGCTTGTTCTTCATATAATTTTTATAATACTGGGTAAATTGGAGCCGATATATGTCTTCTGCTCTTGTATTCATGTATCTAATTTGTGCAGTCAGGAGGTCCTTTTTGGCCTGTTTCATTAGGTAGGCTGGATGGTTTTACTGCATCCGAAAAGTCAGCAAATGAACAGTTGCCATCACCTTTCGAACATCTAGATGCCATCACTGCCAAGTTTGTAGCAAAGGGTCTTGACATGAAAGATATGGTCGTTCTGTCAGGTAATTTAATTTTGTGTTTGCTGATACGTATTGTAGAGTCTGCATGTAGGCAATGAATTGCCTTTGATAATCTCTGTGATAGTGATGGAAACATGACATTTGGTCTATTATATAGTCTAAAATCTTTACGTTGCACTTATAACAGGCAATGATGCAACCGTCAGGACGATTATACCATTTTAATACTTTAGTTACACCCTCACTATTTTATTTGGCTTTTAGTACTGTAGAATGCGCTTCAGCTAACAATTGATATCTGGGAGAAAGATTCTTCTTCGATTTCAGTTGAAGCAGTCTTTAACTACTCATTTCTCCCAGTGAAAGCAATCAACATGTCAGATATACTCGTATTCAAGTTATATGTTTGAGTTATAATGCTAATATCAGTAATCAGTCAAATCTTGACACAATTATTGTCCCTTCAATTTTTTTTTAGCTTCATAGCATAATCTTACCTAAATAAACCAGTAGTCTCGTTCTGTACTAGTATCTGAACTTTTAATTTCACAGGTGGACACACTATTGGTTTTGCTCAGTGTTTCACTTTCAAGAGGAGGCTCTTTGATTTCAAAAACACTGGGAAACCGGACCCTTCCCTTGATTCTTCATTTCTAACGAACTTGCAAGGTGCTTGCCCGAATGTGGCTAAATCAAACAGCAACTTAAATCCTTTGGATTTTCAGAGCATATACAGATTCGACAACCTGTATTTCAAGAACCTTGTCAATAACACGGGCCTGCTCGAATCTGATCAAGCTTTACTTGGAGATCCGAAGACTGCTGCACTGGTTAAGGATTATAGCAGAGACCCGTTTCTTTTCGCAAAAGATTTCGCTGCATCGATGATGAAACTTGGTAATATTGGTGTGCTTACTGGTCAAGCCGGACAGATTAGGAATAAATGTGGTTCTGTAAACTAGTTTCAGAGGTGGAAAATAGAAGATAAACCTTCAAGAACACAAAATCTCAACTTTGGTTGATTGAGAAGGTGTCAACTTTGGTAATTGGAGAAGGTGGCTACAATATGCTTTCCTTGTCAGTATATTTTGTAATATAATAACTATCGTACCTTGTAATAAAGTGACTATCCCATCTATATGGGACAAATTTGTTGTAAACTCTAAATACAAATCAATTCGCAGAAGAATCTCACACAATTTATTAGACAAACAGTTGGCTTATATAAGCCTTAAAATGACACAAAATAGGAAACAAACTGTCACGCCCCGAAACTCGGGATTTGACACCGGCGTTGTTTAACAATCACACAATTGAAACAACCAGCCTCGTAGCATAGTATAAACCGAAAACCAGTTTATTATTCATAACTCCTCAAAAAAAACAACTGTCTTTACAACTGAAATAAAATAAATTTGCGGAAACGTCTAATCTAAAATTTTAAATTTCTAAAATTAAAAAAAATAATCATGTCTACTAATCACCATCCCCAAAATTGTTCCGAT
Organism: Primulina huaijiensis; assembly: GCF_012295235.1. Taxonomy (NCBI): domain Eukaryota; kingdom Viridiplantae; phylum Streptophyta; class Magnoliopsida; order Lamiales; family Gesneriaceae; genus Primulina; species Primulina huaijiensis. Next base: position 20,635,911 of record NC_133308.1, read on the forward strand.
TCTTCTTCTTCTACCTGCTCTTCGGATTTATCTGGGAAAGGTTGTAAGGGGTGAGTATTTTGGGAATACTCAGTAAATGGGGGAAATATCGAACACCACATAAAAATTTCATATTTTCGAAAATAACATATATTTACAGCATGCTTTTCATAATTTTTAACACTGCAATTTTTCACCTTTCATGGTTTACTGACGTCAGTCCCTAAGTTTTAATCCTCTAAGGGGGCGAGGCCGTAAAACAGTTCTATCCCACTGTTAAGGGCCATATGTTGGAATTCCACCCATTTTCAGGGAATCCTCACAGTGT
>NC_133308.1:20642279-20712026 GCF_012295235.1 Primulina huaijiensis
AAATTTGATGTATAAATGAGGTGTAAATTCTGAATGAGAGCTTCTCCTATTTATAGGAAGGTGGCTGCTATCTTGATCGTGTATTATCTTCGCGTTTGAACTTTGAATCAAACTTTAAATCTAGGATAATTATCATTCTTTATCCGTTATCTTGGATAATTTTTCGAAATCTAAATATTCATCCCTTGGATATTTCGAAATTTAGAGATCATATTATCCTCTGTTTAATCTCTATCCAGGTATATCAAATCTTAGATCTTTATCTGGTAAAAATCTTTCCAACTTTGAATTTTTATCTCCAACTTTATCTGCATATATCCAAATTCTTTATTTAATTATTGGATTGTGATAGACTTATTTATTATCTCAAGTTCAAAATATATGCACAATATTATCTTAAATCTTGAGCTTCAAAAATATTGTACACGATATAATTATCCCCCCAACTTTGGATAAACTGCAAATCTTACATCTCAAATAAAATAATGAGATAGATACTCAAATATTGACTAATCCTAGCACACTTAAATTACAAAAATATTATCACGATCACAAAAATCTTGGGTTTTACACAAACAGCCCACATTTTACTGGATCTAACAACGTGGTAATTGGCTAATGAAATGGTCAGACTCTACCTACATGTCCTAAATAATAGACGTTATTAACTGAATCAACTTTGACAACTTCAACAATAACTCTAATGACCCTAACAATTCCTTCCCTAAACTGATTGCAGTAATGCTTTCAGTTTATTCGTGGTACCACACATACACCCATTAACTCACGCAGCTTCAAGAACATATCCAGCTTAAGTGGTTTTGTCATGATGTCTGCAACTTGTTCTTGTGTGACACAGTGCTTCAGCTCAATAACTCCATCTCTGGTCAAATCACGCAAGAAATGAAACCTTACATCAATGTGTTTGCTGCGTCCATGCATAACTGGATTCTTGGATAGCTTAATGGTAGAATTGTTATCACATAACACAGTAGTACACTTGCCTTGAGAATGACCAAGCTTCTCCAATACTCTCCTCATCCACACCCCTTGACAAGCACAAGATTCAGCTGCCACAAACTCTGCTTCAGTAGTGGACAAAGTAACTACTGGTTGTTTTCTTGAGGACTAGGATACAGCTCTTTCACTGAGTAGAAACACATAACCAGATGTGCTTTTCCGGTCATCTACATCTCCTGCATAATCACTATCTGTATATGCCATCAATTCTCCACTACCTTCCTTTCGATAAAAGACTCCCAAGTCCATAGTACCTTTCAAGTATCTTAACACACTTTTTGCAGCTTGCAAATGCAACTCAGTTGGACTTGCCATGAATCTGCTAATGAGACACACCACATACATCAAGTCTGGCCTTGTCGCAGTTAGGTACATAAGACTTCCGACCAATTGTTTATACATGGTAGCATTCACCTTGGCTCCTTTTTCATTCTTCATTAGTCTAGCACCAGGAACAATGGGATTCTTCACACTGTTACTCTTCTCCATTTTAAACCTCTCCAAAACTTCTTTTGCATACTTTCTTTGACAGATATAAATGCCTTCAGGATTTTGTAACACTTCCACACCGAGAAAGTATTTCATCTTTCCCAAATCAGTCATATCAAATTCAAGTTTCATAGAATTCTTGAACTTAACAAACATGCTCTCATCATTACCAGTAAAAATTAGATCATCAACATATAAGCTAGCAATCAAAATTTTACCTTCATCTCCTGGTTTTATGAATAAGGTGTGTTCACAGCTGCACCTCTCAAATCCTTCTTTGACAAAGTATGCTTCAATCTGGCTGTACCATGCACGAGGGGCTTGTTTAAGGCCATACAATGCCTTTTTCAATTTGTACACCTTGTACTCTTCACCTTTCTTCTCATAACCATGTGGTTGCTCAACAAATAAAAGCTCATGTCTCTTTTTCAACAAGATTTTTGTAATTCTTGAAGATAGTAAAAGCTTCAAATTTTCCAGTAAGAAAATATATCCACACCTTACGACTGTAATCATCAATGAAGCTTATGAAATACCTCTTCTCACTATTGGAGACATGTTTGATGGGTCCGCATATGTCAGCATGTACCAACTGTAGTCTTTGTGATGCTCTCCATGAACTCCTCTTTGGAATTGCATCCCTGTGTTGCTTTCCCACCATGCAATCAGTGCATATTTTGGACGGTGCCTTCAACTGTGGTAACCCTCTCACCATTTGCTTATTTTGTAATGTTCTCAGACCCTTGAAACTTAGATGCCCATATCTGCAATGCCAAAGATGAGTGTTGTCTTCGAGAATTGTTTGAAAGCAAATGGGAGCTGTCGGTAGAATTCTTGCAAGCAGTATGAACATCCTATTTGCAGACATTGCTGTTTGCATAATAAGCCCTTTCTTGGGATGATAGATTCTACATACTCCATGTTGTATCAAAATAGCTACACATCTTTCTTGTAATTTTCCAATACTTAATAAGTTATTTTTCAACTTAAGTATATAGAAAACATCAGTGATTACTTGAATAACTCCAGCAATTTGCATTCTTATGTTACCCTTTCCCAACACAGCCATCTTGGAATTATTCCCGAGTGTTACAGATTGTTGAAATTCCTCATCAAGATCTGAGAACCACTGCTTATTTGCACACATATGATTGCTACACCCTGAGTCAAGGAACCAGATATATTCTCTCCTTGATTGATTAAGTTCCACATATGACGTCAACAACATTTCTTCTTTCTCCTCAAGCTCAGCATAATTCGCTTCCTTCTCCCATTTAGGACACTCATATTGAAAATGCCCTAATTGATGACACTTATAACACTCAACCATAGCCTTGTTGAATGCTTGTCTACCTCTTCCTCTGCCTCTTCCTCGAGAAGCTCCACGAGCTCGATCGCCACCTCTTCCACCAACTCTATTATCATATGTAACCTTTAATGCCTGCTCATCTCCTCCATGCCCGTTCATCCTCTGTTCATGTACTAGCAAGCTACTCTGCAACTCATCAATAGTTAAGATGTCTAAGTTATTAGACTCTTCAATTGAACACACAACATAGTCGAACCTTGATGTCATTGATCTTAGGATCTTTTCAATGATCACCACTTGCTCCATGTTTTAACCATGAATCTTCATCCTGTTTGCTATGATGAGTGTTCGAGAGAAGTACGCATCGACACTTTTACCCTTTTTCATCTGTAGAACCTCAAACTTCTTCCGAAGAGCTTGGAGCTGTGCTCTTTTGACTCTTGTAGAACCCTGGTACTTCTGCTTCATAGAGTCCCAATTAAATGTGCTTGGCAGTGTCTCTATTGAGGATCATCTCCATAATGGTTCGATCAATGGCTTGGAACAGATAGTTCTTGACCTTCAAGTCTTTCGGCTTCTGGTCTGTAATTGATTTTTGTTGTGCTTCAGTAAGTTCCACTCCTTTTGCTACAACAGGAATTCCAGTCTCCACCAAACTCCAATATTCCTTTGAGCGAAGAAAATTTTCCATAAGCATGGACCAATGATCGTAATGGCCATCAAACTTAGGAATTGCAGGTTGAACGAAGTTATTTTCAGCTGCAATGCTTGGATTCTCACTCTTTCTCTTCTCAAAAAACTGCGGTTTCTTTATAATCAGGCCCCACGATAGAGCTCTGATACCAGATTGTTGTAAACTCTAAGTACAAATCAATTCACAGAAGCATCTCACACAATTTATTAGACAAACAGTTTGCTTATATAAGCCTTACAATGAAACAAAATAGGAAACAAACAGCCCACATTTTACTGGATCTAACAACGTGGTAATTGGCTAATGAAATGGTCAGACTCTACCTACATGTCCTAAATAATAGGAGTTATTAACTGAATCAACTTTAACAACTTCAACAATAACTCTAATGACCCTAACAAAATTATTACTAAGTGCCGCAATAGCAAAGCTCTAATTTTGATTATCATGTATAATAAATCTAATATTCTATTAAAAATGGCGAGTTGAATTGTGTATTTTCCATATTGTTCTTGTATCCATATTGTGAGTTGTTATGTATTCACATTGTTGTGAATTATCTTTAATTTATTGTCCATTATTAGTTTTTATATAATTATTGTTATTATTATTATTTTTTAATAATCTATTCCATTATCTCCTATGCGAGGTCGGAAACGGTCATCGTTATCATGTGTTGATTGACAGTTTCCGTATGGACACAGTGATGTACTGTGAGGTTTAGGTTTGTGTTCAATTGTGTTTGATATATTTTATTTTAGATAATTAGAGTTGTCGAGGTTGATCTATTTTGAGTTGAATCAAATTTTTGTTTTATTACTCTCTGTGTTAAAATTATTGTTTTTTAATTTGTGAGTAGAATTGTGTATAATCCATTTCGTCTTTATAAGTGTTATTTAATTTATGCTATTGACGGAATGATATTCAGATCATTCGATACCAATCACGTAGCTAGGATTAATTATTACCAACTCGATGTCATTTTGATCTAATAATTATAAAGTAATTATATTTTTTGCACTATTAAAATGAAATGTCTAATAATATTCATAAAATAATTATTTATGTAAAATAAGTTAATAATATTACGATTAATGTTATAATATTTTTTTTATAAGTAATGCAAAAATAACTTTATTTAAAAATATATAAAATAAAAATTTGTAATTTATTTTTCGAGATTTTAAACTTAATTAAATGAAAAATAATTAATTATATAAAAATATTAATAAAATTACGACAATGTTATAAAATATTTTATTTAAAAATAAAAAAATATATTTATCAAAATATGTAAAAATTTAAAATTTAGTGGTGGACAGTAAAATTTATAAATAATCAGATACAAAATTATATTTTTTTACATTGTTCAAAATAAGACAAAATGTTATATAAGTAAATAAAACAACTAAAAAAGACAACTAATTTGTGAGATTTTTAACCAAAAAAGGGGGAAACGAGTTATTCATAAAAAAATGAACAGATACAAAACAACAAATGTTTACTACTATGAAGGAATATATTTTTTTTCCAGCGTGTCTATCCTCGTATATGACCACCAGACGTCTTTCACAATGGAATCCGATCAACTTTACTACATTCGGATGTTATCTGATCTCATGATCTCTCGATAGGTTGAGTTCATCCTGTGCATGATGAGAAAAAATAGTCAGAAATCAAAGATAACAGTCGAAAAAAGGTATCACATTAGAAGCCGACCATTTCATGCATGGATTCTCTATGTATGATGACTGACTTGATAATCGGAATAGACGGGGTAAAAATATTCTCATATTTTGACAAGCACGTCTTGAGATTCCGATTCTGTCTGGATGGTCCTTCGGTGCAGGATTCCAAACTAGGTATAGCACGTAAGGGTAGATTGGAAACCAGGAGCCATCTGCATTAACTCACCGAAGCTGAAATGCCTGATCCAGCCATCCAAATCCCGAGCTTGAACCATTGGAAAACTACATTTGTGCTAAAAATAAACATGAAGTCTACGTAGATGTTATAGTTATGATCAAACTTTCTTTTATTTTTAAGCACCAAATCAGTGGCGGAACCAAGAATATAGCTCTACCCGGGTTAGAATTTTAAATTCTAAAATATTTTAATATTTTAAATTGATATACCCGGACTAATATTATATTAATAAAAAATTTACATATAAATTTTTTTAAAAAATATTGGACCTCCCGGACAAGTCTTACTTACCACTAGAAAGCAATGTGATGGATCTCATTTGTTTCAGACCTGAAAAATCCATATCCCTAGTTCATTACAAATTTTATTTTCTTTAATATTTTATTAAGTATAATTATTTTTATATTATCTGAATAAAAACAAACCTAATTATATTGATAAAAGGAATAACAATAAAAATCATATGAAATAAACTAATAAAATAATGTTAATTTTTTAAAAAATTAACAAAATTAAAGCAACAACACTTTAAAAATTAGGGACAAATAAAATTTCGATTAAAACAAATGACCAAAAATATCTATTTAATTCGAAAATTAGGTTTGATTAATTCAGAAATCTTATTTTTATAAATTAGTTTTTTCGGTCTGATTTCTGTTAATTTTATAAAAAATATCTAATAAATCAAATAAATGGAGTTTTTAAATAAATTCGATTTTTTTAATTAAAATTTATAAGTTATATTTTAAAGTAAAATTATAATATTTTTATTTTTTTGAAAACGAAACAGAATGTTTTTACAAAACCGATACTTGCCAAAATTTTCCATAAGAAACCAAACAAACTAAAACAATTAAAATCAATTATTTCGGTTTATAGATTGAGTTATACAATTTCATCACATCCAATTGGAATGTCGGAAGGCTGGCTGCATAACAAAATTGTATATATATCTATTCGACTTTTAATAACGATGATGATGCTAAAAATATGATAATGATAATAATAATAATCAATCATAATAATAATTGTTTGAGCAAAGCTTTGGTTAAAAGGAAATATTGTCCACTTTTTATTGAAAACACTCCGTCTAAATTAAATAGAGAAGGTAAAATATACATATGATTATATATTATAATACAAAAAGTATGGACATAATTGACTTGTCTCACGAATAAAGATTTGTGAGACCGTCTCGCAAGAGACGTACTCTTATTATTATTAATAGATGAACCTGAAACAACGAAGTAATATATTTTTCGAAGCTATCAAATATTTTCGAAATAGAATATTGTTCATGGATTGAACAGCCATGTTTGGCACGTTTTGCTGAAGTGCCAAACTTGTGAAGTTAGTGTATCTATTTCATAACTCGTAGAAAAATATTATTTACATTCTATTTTTTGTTAAATATATTCAATATTATCTTTTTGTTACATAATATCTGTCGTACGTTATTATACTTAATTAGCTTCATAATTAATGTAATCAGAGTTCAAATATTGTTTTGGATTATATTCTCTTTATATAAATATATGCTAATATTAAAATTAATTTATTCATGCTTTGTTTTTAAATTGGTGGATATGTTTTGAAATTATGTTAAAAAAATTGATAATAACATTTTATTATAATTAACATTGTTGCTACTATTCATATTTCTATTCTAAGATATTGTGACTAATTTAAATTCTGACTAATTAAAGAAATTGAGTTTCTTTTTGAGTTAATTTTTTTTTTAAAAAAAATAGATAAATGACAGGAAAAAAAACGAAACATCATTCGACTTAATTTGAAAAACGTTGGAAATACAACATAAATAATAAATAAAAAAATCGAGAACTATTAATAAACATACTAAAAAACAATTGATAAAGATGAATATTGTGAATCTATACCCAAAAAAAAAATTTTAAATGGTGTATTTAACCAAATGTATGATACAAATAACGGTTGAGGACTTACTCTTGGAGTGCAACAATTATCAGTGCTGGTAGAGCGATGAAACTATGACGCTTGAGCTGTTGTACGGTTTAAAAGATTTGAGATGTACTATTACAATCGGTTATAACTTATGATAAAGCGGTATCCGCTTGGTCCTACATTTACAATAGTTAATAAAACAAATACTATATATATATATGTATACGTATATGCACAAAACATGTGAAGTCTTCTGTACATTTTTTGAAATCCATGCAAAGCTGAGTATTTAATATCTCTAACATTTTCATTAAAGTCCAATTCGGTTTGGTGATTCTTAGTTTGCTTTTTTGAAATGCATGCAAAGCTTCTAGGGAATATAAACAAATACACAAAGCCATTGCTCATCGTTAAGTATGAGTGAGCATGAACTGTGTTTTATTAGCACTCTCGAAAAGAAATATGTCTATCCAGTCACAACTAAGACGACTCAGAATCTTATATTTATTGCTCAATAAGAAAGTGAGTTGTCACATTGTGCTTTTTAGTTATAAAAATCTCAATATATACACTCACCCCCTCCTCTTATGTTTTCACCATTGCAAGAACTCGAATCGCAACAACTTGTGTCACAGTTTTACAACTCTCTCAAGCATTATTGGTATACATTTTTTCTGTAACCTAATTTACATTAATAAGAATGGCATCAGTTCTTTTGTGTAAAGATTCATTTTTTAAAAGTTCATTTTCAAGTGAAGCTGGATTGGAATTTTTAAGGAAATGGTGATCTTTGTTGTGTTCATAGATCATATAAAAAAATTTCAAATGGAGTAGAAATTAATGCTTACTCCGTTCCATTTATGCTTATGATCTATGCACGATCTATGGTTTTTTTCTTCTTTTTTTGGATGATTAGATTGAAGTATTGATCTCTATATTTTTGTTGTTGTTGTTGTCGCTCGAACCTTTATTGATCTGATATCGTCACCATTTTTTTTTGTCGATTTATGTCGGCCCTTGTTTTATCGATTTATTTTGTGTGTTTTTGTCGCTTTTTGTGTTATTATTTCTATCGTTATGCACAACGTGGTTAAAAGATTAGAAGAATATTTATTATTCAATTTTTTTTCCAATCTGATTTCATGATTCTTGGTTGCCATATCACTCATAGCATGATAACATTTTTTGAAGTATTTGTTCACAATAAATAAATAAATAACTTTAATTTTTTTATATATATTCTTCAAAACTTAGTAACCATGCATGTCAATTTAAAATTCATTTATCTGAATAAATTTAATTTGTATTCTTTATTTTAAGTAAAGTCAACACCAGAGTTATTTGCTACTCCAATTTTTTTTTCTGGGTGTATTTTTTACCTTTCCTTTTTTTTTTTTAACTGACCTTCATTTGAATAATCTCTATATATGCGTTGTCTTTGCTTGTTTTTAATACTTTTCTATTTGATTTCTATGTGGTACAATTTTGATATTCTCTCCATTAAAAAAATAAATAAATTCTCAACTGTTGTCACGTGTTTAATTGTTCTTGTCAATATTTCTAGTGTTATATTTTATTATTTTTTTTTAAAAAAATATTTCTTGTTTTATATATACGTTGTTGTGAACTGATATGTATCCTTAGAACATCAACCCAATAAATATATATTTATTTTCTTAAAATCTGATTTTATGATTTTTTTTGTGTATATATTTTTTATTGCTTCACATGATATTTTTACCCTTTATTTAATTTCTCTTAAAAATTTAAATTTCACAATCGATTTTTTAAGTTATTCTTCTGAAAATTATTCGATTCCAAAAAAGATCATTTTAAGTGCAACTAATGTGCAAAAATAATGCATTCTAATTTTAATGCAGGCTATTTCTCAATCATAACTGGAAGCAATGGAAAACAACAACGAGGCAAATAACAACATTGATCTTACTTTGAGATTGAGTCTGCCTTTCTACGATCGGCTAAGAATAGAAGAAAATAATAGGAGACAACAAGGCCAGGTAATACATATATAATATTAATTCTGTTTTTTTTATATAATAACAATTATTACACATAATATTTTATTTACAAACAGAAATAAACTAAAACAATTGTGTTGTTTAAGTGCAATGGTCACATATTATTCTCAGTTTAAATGTTGTTTCAATTAGGGAAATTTCCCCATCCAATTCGGAGCTCCTGTTGGACGAGCAGACCTTGCTCCCAACCACGATCTTCCGGCGGCAGCACCACTCATGGATGGGGTGAAAAGGTGCCAACTATGTGCCCGCACGACCACCTCGCTATGGAGAAGAGGACCAAACGGCCCACAGGTACGTAAGTACCGAAGATGGATTTTATTTGAGAAGTACTATGTTGCATGCATGCATGCATTTGAGTTATATCATAATTACTTGTTAGACGGATAAAAAAAATAAATTTGAAATACCTCCTAATTAAATTCATCCAGACAAGACAAATGAATTTGAAATCCACGATTTTAATTTCTTCTACCACAAAACATTTTAGAAAAAATCAATTATTTGCATTAGAACTCTGACTTTTATCTCTTATTTTATTTTTGCAGACTCTGTGCAATGCCTGTGGGCTACGTTATTCAAGAAATATGAGGAGAAATGTACAAGGATAGAGAAGGCCTCTTTGTATTTGAATATTATAAAGAACTTTGTAGTTTTATTATAATGCTAGCTTGTCGAAATTGAATTAGCTAGAATGAAAAATTATTCCCTTGAGTAAATTTGTCGAATTTTATTTTATATTTGTTTTGATCATAAAATTGTTTTAACATTATCTTGTGGTAGACTTACAAAAATTAATTGAGGAAGCATTAATTCTTAAATTAACATGAATGCGGGACATAGATGATATTATTTTTTTGAATTTTTTAATCTAATGTAATTAATTGCACGTACCATGCACGTCACATTATCATTAATATGATTGATGATATCATGAGGGAAAAGACCTCAGAGGGAGCTCATTTACGGGAGAAGGTCTAGAGGGAGCCTGTCTATGGGAGAAGGCCCCCGAGGGAGCCCGACGATCTTATTTCCATATAATGATGATAGGCCAAGGCTCAATTGACGGGTGAAAGTGTCGCTGATGTCCCCGCCGCCCAATACTGTGGTTACATGATAGATGGATCCATCGATCTTATGATGATACGAAAGTCACAATTAACGATCCAAATTCAATAAAAGGAGAATGTATATGCTTATGATATAATGAAAAAGGGAAAAGGGAAATGTTTATGATAAAATGATGAATAACATGGATTGATGAAAAGGAAAAATGTTATGTTATACATGATCATGGAAACGTTATTTTGAGTAAAAGTTTATGAAAATGTTTACGAAAATGTTTATGAAAATGTTTATGAAAAGTTTATGGAAATGTTTACGTTTAAAGTTGATTCATCATTATGAAAATGTTTTTGTTTAAAGTTATGCATAATTATGAAAATGATATTTTAAGTACAAGTATGTTCACTGTTGTATGTGATCTGTATATGTAGTACTTGTTATCAAGATTATGGTGTGTTGAGTCTTTAGACTCACTAGGTGTGATTGATGTAGGAGATTATGATAATAAAGATAATCGAGCTCTTGATAGTTGATCTGACTGGACTGAAGGTGCACATAACCTGAAGAGCAGCGCTAGTTTTCTGCACTAGTTATTATTTATGATTTTAAGTTATGTAAAAAAGATTTTTACGACTATGATTATGTTTAAGTGGTTTTTGATAGGTGGTTAGTTTTAGCAGTTTTGCTAATTTAATATATGCAAACGTTTAACGATTTTATGATGCAAACAGTTTCCTTTGATTTTTAAATGTTAGTTGGTTGTTTTATTTTAAAAATNATACATTTTAAGAAAACGAGTAGTGGAGGTTTCAATCTTTTTTCTTAAGCATGATTGGTCAAAAAGATCTTTTGATATAATCGAGTTGACAAATAAGATAGCTTTGGACTTATTGAAATCTGGCTCTAAAACCAAATGCATTGAAACGTGTAGAGTTCGGTTGCACTAGAAAATGTCTAGTTGTAGTACATAAGTGATTCGGTCCGATGATAGAATTGCAAGCAATGCGATTAGACTATTTGAACTCTGGTTCCAACACCTGTAAATACATTAAATGACGGTTGGAAATCATATAACAATTAGATGCAATTTATCATCACCAAAACTAAGAGATTATAGTTTAACATTGTTTGATTATTGGATTTGAAAGAGAACGGAAGTTTATTCCCTTGAGCTAAACAAATGGTTTGCTTGTAGTTTTATTTTTAAATCAGAAAATTGTTTAAAAACTTTTTTTTGGTAGATTTAAGAAAATAACCGATGAATAATTCTTAAGTAACAAAAATATTGAGGGCCAATATATATATAAAAATAGAACAATGTAGCTAACTAACCAAAAACGAAGCAACTGTAAAAGGCAGACACACAAAGCAAGAACAAAAAAAGAACAAACCCAAGATTGTAAGATAAGCTAAAAAAAAAAAGGTGGGAAACCAACGCTATAGAGGTGACACCGAGAAGCTGGAAGAAAAAGGACACGAACAACACACCAAGAAAACCTTTTATTGGGTTTTGGTCGCTGTAATGGAAGGAAGACAAAAAACAAGGCGACAAAGGAAGACGAGGGAAACGGAGAGACGAAGAAGCCTCAGTGCAACCGGCAGCTACATGATGCGGTGGAGAGAAGAGCACATCCCACGTGAGATTGTCCCTGAGCTATGATGTGGTGGAAGAGACACGTGTTGAGGATGTCACCTGACCCAGACTAAACTGGCCATTTAACCCATATTTACACTTTAAATATTATTAAAGATGAAATTAATTTGAGAGTTTTTGATTTAGTATAATTTGCACGCATCATGCACGCCACATTATCATTTAATATTATTATTTATTCTTACTTACTATTATTATTGTCAATATTATCATTCTTAATTTATTTTTCATTTCTTAATTAAAATAATTTTAATTTATTTGTTTGTCGGAATTGAATTATAATGAAATTTATTCCCCTGAGCAAAAAATTATTATGTTTGTCGAATTTTTTTATCACAAAATTGTTTAAAAAAAATATATTTTTGGTAGGTTTGAAATTATTAATTGACGAAGCATTCAATTAACACAATCCAGGGGCATATATGTATTTGAAAATCACGAAATTAAAGTTGTAATTATTTCGAGGATTTTTTTAATTTAGTCTTTTTTGCACGCTAAATTAATAAAAATAATAACTAACAACGAATACCCCAATTCATTGTTAAGAAAGGCAAGTATAATTTATTTTGTTATATTGAAAAAATAATAATAAATTATTTTCTAAACCTTCCACTCCCACCCCGAGTTATGCCAATTAAGTCCATGTGGCAGCTGCTATCCAAGCCATGAACATGTACAAACTGTGAACCAATGGATGGCTTGAATAAGTGAACTTGAAAGCAAAGACACTACAAAATTTTGGAAATACTGAAAGTAGAATTCAAGGCACTGATTTTGTTTGTTCTCAATTTCGTTTTAGGGGAGAAATTACATTTATGTTTTGTATACGCGTTTGTTTTAATCAAATATAATTCAATATTTAATATGTGTTTACAGATCTTCACCTCCAAGAATGACATAAAGAGAGCAAGTGCACGCTCGGGCTGGTAGCTCGGGACAAAATGTGTGTCTCCCGTCATAGTAACAAACGTCATGTTTTGATATTCAGCCACATAACCTGCAACCGTTCGTTAAAAACTGGTTAGAAATACGAAGTTTTGGGAAAAAACTAAATCGACTAGTATTAAACAGATCGACTTTCTTACCTTGCCTTGAGAGTACCAAGGATGCCATGTTGTCTTAACAGGTGAACTAAGTGTAGCCATCGAATACCCGGTTGCTTTGGCCGGTACGATGCTGTCTATCCGCTGCAGTCATTTTTCCTTGATCTTAAGAAATAAATGTACGCTGAATAAAGGGATTTAAACAATGGTGTAGTTTTAGTTACCTAAAGATCCAAATGCGAATGCCAGTGGTCATAAGTTCTTTTATGAGAGGCAGTACCGTATCAGGGTCTTGCCAACGCCAATTGCTATATAACACATTGCTGCATGAATATATAATATAGATTAGTTAATCAGAATGTATCTTGCAGAAAAAAATGGAAATATAATGTGCTAATTTGTGTGGAAATTGGAACAAAAGAACGTTTCTTGGATCCTATTACCTGCAGCTTCCATAGGGTCCAGGAGCTCTGGTGACATTGGTATGAAGAGCCTTTTGTACTTCAGGATAGTTCAAGTAGTTGAAGACAGATCTAACATGGATCAAAACCAAAGAACTGAATAGAACGAGTAAAAATTTTATCGAAAAAGGAGAATGATATGAATGTTATTGAGGTGTACATACCTACCGAGGGAGAATTTGAAGTGGAAAGGCAAAAGGGAGCATAAATTTCTTAAGAAAATATGTCACCTAAAGCTGAATATGCTTGATCAATGTATGCCTCACAAGTGTCTGATTCCAATGATCGCGATGAAAAGTCGCAGTTTCAGACTATTCCCTCATGTAATTCATCTGATATGAGGGCTCTTGTCCATAGGTAATTATATATTATTTTTCTCTGATCCGTGAAGTCTATGTAAGCATTTCCAATCTAGAATTCATGTAGAGATGAAGAATTTAAAGTTCATACATGTTAAAATATTTTTCTGTTTGTGTAGCATATTTTAACCGAATGAAAAACAAATGTATTTAAATATAAATATACCACTGTCAATTGTTAATTTCTATGTTTGTCATTTTCTATGTATTTAGCTTAGCAAGTTGTTTTCTCATACGAGTTAATTAATTATCTATCCGCTTACATGTCGAGGGGCGGAGCCACCCTTGGGCTAGGGTGGGCTCCAGCCCCACAATGCATGCTTATCTAGTTACCTCACTAAAATATACTGATACGAGAAAATCAACCAGAGATCTTATGTAGTTTGTTTGGCGGGCAGTACAACATCAAATCCTTTAACCCCCCTAACAATGCACTGCATATTTGGTTGCTCATCCGAATCGACTTTCAAACAATTTATTGCCAACTGATTGATTCCCATGGCAATGTACTCGTCGATATAAAAAGTGTCATCCACAGCTGGTTTGTTGTGAATCGCTAAGCTTGCTGTTAAAAAATTCTTCTCTCAACAATGTGGACATCTTAAACTTAGCATCCACGTTTTTGTTGATGAGCTCCAGAAGTAGAATACTATAAGCAAAAATGTCATTTATGTATCATCGACCAAGGAGGGCCTACAACAATTCCAAAAAATATTGCAATTGAAACAACATGATTGTTCATAAAATATCATTTCATTACTTTAAAAAGCTTCGAGAGATGTGGACAAATGTGAGACATAGATTATTTTCTTTGTCAAGAATTATTCAACTTCAGTATGTGGAGGGAGTGAAGATTACTCTAATAGTCATAAAAACATAAATGAGCAGGAAAAATGCTTCGTGCCCAACCACATCAAATTCTCTTAACATGCTATAGTGTTGAGGATATAATTATTGGATAAGACGAGCCAAGAAAACTCGAGGTTGAAACATAGAAGAAGACGTTCATGATCAATTTTAAGAATTTTGAATATAACAAACAAAATGTTAAGAGTTGACAATAAGGATGAATAATCAAACAGATAACACAGAGTTTCAACTACTTATGTTTCTTTTTAAGGCCAGCTTGACCATATTTACATTCCAAAATTTCTTGGATATGCAAGGAATATCAACAGAAGATAATCAGCAAGATTCATATATAACAAGCAAAGAACACAAAAAATGGATGCATAACATCCAGATGTTTGAATGAATATGGTAAAGCTTCGTAACATACTGTTCATACTCCTCCCGGTTTCGCAATATGAGAATAACCTAAAGTCAAACACCACCGGTCATTTCTCCTACCAAAAGACAAAAATGAGAAGGATCATAACAAACTCACTAAAAGAGCATTTGTAGAGGAAAAAAGAAATGATAAAAGCAATACAACCTTATCCACCATGATATATTTAGAATTGACACCACCGTGGACAAGTCCCTTGTCATGAAATACTCCCAACATTCTTGCAATATCGGTCAGCACCTTCATTATATCATCCCGACTAAAGGTATCTGGTAGAAAGCCATGGGGAAACGAGTTATTCATAAAAAATGAACAGATACAAAACTACACATGTTAACTACTATGAAGGATTAGCTAGCAGATCGGTAGGAATATTTTTTTCCAGCGTGTCTATCCTCATATATGACCGCTAGACATCTTTCACAGTGGAATCCGATCAACTTTGCTCCATTCGGATGTGATATGATCTCATGATCCCTCGATAGGTTGAGTTCATCCTGTGATGAGAAGCAATAGTCAAAAATCAAAGACAAAAGTCGAAAAAAGGTATCACATCAGAAGCCGACTATTTCACGCATGGATTTGCTGTGTATGATGACTGACTTGATAATCGGAATAGACGGGGTAAAAATATTCCCATATTTTGACAACCACGTCCTGAGATCCCGATTCTGTCTGGATGGTCCTTCGGTGCAGGGTTCCAAACTTGGTAAAGCATATAAGGGTAGACCGGAAACCAGGAGCCATCTTCATTAACTCATGGAAGCTGAAATGTCTCACCCAGCCATCCAAATCCCGAGCTTGAACCATTGGAAAACTACATTTGTGCTAAAAATAAACATGAAGTCTACAGTAGATGTTATAGTTAAGATCAAACTTTCTTTTTATTTTTAAGCACCAACTTAGTGGCGGAGTCAGAAATATAGCTCTACTTGAGTTAGAATTTTAAAATCTAGAATCTTTTAGTATTTTAAATTGATCCACCCAGACAAATATCATATTAATCCAAAATTTACATATAAATTTTTTTTAAAAAAATTGGGCCACCCGGACTTGTCTTACCATGTGGCTCCGCCACTAGCAAGCAATGTTATGGATCTCATTTGTTTCAGACCTGAAAAATCCATATCCCTAGAAACAGTTATGCAGTAGTTGTACACAGAAACAGGTAAGAGAAAAGATCAATGGGTATCGACAAGTCTAACCTTTGGTTTCCGTAGGAATCGGTACATCTTGTAAACAATATCACGACGGGCGAAAGGCGGTCGACATCGGATCATATCTTTCTGAAAGCAATAGCTAGCGCTTCCAATCAGCGGAATGCAACTTCTTCATAAACGACAATTCGTCTTCATTCTCTTCGCTTTTGGTCCTGATATTGTCGTACATCCAGCCACCGCCGCCGGCCGTCAAGTCATCTGCATTAATGGTATCCATTCATGCATGTGTTTACCCTTTTCATTTTTCGATCCTATTATGAAATTTTTCATTTTGATTCAGGAAGTTTAAAATCCGGCTCCTACAATGGCCCCTTGATTTCATTACAATATTTTATTATTATTTTTATATTATCTGAATAAAAACAAACCTACTTATATTGATAAAAGGAATAACAATAAAAACATATGAAATAAACTAATAAAATAATGTTAAATTTTTTAAAAATTAACAAAATTAAAGCAACAACACTTTAAAAATTAGGGACGGATAAAATTTCGATTAATATACTCCGTCTAAATTAAATAGAGAAGGTAATAATATTGTCTACTTTTTATTGAAACACACCGTCTAAATTTAATAGAGAACGTAAAATATACATATGATTATATATTATAATACAAAAAGTATTGACATAATTGGCTCGTCTCACGAATAAAGATCCATGAGACTGTCTCACAAGAGACAGTCTCTTATTATTATTAATAGATGACCCTAAAACAACAAAGTAATATATTTTTCGAAGCTATCAAATATTTTCGAAATAGAATGTTGTTCATGGATTGAACAACCATGTTTTGCTGAAGTGCCAAACATGTGAAGTTAGTGTATCTATTTCATAACTCGTAGAAAATTATTATTTATATTCTATTTTTTGTTAAATATATTCGATATTATCTTTTTATTACATAATATATGTCGTACGTTATTATGGTTAATTAGCTTCATAATTAATGTAATCAGAGTTCATATATTGTTTTGAATTATATTCTCTTTATATAAATATATGCTAACATTAAAATTAATTTATGCGTGCTTTGTTTTTCGAAGAATATTTATTATTCATTTTTTTTTTTCAAATCTGATTTCATGATTCTTGGTTGTCATATCACTCATAGCATGATAACATTTTTTGAAGTATTTGTTCACAAAAATAAATAAATAAATAACTTTAATTTTTTTATATATATTCTTCAAAACTAATTAGTAACCATGCATGTCAATTTAAAATTCATTTATCTGAATAAATTTAATTTGTATTCTTTATTTTAAGTAAAGTCAACACCAGAGTTATTTGCTACTCTAAATTTTTTTTTTTGGGTGTATTTTTTTACCTTTCCTTATTATTATTATTTTTTTTGCTGACCTTCATTTGAATAATCTCTATATATGCGTTGTCTTTGCTTGTTTTTAATACTTTTCTATTTAATTTCTATGTGGTACAATTTTGATATTCTCTCCATTAAAAAAATAAATAAGTTCTCAACTGTAATTGTCACTTGTTTAATTGTTTTTGTCAATATTTCTAGTGTTATATTTTATTTTATTTTTTTTAAAAAAATATTTCTTGTGTTATATATACGTTGCTGTGAACTGATATGTATCCTTAGAACATCAACCCAATAAATTTATATTTATTTTCTTGAAATCTGATTTTATGATTTTTTTTGTGTCTATATTTTTTATTGCTTCACATGATATTTTTACCCTTTATTTAATTTCTCTTAAAAATTTAAATTTCACAATCAATGTTTCAAGTGATCATTCTTATAAAAATTATTCGATTCCAAAGAAGATCATTTTAAGTGCAACTAATGTGCAAAAATAATGCATTCTAATTTTAATGCAGGCTATTTCTCAATCTTAACTGGAAGCAATGGAAAACAACAACGAGGCAAATAACAACGTTGATCTTACTTTGAGATTGGGTCTGCCTTTCTATGATCGGCTAAGAATAGAAGAAAATAATAGGAGACAACAAGGCCTGCAGGTACTACATATATAATATTAATTCTGTTTTTTTTACAAACAGAAATAAGCTAAAATAATTGTGTTGTTTCAGTGCAATTGTCACATATTATTCTCAGTTGAAATGTTGTTTCAATTAGGGAAATTTCCCCATCCAATTAGGAACTTCTGTTGGACCAGCAGACCTTGCTCCCAACCACGATCCTCCGGTGGCGGCACCACTCATGGATGGGGTGAAAAGGTGCCAAGTATGTGCCCGCACGACCACCTCGCTATGGAGAAGAGGACCAAACGGCCCACAGGTACGTAAGTACCGAAGATGGATTTTATTTGAGAAGTACTATGTTGCATGCATGCATGCATGCATTTGAGTTATATGATAATTACTTGTTAGACGGATAAAAAAAATAAATTTGAAATACCTCCGAATTAAATTCATCCAAACAAGACAAATGAATTTGAAATCCACGATTTTAATTTCTTCTACCACAAAACATTTTAGAAAAAATAAATTATTTGCATTAGAATTTTGACTTATCTTATTTTATTTTTGCAGACTCTGTGCAATGCCTGTGGGCTACGTTATGCAAGAAATATGAGGAGAAATGTACAGGGATAGAGAAGGCCTCTTTGTATTTTAATATTATAAAGAACTTACTAGTTTTATTATGCTAGCTTGTCGAAATTGAATTAAAATGAAAAATTGTTCCCTTAAGTAAAAAAAATTGTTTAGTTTGTCGAATTTTATTTTATATTTGTTTTGATATATAAAATTGTTTTAACAAATATTTTGTGGTTTAATTGAGGAAGAATTAATTCATAAATTAACATGAATGCGGGGCCATAGATGATATTATTTTTCCAATTTTTTTTAATCTAGTCTAATTAATTTGACGTACCATGCACGTCACATTATCATTAATATTGTTATTTATTTATTTCTTAATTACTATTATTTTTGTCGATATTATTATTCTTAATTTATTAATATTATTATTTTTATTTTGGATAATAATATTATTTCATTATTTCATATTATTTTGTATTATTCTTATTATTTAATTTAATTATTATCATTTTATTATTTATATAATAAAAAAATCTAAAAATTGGTAACATTGAATTCGCCAGTTCACTATTTTTTAAGAAAGGTAAGTATAATTTCTTTCGGTTATATTTCGATAAATGAAATTACTTTTGTAATATTTAAAAAATAAAAAAATAAATCTTATTTGGAAGTGATGGATAACAATGGACACCAAAATCCCGACAACAGTGAGGCAAATAACAACATTGACCTTACTTTTAGATTGGGTTTGCCTTTCTACATATATAATATTAATCATGTTTTTTAATATAATTATTATTTCATTATTTCGATAAATGAAATTATTTTTGTATTATTATTTGATATATTTAATCAAAAAAACTAAAATAATTGTGATGTTTCAGTTCATTGGCCACATATTACTCTCAGTTTAAATGTTGTTTCAGTTAGCTGAATTTCCCAATCCAGTTCAGAGCTGCTGTTGGAATGAGAAACGTTGGTGTGCACATGGACTCGACCCAACAAACCTTGCGCACCACCACGGTTATCTGGTGGATGGGGTGAAAAGGTGCCAAGTATGTGCACGAACGAGTAACAACCACCTCGCTATGGTTGGGAGGACCAAACGGTCCACGAATAAGTATCGAAGATTAATTAGGTTGCATGTATTTAGATGGATGAATTTGATAATTTCAAATGACGACTATGTGACTTGCATTTGAATTATCATAATAATAATTACTTGTTCAACTGCTTAAGTTGATAAAAGAGTGAATTTTAAATACATTTGAATTAAATTTATCCGAACAAGACAAATAAATTTGAAATCCACAATTTTAAATTCCTTTCTCAAACCTTTTAATTATATTTTTTTCTAATTACCATCAAATTATTTTCCCTTTCAACGTTAAAACAAACTAAATTTGCATTATAATTCTGACTTTTTGTCTTTTATTAATACTATTAGAGGGTATAACTTTGATTTTTCTATTATTTCTTATTTTGTATAGAATTTTATTTGTGCAGACACTGTGCATTTCATGTGGGCTACACCAGGCAAGAAATATGGGAAGAAATGTACGAGGATAGAGAAGGACAATTTGTATTTAATTTATTATAAAGAACTTATAGTTTTAATTTATTATGTTTCTTTGTTAGGATCGAGTTTGGAGTTTTGAAGAAGTGAATAAAATTAAAACTCTTTTTTCCGAAATATTTAAGTTTGAGATTATTATCAAACCGGATTCAACAGGACGTATGCGGATGGACCATTTAAAAACGATTTTCAACGTGCGGAAAGGTCCTGAAGATCTAGCTAATGATATAAACAAATGAATAAACTTTTAACAAAGTAAAAGAGACAATAGTAAATTCGGTAATGAAAGTAACACAATATATTTTGATGGAAGTTTGAAGGTTAAATCTTCCATGTCTTTTTTTCCTTTAGAAAAAAATTCACTATAAGACTTTAGTTTTACAATGTTTTTTACGAACTTACTTCAATTTAAGGTTTATCACTTGCCTAAATTGAAATGTTTAGTTTTGCTTAAACAACAATACAACAACTGTAAATGCAAATTAATCCTCAGATTCAAACAACTCTAGACATTGATTAAACAACAGTTTGAGAAATTGTGAGAACTCCAAGTTGATCCTCGATAATATGTAATAAACTTGAACGTGTGGGGGCCCATGCTCCTGATTAGCGTTTAATGACCAAACAACCAGGATTCGTTAATGTAAACAGCGAAAGCGATTAAAAATTTTGTTTTTGGGCCAATAGAAATTTCGGTATGACCTCCTCGTAAGTAGGACATCCCAAAAATTTCCAAACAACACAAACAACATTTATATACTCGAAATAAAGTCAT
Organism: Primulina huaijiensis; assembly: GCF_012295235.1. Taxonomy (NCBI): domain Eukaryota; kingdom Viridiplantae; phylum Streptophyta; class Magnoliopsida; order Lamiales; family Gesneriaceae; genus Primulina; species Primulina huaijiensis. Next base: position 20,663,655 of record NC_133308.1, read on the forward strand.
AACATAAATTCACCAACCTACAGCCGCACTGGCCAGGACTAACACATACAAAGCTGACAAGGCTCGATCACACAAATATCAATCAAAAACATCGTAAAAATAACAGTACAGCTACACATGGCATTCCCTGGCACAAGTATGACCCGATGATATAATACACACACAGACACACACACATATATATATGGGAACTCTAAATCAACAACCCAACTACTGGGCACCGTTACCCGACAATTCACTAGACGCGTGAAAGCCTTCTGGATAACCTGCTATGACATAAAAAACATCCACAACATAAAAAGAAAAGAGGGTCAGGCCCCAGTACGACGAACAAGTGAAATTATGATAAATATAACTGACATGAAATAAAATCAAGTAAAATACAATGCAATGCGTGTCGGTAACAACGAAATAACGGATACCAAAACGGAGTCCAAATGAAACGCATTAGCAATAGGAACAGTGGCCACCCGTGTCAGGAATTGCAGCAACGAAACATCAAGCCGCCCCTCATCCATGCACATAGCATCGAGGGTCCGGTAGCGACCTGGTCAGTCATCGTGCAGTCATCAGGAGTGCGCTAATCCTATCACTCGCTCCATCGATGAGATGTCAGGAGTGATATAATCCTACCACTCGCTCAATAGATGACTCAACATCTCAATAGATCAATAATGATAACAATCAACAGAGTCAAGGCTCGAAATACTTTGCACTAATAGTATCAAATCAAATAAATGTGTGGATGCAATCACGTTATTCACATAAGCACATAAGGCACGCCATAACTTATTACAAAATACTTAACATTATTCCACATCATTATAGACGTCATAATAAAACAGTTCATGCGTACCTCAATTGATACTTAATTTACCATTGAAATATCCTAAGAATTTCTCGAAGAATCCAATCATGTGACAAATAATACATTTCATATCAAGTTCAAGTTATTTTTCCAATATTCACTAATTTAGGCTAAAATTCCAAAAATCCATAATTTAAGCTTTAATATTTCTAAATGATTGAACACTAAATTCGAAAACCCAATTATAAAATTCTGAATTTTTGAAATTATGTCTAAATAAATTCTGAAATTTTGTTAATATCTCCAGTTAGCTCCGATATAACACCTACAATCAATAATACACTATATATTAATTGTTGGAACTCAAATGAATTAAAATACCCAATATTCGAAATCCTAAAATCTGAATTATACCTTCGAAAGTTTCGAATCTTGTTCTAAGCTTCGAATTCAAGCTTCAAACTACCAAAACCAAGGTTTTCTCCTGATTTTCCGGCGAAAGTAGGTGGCGGTCTCCGATGGGTTTACGGGAGTAGCGATTTTTCCTGGCAAAAAAGGTATCACTGGATAGCCCTTGTCGAGAGGTTTCCGAAACTATGCTTACTTTCGAAAAATGATCACTGACGGCAAAGATACGGCTGATCAAAATTTGACAATCGTGTGGAATGTTTGAGACGGAGATTTACAGAAAGACGTGGAAAGGAAGATGGAATTGTTATTATTATTTTATTATTTTTATTTATATATATATATATTTTAAAACTTACTTAAAATTGGGCTGTCCTTGGGGAATTTGTTTGGGCTTTGGAGAAATAGGCTCTCATAGCTTGTGAGTAGTTGAATAATCATTTCAATAAGTGTGTTTGGAAATCTTGAGAAAATTGAGAGCTTGTAGACTTGTAAGTTGTTCGAGTGACCTCAAATTAATGGAGAGACTCTCAATTTATAATTACTTTTGATTCCAGCATTCGAATCCTTTTTGTTTTTTGAATGCAAAAACAACTTTATATTCATCATCTCTTAAATCATAGTACGTTGTATTTAATGATTTATTGACGCCTTACAAGAAATGGTAACCAATAGTTCTGAAAAGTTGATACTGATAAGAGAGAATGCCGCAACAACTTTCTATCCCATTGAGATGCATCATGATTTTCTGATGATCTTGTTTCTTATACATGATTGGTCAAAAAGATATTCTGATAGAATAGAGTTGACATGTAAGATAGCTTTGGACTTTTTAAAATCTGGCTCTAAAACCAAATTCATTGAAACATGCAGAGTTCGGTTGCGCTAGAAAATGTCTGGATGTAGTAAACAAATAGTTCGGTCCAATGAATGTACCCTTTGATCCAGCCTAGAAAAATAGGATTGCAAGCAATGCGATTAGACTACTTGAACTCTGGTTCCAACACCTGTAAATATATAAATGGCGGTTGGAAATCATATAACAATTAGGTGCTATTTATCATCACCAAAACTAAGAGATTATAGTTTAACATTGTTTGTTTGTCGGAATTGAAAAAGAACGGAAGTTTATTCCCTTGAGCTAAACAAATGGTTTGTTTGTAGTTTTTTTTTTAAATCAGAAAATTGTTTAAAAACATTTTTTTGGTAGATTTAAAAAAATAACTGATGAACAATTCTTAAAGTAACAAAAATATTGAGGTTCATTCAATTAACATAATCCAAGGTCATTTATATATTTGAAATCACGAAATTAAAGCTGTAATTATCTTGAGGATATTTTTTAAAAAAAAAAATTCAGTCTCTTTTGCACGCTAAATTAATAATAATAATAATAATAATAATAACTAACAATGAATACCCCAATTCATTATTAAGAAAGGCAAGCATAATAATAAATTATTTTCTAAACCCTCCACCTCCATCCCGAGTTATGCCAAGTCCATGTGGCAGCTGCTATCCAAGCCATGAATATGTACACACTATGAACCAATGGATGGTTTGAAGAAGTGAACTTGAGAGCAAAGACACTACAAGATTTTGGAAATACTGAAAGTAGAATCCAAGGCACTGATTTTGTTTGTTTTCAATTTCATGGAAAAATCGAGTTTTCGTTTTAGGGCCGAAACTACATTTATGTTTTGAATATGTGTTTATTTTAATCAAATATAATTCAATTCAATATTTAATTTGTGTTTACTATGGATCTTTCCCTCCAAGAACGACGTAAAGAGAGCAAGTGAATGCTCAGGCTGGTAGCTCGGGACAAAATGTCCAGCTCCCCTCACAGTAACAAACGTCATGTTTTGATATTCAGCCACATAACCTCCAACCTTTAAAAAAAACCGGTTAGAAATACGATGTTTTGGGAAGAAACTAAATCGAATAGTATTAAACATATCGACTTTCTTACCTCACCTTGAGAGTACCAAGGATGCTATGGAGTCTTAACAGGTGAACCAAGTGTAGCCATCGAATACCTGGTTTCTTTTGCCGGTACGACGCTGTCTAAGTCTCCGCTGCAGTCATTTTTCCTTGATCTTAAGAAATAAATGTATGCTAAATAAAGGGATTTAAACAATGATGTAGTAGTTACCTAAAGATCCAAATGCGAATGCTGGTGGTCATCAGTTCTTTAATGATAGTTAGTACCGTATCGGGGTCCTGCCAATGCCAACTGCTATGTTCCACATTGCTGCATGAATATATAACATAGATTAGTTAATCAGAATGGATCCTGCAGCAAAAAATTGAAATAAAAATGTACTAATTTGTGTGGAAATTGGAACAAAAGAACGTTTCTTGGATCATATTACATGCAGCTTCCCCAAGGTCCAGGAGCTTTGGTGACATTGGCATGAAGGGCCTTTTGTACTTTAGGATGTTGAAAGATAAGCAGCAGCAAAAAATGCAATATAAGTGGAGAGAATATATTTTATTTTGGATGAATCAATAGTTGGAAATGCTCTGTCTTTTATAGGCATACAATGAGAATCACGTAGCTTAATTTTCTCAACAGATTCCTAAAAACTAAGAAATAATCAAACACTAACCAAGTATTAGCTACAGACTTTGACCCACTAACATTTGACTTGCTAATAACCAAACTAATTACCATTTATTATGACTGAATAATTAAATAAATTTATTTAACAATCGATAATGCTGATGTTGTATTTTAATACTCTCCCTCAACATCAGCTTTCTTTCTTTATTTTATTCCAAGCTGCTGGCGAAATCTTTCAAACTTGTTTCCACTCAAGCCTTTGGTGAACAAATCTGCAACTTGATTTTCTGTGTTGATATGGTTCAAAACAATTTCCTCTTGCAGAACTTTTTCTCTGATAAAATGATAATGCACCTCCACATGTTTAGTTCTTGCATGAAAGATTGGATTTTCTGCCAAACGTATTGCCGACTGGTTGTCGCAATATAGCGGGATTGCATAATCTGTTGGTTGATGTAGATCCTTCAATAATTGCAGTAGCCAAGAGCTCTCTTGAGTTGCCATAGCTGCAGCTCGATACTCTGCTTCTATTGTTGATAAAGATACAATGGCTTGCTTTTTGCTACACCAAGAAATTGGTCATGTTCCAAGCATAAAAACATACTCGATCTGTAGTTGAACGCCGAGTGTCATGGTCACCGCCATAGTCGACATCACAGTAACCAACTAATTTGCAACTTTCATCTTTCTTGTACAGTACACTGTAGCCAATTGTATTCTTCACATATCTCAAAATTTGCCGAATTGCATCCAAGTGAGGCTTCTTTGGAATTTTCATGTATCGACTCATTACTCCAATTGCATAAGAAATATCAGGTCTACTTATAGTTAAATAAATCAAACTACCCACCAATTTTCTGTTCATCTTTGCATCTTCCAAATCTCTCCCTTCATGAGCACATATTTTTGTATTTGGATCTATCGGAGACGAAATTGATTTGCACTCGAGCATTCCAAATTTCTTCAACAAGTCTCTTGAATATTTTTGTTGACAAAGAAATATTCTCTCTTGAGTACGATCAATTTCTAGACCAAGGAAATGTTTGAGGTGTCCAAGTTCTTTCATTTGAAAACGAACGGATAAATTCTTCTTTGTTTCAAGAATTTCGTCTTTCCAATTTTCTGTTATATTTAAATCATCCACATATACTAGCACAATAGCTAGCTGCCTTCCATCATATTTGACAAACAAACTAGAGTCTGCAGATGTCATTGAATAACCATTATGAACAAAAAATTCTCCAATCTTATTGTACCAAGCCCTCGGTGCTTGCTTTAACCCATAAAGTGCCTTTTGTAGCTTACACACATATTCGGGATAAACTTGACTCTGAAAACCCAAAGGTTGATTCATGTAGATCTCTCGATCCAACTCACCATGTAAGAACGCATTCTTTACATCCATTTGCCACAAGTTTCAAACTTGACTTGCTGCAAGTGCAAGTAAAACTCGAACAATTGTAAGATTTGCAACTGGGCTAAATGTTTCATCGTAATCTAATCCATATTGCTGTGAAAACCCTCGAGCAACAAGTCGAGCCTTTTGCCTTTCAATTGAACCATCTGAGCGACACTTTATTTTAAACACCCATTTGCAAGAAATAGGATTCACATCTTTAGGATTTGGTACAAGCTGCCAAGTTTGATTTTGTCTTAATGTTACAATCTCCTCGTCCATTGCTTTTTGCCATTCCAGATTTGATGATGCTTCTTCAAACGTCTCTGGTTCTTTTTTATTTACTTCTATTATTGTAGCATTGGCATATTTAGCATTTGGTTTTATGACTCCTGTCGATCTTCTGAGAGAAGTTGATTCTTCTACTCCACTAGATTCACCTTCTATGCTTGGTTGTTCATACACACCTGTCCTCCAAGAATTTTGTCTTATGTCTTCATGGATATTATCTCCAAAATCTATTTCATCATTTTTATCTAATCCAAGTTGGATTTGAGTATGTGGCAGTTTATCTATAATAATATTGTCATTTTCTAACAACCACCATGAAGATGTTTCATCAAACACCACATTTCGAGATGTATAGCACTTTCCAGTTGTAGGATCACAACACCTCCACCCCTTTCTTTGATTGTCATATCCTACAAAGATACACGTAACATATTTCTTGTCCATTTTGCTACGTAAATGATCAGTTATAAAAACATAGCAGACACAACCAAAAACTCGAAAATAGCTGACTATAGGCTTCTTATTCCATAATAATTCAAAAGGTGAATGAAAACATAACTTTGTTGAGGAAGCCGATTGATTACAAGGGATGCAGTTCTCATTGCTTCTGCCCACAATCATTTAGGTACATTTCTTGCATGAAGCATACTTCGACATATTTCAGCTAGATGTCTATTCATCCTCTCTGCTACTCAGTTTTGCTATGGAGTGTTTGGACATGTGAATTGATGATATATTCGACATTATCGAAGGAAATTCCAGAACTCGTTTGAGGTAAATTCACCTCCATTGTCGGTGCGAAGACAATGAATTCTTTTACCAATTTCTGCTTCTGCATCCTTTTTGAACTCTTTCAACTTTGAAAAAGTTTCAGATTTTTCTTTCATAAAATAAACCCACAAGTACCTGGAGAAATCATCAATGAAAGTTACAATAAATTTCATCCCACCAATAGAGGCTTGCTTGATAGGTCCAAACACATCCGAGTGGATTAATTGTAACATCTTCTTTGCTTTGAATTTGGATTCTTCATATGGCAATTGATGTGCTTTTCCATATTGACACCCAGCACATATTGTTTTCGCTTTTACTTCAAGTTAGGGCAGCCCCTTCACCAACGATTTTTCCGTCATCTCATTTAGTTTGGAGTAACTAACGTGACTTAACCGCATATGCCATAAATCTGCTGTCTCATTTTTTCAACTTTTGTCAACGTATGCAGTTTCTGTAGACATCACATAAACTGAATCCAATTGTCTTCCCTTCATCACTTGCTCTTCAGTAATATCAAGATCACGATAAACCTTTACATCTTGTGGACCAAACAACACACAATGACCTGAAGATGTTAATTGTGATACTGAAATGAGATTCTTTTTCATATCTGGAACGTGATAAACATTTTGAAGTGGCAGTTCACTTGCATTATTTTGAGGAGCGACTATCGTATTACCGATATTGGCTATCGGTAATTTTGAATTGTTTTCTATCACCACCACTCGGCTTCCCTTATATTCTGATAAGTCTTGCAACTTTTCTTTATCACCGGTCATGTGATTTGACACCCCGAGTCAACAATCCAATCATTGTCATAATCAATTTGTTCCGAGGTTGTTGTTGTGAGACCTAGCTCATCTTATTCTACAACATATAACGCCTCATCATCCCATTCATCTTCACTTTTGGAAGCAGCAGCATTACTCTCCACCAGTTTTTTCTTCAAAGGACAAGCTTTTTCCATATGACCTTTCTTACCGCAATTGTAACACTTCCCTTCAAACTTCTTGCCATAACCGTGATTTTTTGAAGCTCCCCATGAGCATGTACTTCCTTTGCCTTGATGATCTTTTACTTTATCATCACTCTTTTTAGACCAACCGGCTGTGTGTTTCCTGGAGTTCTTTTTGCTTTTACCGGCGAAGAGTGCTTCCTCATCACCTTTATGCGAAACTCCTCCCATTTGCTTAGCTAGTGCTTCTTGTCCAGCAAGCAAATTTTCGAACTCTACTAGTGATGGCTGATTTTGCCATCCTTGTACAGCAGCAACAAAGCCCCTATATTCAGGTCTCAAACCATGGATAATTATTCTCTTCATCCTGGTTTCCCCAATTGAATCACTTGAATCCAACTCGGTAATTTCACGGCATAGAGTTTTCACCTCGTGGAAGTACCGAGAGATCGTCATGATGCGTTGAGCTATCGACAAAAGTTCACTCTCTAGAAGTTGATGCCTCGTGTCATTTTTCTTTGAGAATAGGGTGGCAAATGTATCCCAAGATTCTTTGGGAGTTTTGACATCCTTTATGTGCTCTAGCACATCTTCTTTGACCGTAGTCTTTAAAACAAACATTGCTTTGCATGCTTTTATCTTCCACTTTTTCAATGTACCCTGTACATCTTCTGCCTTCGGTTGAGTAACTTCACTTCCATTGACAACCTCCCACAAGTCTTGGCCTTGCATATAAGACAACATACATGTAGACCAAGTATTGTAATTTTGATTGTTAAGCTTCTTGATTCCACCAACAACTTGAAGATCGCTCATCTTGTCAACAGGAAGAGAAGAAGAAAAATAATATATTTTGTCGTCAGCAACCATCGGGCTCTGATACCACAATGTTGAAAGATAAGCAGCAGCAAAAAATGCAGTATAAGTGGAGAGAATATATTTTATTTGGGATGAATCAATAGTTGGAAATGCTTTGCCTTTTATAGGCATACAACGAGAATCACGTAGCTTAATTTTCTCAACAGATTCCTAACAAACTAAGAAATAATCAAACACTAACTAAGTATTAGCTTCAGACTTTGACCCACTAACATTGGACTTGGTTATAACCAAACTAGTTACCATTTATTATGACTGAAGAATTAAATAAATTTATTTAACAATCAATAATGTTGATGTTGTATTTTAATACAGGAGAGTTCAATTAGTTGAAAACATATCTAACATCGATCAAAACCAAAGAACTGAATAGAACGAGTAAATATTTTATCGAAAAAGAGTATGATATGAATGTTATTGAGGTGTATATATCTACCGAGGGAGAATTTTAGGTGGAAAGGCAAAAGGGAGCATAAATTTCGTAAGGGAATATGCATCTAAAGCTGTATATTCTTGATCAATGTATGCCTTATAAGTATCTGATTCCAATGATCGTGATGAGAAGTCCCAGTTTCAGACTATTCCCTCATGTAATTCATCTGATATGAGGGCGCTTGTCCATAGGTAATTATATATTCTTTTTCTCTGATCCGTGAAGTCTATGTAGGCATTTCCAATCTAGAATTCATGTAGAGAGGAAGAATTTAAATTTTATACATGTTAAAATAATTTTCTGTTTGTGTAGCATATTTTAACTGAATGAGAAGCAAATCTACTTGCATATAAATATACAACTTTCAATTGTTAATTTCTATGTTTGTCATTTTCTATTTATTTAGCTTAGCAAGTTGTTTTCTCATACGAGTTAATTAATTATCTATCTGCTTACATATCCAAGGGCGGAGCCACCCTTGGGCTAGGGTGGGCTCCAGCCCCACAATGCATGCTTACCTAGTTACCTCACTAAAATATACTGATACGAGAAAATAAACCAGAGATCTTCTGTAGTTTGTTTGGCGGGTAGTACAACATCAAGTCCTTTAACCCCCCTAACAATGCATTGCATATTTGTTGCTCATCCGAATCGACTTTCAAACAATTTATAGCCAACTGATTGATTCCCATGGCATTGTACTCGTCGATATAAAAAGAGTCATCCACAGTTGGTTTGTTGCAATGAATCGCAAAGCTTGCTGTTAAAAAATTCCTCTCTCGACAATGTGGGCATCTTAAACTTAGCGTCCACGTTTTTGTTGATGAGCTCCAGAAGTAGAATACTATAAGCAAAAATGTCATGTATCATCGACCAAGGAGGGCCTACAACAATGCCAAAAAATATTGCAATTGAAACAACATGATTGTGCATAAAATATCATTTCATTACTTTAAAAAACTGCGAGTGATGTGGAAAAATGTGACACAGAGATTAACATGATTTTCCTTGTCAAGAATTATTCAACTTAAGTGTGTGGAGGGAGTGAAGATTACTCTAATAGTTATAAAAAAAATTAAATGAGTAGGAAAAATGCTTCGTGCCCAACCTCATCAAATTCTCTTTACATGCGTTAGTGTTGAGGCCAAATATAATTATTGAATAAGGCGAGCCAAGAAAACTCGAGGTTGAAATATAGAAGAAGACGTTCATGATCAGTTAAGAATTTGGAATATAACAAACAAAATGTTAAGAGTTGACAATAGGGATGAATAATCAAAGACACATAACACAAAGTTTCAACTACTTATGTTTCTTTTTAAGGCCAGCTTGACCATATTTACATTCCAAAATTTCTTGGATATGCAAGGAATATCAACAGAAGATAATCAGCAAGATTCATATATAACAAGCAAAGAACACAAAAAATGGATGCATAACATCCAGATGTTTGAATGAATATGGTAAAGCTTCGTAACATACTGTTCATACTCCTCCCGGTTTCGCAATATGAGAATAACCTAAAGTCAAACACCACTGATCATTTTTCCTACCAAAAGACAAAGATAAGAAGGATCATAACAAGACTCACTAAAAGAGCATTTGTAGAGGAAAAAAGAAATGATAAAAGCAATACAACCTTATCCACCATGATTTATTTAGAATTGACACCACCATGGACAAGTCCTTTGTCATGAAATACTCCCAACATTCTTGCAATATCGGTCGACACCTTCATTATATCATCCCGACTAAAGGTATCTGGTAGAAAGCCATGGGAAAACGAGTTATTCATAAAAAATGAACAGATATAAAACAACACATGTTAACTACTATGAAGGATTAGCTAGCAGACCAGTAGGAATATTTTTTTCCCAGCGTGTCTATCCTCATATATGACAGCCAGACGTCTTTCACAATGGAATCCGATCAACTTTACTACATTCGGATGTGATCTGATCTCATGATCACTAGATAGGTTGAGTTCATCCTGTGATGAGAAACAATAGTCAGAAATCAAAGACAAAAGTCGAAAAAAGATATCACATCAGAAGCCGACCATTTCATGCATGGATTCTCTATGTATGATGACTGACTTGATAATCGGAATAGACAGGGTAAAAATATTCCCATATTTTGACAAGCACGTCCTGAGATCCCGATTCTGTCTTGATGGTCCTTCGATAAAGGGTTCCAAACTGGATATAGCATATAAGGGTAGACCAAAAACCAGGAGTCATCTACATTAACTCATCGAAGCTGAAATGTCTGACCCAGCCATCCAAATCCCGAGCACCATTGGAAAACTACATTTGTGCTAAAAATAAACATGAAGTCTACAGTAGATGTTATAGTTATGATCAAACTTTCTTTTATTTTTAAGCAACAACTCAGTGACGGAGCTAGGAGTATAGCTCTACCCACCCTTGATTTCATTACAAATTTTATTCTTTTTAATATTTTATTAAGTATAAATATTTTTATATTATCTGAATAAAAACAAACCTAATTATATTGATAAAAGGAATAACAATAAAAATCATATGAAATAAACTAAAAAAATAATGTTACATTTTTTAAAAATTAACAAAATTAAAGCAACACTACTTTAAAAATTAGGGACGAATAAAATTTCGATTAAAACAAATGACCAAAAATATCTATTTACTTCGAAAAATTCCGAAATTTTATTTTTCTAAATTAGTTTGTTCGGTCTGATTTCGATTAATTTTATAAAATATCTAATAAATCAAATAAATCGAGTTTCTAAATAAAGTCGATTTTTTTAATTCAAATTTATAAGTTATTTAAAATAAAATTATAGTAATTTTAATTTTTCTGAAAATGAAACATAATGTTTTTACAAAACCGATACTTGCCAAAATTTTTCCATTAGAAACCAAACAAACTAAACACAATTAAAATCAATTATTTTGGTTTATAGATTGAGTTAATCGAATTTTTAGGGATTTTTTTTAGAAGTATATATTAGTTTTGTATGTATATATATATATATATATATTAGTTTTGTTATGCTAGCTGCACACTTTCGGTGAGTACCGATGAGGTGATACATATCTATTGAATATACACTTTAAAATTTAAAAATGCCATGATTTGTTTTTTTTAANGTGATACATATCTATTGAATATACACTTTAAAATTTAAAAATGCCATGATTTGTTTTTTTTAAAAAAAAAATCAATCTAAGCTTATAATTTGGTGCCAATTCAAATTTCCTTTTTTTTTTTCTACACTTAATATCACCACATTTTACATATAGCATATCATTATATATTTATCCCTTGTTTATATATATACTGGAAAATTTTTGTTTGTGTATTTGTTTATATTCCCTAGAAGCATACTCACGAGTGGTCAAAAAGCAAACTAAGAATCACCAAACCAAATTGGACTTTAATGAAAATGTTAGAGATATATTAAATACACAGCTTTGCATGCATTTCAAAAAATGTACCGAAGACTTCACATGTTTTGTGCAATATATCACCAAAGCCATTGCTCATCGTTAAGTATGAGTGAGCATGAAATGTGTTTTATTAGTACTCTCAATATTCTCGAAAGGAAATATATCTATCTTGTCACAACTAAGACTCAGAATCTTATATTTATTGCTCAATAAGAAAGTGAGTTGTCACAGTGTGCTTTTTAGTTATAAAAATCTCAATATATACACTCACCTGCTCCTCATGTTTTCACCATTGCAAGAACTCGAATCGCAACAACTTCTGTCTCAGTTTTACAACACCTTGTGTCACAGTCTTACAACTCTCCACAAATTTCAAGCATTATTGGTAAACATTTTTTCTGTAACCTAATTTACATTAATAAGAATGGCATCAGTTCTTTTGTGTAAAGATTCATTTTTTAAAATTTCATTTTCAAGTGAAGGATTGGAATTTTTTTTGAAGGAAATGGTGATCTTGGTTGTGTTCATAGATCATATAAAAAAATTTCAAGTGGAGTAGAAATTAATGCTTACTCCGTTCCATTTATGCTCATGATCTATGCAAGATCTATGGTTTTTTTTTCTTTTTTTGGATGATTAGATTGAAGTATTGATCTCTATATTGTTTTGTTGTTGTCGTCGCTCGAAGCTATATTGATCTGATATCGTCACCATTTTTTTGTCGATTTATGTCGGCCCTTGTTTTATCGATTTATTATGTTAATTTTTTGTGTTTTCGTCGATTTTCGTGTTATTATTTCTATCGTTATGTACAACGCGTGGTTAAAAGATTCCAAGAATGTTTATTATTCATTTTTTTTCAAATCTGATTTTATGATTCTTGGTTGCCATATCACTCATAGCATGATAACATTTTTTTAAGTATCTGTTTACAAAAACAAATAAATAAATAACTTTAATTTTTTATATATATATATATTCTTCAAAACTTAGTAACCATGCATGTCAATTTAAAATTTATTCATCTGAATAAATTAATTTATATTCCTTATTTTAAATAAAGTCCACCAGAGTTATTTGCTACTATAAATTTTTTTTTTGGGGGTGTATTTTTTGTCTTTTCTTAATTTTTTTTTTGCTGACCTTCATTTGAATAATCTCTATATATGCGTTGTCTTTGCTTGTTTTTAATACTTTTCTATTTAATTTCTATGTGGTACGATTTTGATATTCTCTCCATTAAAAAAATAAATAAATTCTCAACTGTTGTCACTTGTTTAATTGTTATTGTCAATATTTCTAGTGTTATATTTTATTTTATTTTTTTTAAAAAAATATTTCTTGTGTTATAAATACGTTGCTGTGAACTGATATGTATCCTTAGAACATCAACCTAATAAATATATATTTATTTTCTTAAAATCCGATTTTATGATTTTTTTTTGTGCTATATTTTTTATTGCTTCACATTATATTTTTACCCTTTATTTAATTTCTCTTAAAAATTTAAATTTCACAATCGATTTTTCAAGTGATCATTCTTCTGAAAATTATTCGATTTCAAAGAAGATCATTTTAAGTGCAACTAATGTGCAAAAATAATGCATTCTAATTTTAATGCAGGCTATTTCTCAATCTTAACTGGAAGCAATGGAAAACAACAACGAGGCAAATAACAACGTTGATCTTACTTTGAGATTGGGTCTGCCTTTCTACGATCGGCTAAGAATAGAAGAAAATAATAGGAGACAACAAGGCCTGCAGGTACTACATATATAATATTAATTCTGTTTTTTTTTTTTACAAACAGAAATAAGCTAAAATAATTGTGCTGTTTCAGTGCAATGGTCACATATTATTCTTAGTTTAAATGTTGTTTCAATTAGGGAAATTTCCCCATCCAATTCGGAGCTCCTGTTGGACCAGCTGACCTTGCTCCCAACCATGATCCTCCGGCGGCGGCACCACTCATTGATGGGGTGAAAAGGTGCCAAGTATGTGCCCGCACGACCACCTCGCTATGGAGAAGAGGACCAAACGGCCCACAGGTACGTAAGTACCGAAGATGGATTTTATTTGAGAAGTACTATGTTGCATGCATGCATTTGAGTTATATGATAATTACTTGTTAGACGGATAAAAAAAATAAATTTGAAATACCTCCGAATTAAATTCATCCAAACAAGACAAATGAATTTGAAATCCACGATTTTAATTTCTTCTACCACAAAACATTTTAGAAAAAATAAATTATTTGCATTAGAACTCTGACTTTTATCTCTTATTTTATTTTTGCAGACTCTGTGCAATGCCTGTGGGCTACGTTATGCAAGAAATATGAGGAGAAATGTACAAGGATAGAGAAGGCTTCTTTGTATTTTAATAATATAAAGAACTTAATAGTTTTATTATGCTAGCTTGTCGAAATTGAATTAGCTAGAATGAAAAATTATTCCCTTGAGTAAGTTTGTCGAATTTTATTTTATATTTGTTTTGATCATAAAATTTTTTTAACAAATATTTTGTGGTAGACTTACAAAAATTAATTGAGGAAGCATTAATTCTTAAATTAACATGAATGCGGGACACAAATGATATTATTTTTTTCAATTTTTTAATCTAGTCTAATTAATTGCACGTATCATGCACGTCACATTATCATTAATATTGTTATTTATTTATTTCATAATTATTATTATTTTTGTTATTTAATTTAATTTAATTATTATCATTTTATTATTTATATAATACAAAATTTAAAAATTGGTAACATTGAATTCGCCAGTTCACTATTTTTTAAGAAAGGTAAGTATAATTTCTTTCGGTTATGTTTCGATAAATGAAATTATTTTTGTAATAATAAAAAAACAAAAAATTAAATCTTATTTGGAAGTGATGGATAACAATGGACACCAAATTCCCGACAACAGTTAGGCAAATAACAACATTGATCTTACTTTTAGATTGAGTTTGCCTTTCTACATATATAATATTAATCATGTTTTTTTTTATATATATAATTATTACACGTATTATTATTTGATATATTTAATCAAATAAACTAAAATAATTGTGCTGTTTCAGTGCATTGGCCACATATTATTCTCAGTTTAAATGCTGTTTCATTTAGGTTAATTTCCCCATACAGTTTAGAGCTCCTGTTGGGATGGGAAACGTTGGTGTCTACATAAACTCGACAAACCAAACCTTGCGCCCCACCACGGTTATCCGGTGGACGGGGTGAAAAGATGCCAAATATGTGCACGAACGAGTAACGACCACCTCGCTGTGGTTGGGAGGACCAAACTGTCCACGGGCAAGTACCGAATATTAATTAGGTTGTATGCATTTAGATGGATGAATTCGATTTCATGAGAACTGATTTAAGATATATACGCGTTTGAATTATCATAATAATAATTACTTGTTCAACTGCTTAATCTGATAAAGAGGGAATTTTAAACACAGTTGAATTAAATTTATTCAAACAAGACAAATAAATTTGAAATCCACAATTTTAAATTCCTCTTCCTCGAACCTTTTAATTATATACTCTCTTTTTTCTAATTACAAACAAATTATTTTCCCTTTAAACAGCTTTAAAACAAACTAAATTTGCATTAGAATTGTGACTTCTTGGATCTTTTATTAATACTATTAGAGGGTATAATTTTGATTTTTATATTATTTCTTATTTTGTATAGAATTTTATTTGTGCAGACACTGTGCAATTCATGCGGGCTACACTATGCAAGAAATATGGGGAGAAATGTACGAGGATAGAGAAGGCCAACTTGTATTTAATTAATTTATTATAAAGAACTTATACTTTTAATTTATCATGTTTGTTTGTTAAGATCGGGTTTGAAGTTTAGACGAAGTGAATAAACTTAGAACTTTTTCCGAAATATTTAAGTTTGAGATGATTCTCAAATCTGATTCAACAGCTGTTAACTGTGAAAGTTCTTTTCTCGATAAGACATATACGGATGGACCACTTAAAAGTGATTTTCAACGTGAAAATGTCCGGAAGATCTAGCTAATGATATAATCAAATGACTAAATTTTTAACAAAGTAAAATGGACAATAATAAATTTGGTAATGAAACTAACACAATATATTTTGTGGAAGTTTGAAAGTTAAATCTTTTATGTCATCTTTTTCACTTAGAAAGAATTCATTTTAAGACTTTAGTTTTACAATGTTTTTTTACAAACTTACTTCAATATAAGGTTGATCTCTTTCCCAAATTGAAACTTTTAGTTTTACTTAAACAACAATACAACAATAAAACAACTGTAAATGCAAATGAATCTTCGTATTCAAACAACTCTCGGCAGTGATTAAACAACGACTTGAGAAATTGTAGAAGTCCTAGTTGATCCTCGATAATATGTAATAAACTTGAATGTGTGGGCTTGTAAGCGGTTGAATAATCATTTCAATAAGTGTGCTCAGAAATCTTGAGAAAATTGAGAGTTTGTAGACTTGTAAGTTGTTCGAGTGACCTCAAATTAATGGAGACACTCTCAATTTATTATTACTTTTGATTCCATCATTCGAATCCTTGATATGTTTGACTTTTGTTTTTCTACCGCAAAAACAACTTTATATTCATCATCTCTTGAATCATAATATGCTCCATTTAATGATTTGCTGGCACCTTACCAGAAATGGTAATACTGATAAGAGAGAATGCCGCAACAACTTTCTATATCATTGACAGACTTTTTGGTTTTCTAATGATTTTGTTTCTTGAGTATGATTGATCAAAAAAAAAATTTATAATATAGTCGAGTTGACATGTGAGATAGCTTTAGACTATGTGAAATCTGGCTCTAAAACCAAATGCATAGAAACATGAAGAGTCCGGTTGGGCTGAATAATTTCTGGTTGTAGTACTTAAGTAGTTCGGTCCGTTAGAAGAAAAATCCGATTGCAAGCAATGCGGTTGAACTACTTGATATATGGTACCAACACCTGTAAATACATTAAATGACGGTTGGAAATCATATAACAATTAATTGCTATTTATCATCACCAAAACTAAGAGACTGTAGTTTAAGATTGTTTGTCGGAATTGAAAAAGAATTGAAAGTTTATGCCCTTGAGCTAAATAAATGGTTTGTTTGTAGTTTTTTTTAAAAAAATCAGAAAATTATTTAAAAACCTTTTTTTGGTAGATTTATAAAATAACCGAAGAATATAATATATGTTATGACGCTCAATATTCCTCAGTTATTTTTTAAAATCTACCAAAAAAGGTTTTTAGACAATTTTCTGATTTAAAAAAAACTACAAACACACCATTTTTATATATAAATTAAATATTATAAAAAAAAGATATTAAATTTAAGAATTTTTTAATCTAGTCTAATTTGCACGAATCATGCACGCCACACTATCATTAATGTTATTATTTATTTATTTATTCTTACTTACTATTATTATTGTCAATATTATCATTCTTAATTTATTTTTCATTACTTAATTAAAATATTTTTTAATTTGTTTGTTTGTTGGAATTGAATTAGAATAAAATTTATTCCCTTGAGCAAAAAATTATTATGTTTGTCGAATTTTTTTTATCACAAAATTGTTTAAAAAATATATATATTTGGCAGGTTTCAAATTATTAATTGACGAAGCATTCAATTAACATAATCCAGGGGCATATATATATTTGAAAATCACGAAATTAAATATGTAATTATTTCGAGGATTTTTTTCAAAATGCAGTCTTTTTTGCACGCTAAATTAATAGTAATAATAACTAACAATGAATTCGTGTTTATTTTAATCAAATATAATTCAATTCAATATTTAATGTGTGTTTACTATTTTATGTAAATTGGTTGCTAATCATGTGGGAACGTACGACTCGGACTCGGACTCGCATCCGATTATACTAATAACTGGACTAGTATTACTTGCTAGTCCAGTTGGTAATACTAGTCCAGTTGTTTTAAGTCAATCATCTATTGAGAGACTGAAACCCAACTTTTCGAGCAATGAAGTTTCAAGGTTGATGCATTTGCTTATAGAAAATACAATCTTGGCAACAGTCAGCATCAAGGAAATGGACATTCACTTCCAAAAAGATCAAACTTGATGCTCGAAATCATTCTTCAAATTCACCTTCGATCATCTCCATTTTCAGCTGCGGCCGGGCGGCAGCTTTCCCTCCAAGAACGACGTAAAGGGAGCAAGTGCACGTTCAGGCTGGTAGCTCGGGACAAAATGTCCATCTCCCCTCACAGTAGCAAACGTCATGTTTTGATATTCAGACACATAACCTTCAACCTTTCATTAAAAACCGGTTAGAAATACTAAGTTTTGGGAAGAAACTAAATCGACTAGTATTAAACAGATCGACTTTCTTACTTCACCTTTAGAGTATCAAGGATGCCATGGAGTCTTAACAGGTGAACTAAGTTTAGCCATTGAATGCCTGGTTGCTTTCGCAGGTACGATGCTGTCTAGTCTCCGCTGCAGTCATTTTTCCTTGTTTTTTAAGAAATAAATGTATGCTAAATAAATGGATTTAAACAATGGTGTAGTTTTAGTTACCTAAAGATCCAAATGCGAATGCCAGTGGTCATCAGTTCTTTGATGAGAGGTAGTACCGTATTGGGGTCTTGCCAACGCCAATTGCTATATAACACATTGCTGCATGAATATATAATATAGATTAGTTAATCAGAATGAATCTTGCAGAAAAAAATGGAAATATAATGTGCTAATTTGTGAGGAAATTGGAACAAAAGAACGTTTCTTGGATCCTATTATCTGCAGCTTCCCCAGGGTCCAGGAGCTCTGGTGACATTGATATGAAGGGCCTTTTGTACTTCAGGAAAGTTCAAGTAGTTGAAGACATATCTACCAGAGCATGGATCAAAACCAAAGAACTGAATAGAACGAAACACGAGTAAAAATTTTACCGAAAAAAGAGTATGATATGAATGTTATTGAGGTGTATATACCTACCGAGGGAGAATTTGAAGTATAAAGGCAAAAGGGAGCATAAATTCCGTAAGGGAATATGTCACCTAAAGTTGTATATTCTTGATCAATGTATGCCTTGCAAGTATCTGATTCCAATGATCGTGATGAGAAGTTGCAGTTTCGGACTATTGCCTCGTGTAATTCATCTGATACGAGGGCGCTTGTCCATAGGTAATTATATATTCCTTCTCTCTGATCCGTGAAGTCTATGTAGGCATTTCCAATCTAGAATTCATGTAGTGATGAAGAATTTAAAGTTCATACATGTTAAAATATTTTTCCGTTTGTATAGCATATTTTAACCGAATGAAAAGCAAAATCAAGAAAATGTATCATTCACGGCAATCCCTTTTAAGTTTATGACAGTTTGATTACTGATCTTGTTGTTTCCAAGGATTAGATCAGCAAGCTGAGGCGCGTAATGACCCGCGTAACTCTCTCCCGCTATGTAGACATCTCTAGTTTTGTACTCTAGAAATATCTCCAACCAGTAAAAAGGTGTAGGAATCCGCTGCAGTGCTTTTGTCATCAGTAATGTAATCTGATATTGTGTTTGAGTTTGAGTATGAAAATCCAACGCCTGCCGGGGATTCCAAGAAGAGGATATTCGCAACTGCAGCGATTTAAATTCGAACTTTAGTTAATGTTGTTCTTCAAAGTATAAATATGCCCTGTTTTAAGAATACTTGTTCCATTGATACTCACCAGTATTCCAATAATATTTGTTATACCAGAGTTTTACCGCTGGGATTCACCCGAAATGGTCCAAGTTAGGTCATTGTTCCATTGCCTACTGAAATGCAGCCAGGCCCAGTAGTTTCAAATATTTGATGAATGCGAGTTACCTTGAAGTATACGATCTTGTAATTTCGTCTTAAACTGCAAACTTTAGCGGTTTGTTAGTGTAATGCTATAACACGAAAAGGGTTAGAATCAAAACGGGCTGCCAAACAGTAATATTATCATAGATTTACCTCCATTTAGCCATAGCACCAGACGCTTGCTTGAAGAATCTTCAGCCTCATTTAACCAATAAAACAGAGCTCGGCCAGAATTAGGATCAACTGTTACTTAACCCGAATATTGATCAAAATTCACCAATGGTTGCCCTGGCAACATCAAGATTCTGTCCTTTTCCCTCAATCCATCTTGACTTTCTACATAGACAGGCAAGTACTCGATCGAGGCATCCTCAGCAACATCTTTGACAGATTCTTTTTGGCTTCGTGCCTCGAGAAATTCCCCTAGACGGTTAAATCCTCTACCTTCACTAGAATGTACTAAAACCACGAGGCATGAGAGAGTCAGACACAAAAACCTTACACACTCCATGTAGTGCTCTGCATCAAAAGTATCGTCCCTTTTTGTAGATTTTTATTTTTTTAGTTACAC
Source organism: Primulina huaijiensis (assembly GCF_012295235.1). Lineage (NCBI taxonomy): Eukaryota > Viridiplantae > Streptophyta > Magnoliopsida > Lamiales > Gesneriaceae > Primulina > Primulina huaijiensis. Next base: position 20,683,994 of record NC_133308.1, read on the forward strand.
TGATGTTGTCCATATGTTCTTGTTGCATTTTCAGCTGGATCCTTGGTCTTGTTAGTATTCAGTTCAGCCGGACACGTTTAGCGACGATGCAGCTCGCTAGTTTGTCCCATGTCTTTAATGTGTTTCTTAATCTAAGCCTGCAATGTCTCTACTTGTGGATCTATTCTCACGGACTAAAATACAAATGATTGAATTCAAAAGGATATGCTTGATTGATAATTCATTTGTCTTTTTGTAGTGTTCATTTGGAATTAATTTAAGAAGTTATAACATGAAAAGTTTGGGAGAGAAAGAGGCACAGATGGCCTTTAATTGCGTTTATATATAGAACAAAGGATTTATGTGAAACAAAGTTATATTGGAATAACTTTTTCCTCTCTAATTTCGTGTGTGAGTTTTATTTTATTATGTTTTTGCTCAAAATACTAATAATGGTGTGATGAAAATAGTGTTTCTAAAAGAAATTTGGTGTGTGTGGAGACCAAAATTAGTTGTTAAAGAACTCTCTTAATAATATAGTATTAAATGCTCTAGCATAACTAATTTTCCGTATATTGGTGAAACCTTTTTTTTTTTTTTATAATTTTGATTAATAAAAAAATTTAGAAAATTTATAAACTTAGAGCTAGAAATTTTTTTTATATTTATTTGTTTGTCGATTTTTTAAATAGAACAAAGAAACAGAAAAAAGATGTCCTCCAACAAAATTAATTCAAACACTATGCATTCGATGCATTTAATTTTAAACAAAAGCAATTTGTGATCACTCTTTTTCTAAGAGCACATCACTACATGTTAATAGCATATAACATAACAAGTTTTTTATCTCAAGAAAAAGAAAAAAAGAACAGGATTTCAAGATATTTTCTGGATGATCTGTTTAGCTCCGACTTGGAGGAAGCTTTCCAGCTAAAAACGATGAGAAGAAGGTAAGTGCGCGTTCGGGCTGGTAACTCGGAACAAAATGACCTGCTCCTCTTATCGTTACGAAGGTCACGTTTTGATATTCGACTGCATAACCTCCAACCTTAAAAATAAAAAAAAATCATTAGAAACAAATTCTCTGATCAAAACTAAGTGTTTATTCCTAAGAATAACACGAACCTCGCCTTGTGTGTACCAGGGGTACCATGATGTTTTTACCGATGATACAATCTTGTTCATTGAATATCTAGTGGTTGTCACTGGCACTCTTCCATCTGTGTCACCACTGTTTCATTTGGAAACAAGAAATATTTAGCAAGAACAATAGTATATCAGTGATAAGATTTAAGTAAAGAGAGTCAAAAACCTGTAAATCCAAACACTGATGCCACTAGTCATCAGCTCCTTGATCACTGGTAAAACCGTCTCCGGCTGATCGTTCCAGTTGGAAAATATGAAATCACTTCATAGAAACAGAATTGTTAATCAAAACAGTGCATAGAAAAATAGCCGTTGCCTTATTTTATGACAAAAACTAAAGATTATTTTGAAGAAAAATGGATAGCTATAGTACTTGCAACCCTCCCATGGTCCTGGAATCCCAGAAACGTTTGCGTGAAGCGCAATCTGCACTTCTGGTGAGTTTAAGTAGGCATCGACATAGTCATCGGAGCAAGGATCGAATCCAGATATCTATTTTTAATGAAGAATGAACAATAAAGATACTGGCTAATGTTTAAGGTTGTGATAAAGAAACTGAATCTTGCTTTCATACCGATGGATCCGTGGAGTTAGAGTCGCACCAAGGTTCATAAATGCCATAGATGAAAATGTCGCGTACGTCGTTATCAGCAGCATCAGTCGATTCTTGGCACTTTTCTGTCACTGTCGCCTGCGAAGAGAAGTTGCAATTCGCCAGAACATCCTGGTGATGTTCATCAGAGACGAGGGCATGTGACCAGAAATAATCATACGTGCCACTCATTTCATCTTCATAATCAATATATGCATTCCCAATCTGTAAATCATGAGTCCCGTAGCAAAATATATGTGAACTTTTAGACCAAATTTTCCAAGAAGTAAATGTAAGTTAGTTAATACTCACAGCAATTCCTTTCAAGTTGATGACAGTTTGATTTGTTATTTTGTTGTTTTTAAGGATCAGTTGAGCCAGCTGAGGCACGTAGTGACCAGCATAACTCTCTCCTGTCATGTAGAAATCGCGGGATTTGTATTCGGGAAATCTCTCCAACCAGTTTAGTAAAAAGGTATAAGAATCTGCTGCCGTTCTCGTGTCCCCAGTGACATAATCTGATGTTGTGTTCGAATAAGAAAATCCAACACCAGCCGGAGATTCCAAGAACAAGATATTTGCAACTGCATCAATTTCAGAATCATAATTGAATCCATTAGTACTTTTTTTTTTTGTAAATGTTTTTTTCTAAATTCTAAGCGGCTTTTAATGTCACCTGTATTCCAGGCATTTTTGTTGTACCATAATGTTTTTCCATCAGGATTCACCCTAAACGGCCCAAGTTCAGTCATAGCTCCACTTCCTATAGAAGAACAGCCGGGACCTGCATCTCAATTTTTTTCTACATCAAGTTTCGTGTTACAAATTGTCACATTCTAAATAAAAAATATGTAAACTTACTAGTTATAAATAATAATTACCTCCATTTAGCCAGAGAACCAGAGGCTTATCCGACGAGTCCTCAGCCTCGGTAAGCCAATAAAAGAGTGCTCGTCCCGCTTTAGGATCAACTGTAACATAGCCCGAATACTGAGAAAAGTTCACACTTGGTTGTCCAGGCAAATTCAAAATCTTGTCACAGTCCTTTAATCCATCCTGTTGTGGTATGTAAACCGGAGAATATTTAGTTGACGCATCTTCTGTGACATAGTTTTCTGATTTTTTTGCCCTTTTGGCCTTGAGAAGTTTCCCAAGAGGGTCGTGTCCTCTCCCACCATAACATTGTACTGAAGCCACCAGGCACAAAACAGAAAGAAACACAAAAGACCCTTTCATTTTCTGTAAGAAACAACCACAGGATTCAGGAGAGATCGTTTTTTCAAGAATAGGAGCATTGCGTTTATATATAGGTTCATCGTGACACTTAAACAAGAAATCATTGTATGTATCAACGTTACGCTTGTTTTTTTTTTATTGACTTGATCTTCATTGGCATTCTCTATGATGATCTTGGAAAGTAGTCCTTTTACTGAGTATATGATCCCTTCAAAATTATATTTATTTATGAGAAAGTACAAGGAGATATTAAATGTTTATATTTTCATAACGGGACGAAAGAAAGATGTTGATATAAAAGAGACAAGTGAACAATACTGGACTAGTAGACGCGCCGGCCAGTTTCCCCTTTCTCAACTGATAGTTTGTATTTGTTTGTATTGTTTCATTGAGGGAATTTTCGAAAGTTGAAAGTATTCATAACCAAGGAGCCATGAGGCACAACGGAATTAAATTTGGTTATCTTTGACAGGAAAAAATGTTGCAATGCTAAATCAAGAATAACCACTGGATGTGTACCAAGAGGGATCACTTGAAGAACCACATATACATATTGGGGCATAAATGTCGTAAATGTAGATCCCGCCTATCTCATCCGAAACCTTATCCCGATACCAAGCGCAATCTTTTGGCACATGGCTCCTTGTTGATGAAAACTTGCAACTTTCGAAAATTCCCTCGTGTGTTTCATCTGGCACAAGGGCACTAGTCCAAAAATGTTCATAAAAGCTGAACAACTCGCTTTTTTATCGGTATCAGCATTTCGTTTAGAGGTTATTATTTCAGCAATAGTATCTATCCGTGTAATCTATCAATGCGTTCCCTATCTGAAATTACCATGATCATTTCCATGTTACAGGTCTTGTTTTTAAGACAACACATAAATTAATGCGCGCAGCGATTCTGTTTAAAATAATGACAGTTTGATTTGTGATTTTGTTCTTTCTGAGGATTATATCAGCGCATGCAATGATTGGCATAACTCTCTCCAGTTATTTAGAAATCTTGAGTTTTGTACTTCGGAAAACTTTTCAATCTGTTAACCAAAAAGGTGTAAGAATCTTCGAAAGATCTTCCGTTACTATTAGCATAATGTGTTGTTCTATTCAAGTAAGAAAATCCAACAACAGCAGGAGAATCCAAGAACAGCATATTTGCAACTACAATAAATTTCAAGAAATAGAATAAATGGAAGTAGATTGTTTCAAGAAACCAAGTGCCTACCATTGTTCCAAGCATTGTTGTTGTAACATAATGTTTCTCCTCTAGGATTCATTTGAAACGGCCCAAGTTCCATCAATGCCACGGCCCCAATTGAAGAACAGCCTAAAATCCAAAAACACGTAACAAATAATCGCTTAAAAACGAGAAAAACCTTCCTATTTCAAATCCCTTTCCCCCATTCAACCGCAGCACCGGTCGCTCATTTGAAGGATCCTCAGACTCAATAAACCAATAAAACAGTGCTCACCCTGCTTTAGGATCAACTGTTACATAACCAAATAGTGACAAAAGTTCACTTCTTGTTGACCAAGCAACCTCGATATTTTAACAGATTCTTTAAGTCCCTTCTGAGATTCAATAAAAACCGGGGAATACTCAGGTTAACAAGGAAACTGTATGTTTCATAAACCTCGTAGCTGAAAACTTGGCTTTATAATTGGTGTTGAATCCCACCTAATCTGTTTTACTAACGGTAATCAATCATTAACCGTTGCTAAACTGGAGCTCAGTCTCAACCGTTATGAATGGTTTTTGGTCTTTGCTAGTTGCTTGGTGTTTAGTAGTAACTACTCACTTCTACATACCACCTTCGTGTCATGAATTTTTTTTGGTCGTTGCTAGTTGCTTAGTGTTCTACATACCACCCTCATGTAGTCGTGGTGTTAGTCGGGCTGCGTGCTTGTTTCTACAGCATAACTTAGGCCTGCTGGCTCTTCAAGGACTTAGATGTCAAATCTAATTTTTATGTGTTTTCTACTTTATTTCATTGGCAATTTATTGTTTTATGATTGCAGCAAATTCTAGCGTCTCTTTTGACCTTATTTGTGCTGTATATGTAAATTTCAAATTGGTCGATATTTATTGTTTCACGGGCTAAAAAAATTTCTCAATGCTTTCGATATTTTAATGTATCATTTGACTCATGACATAAAATAACAAAGAGTAGTTATTTACATTCCACTTTTCTCTTAACACTTTATGTATCCATGTTCTTATATAAATATCGGGATGGTAAAGAAGAATTATTTAAGTTTCATTTTTTTAATTTACACTCTACTTTATAAATAAATTTTATGCACTAAATGAAGATTCAATCGTCAAAATACCTCACACAGCTAGATCATAGCACAAGTATCGGTTCCCAAAAAGTCATTTGATTCATATACCCATATCCCAGATATTCAAGCGATAAAGTACACAAGTTAGAAAATAGCTCATTATGAAAAGTAAAAGAGTGAAAAAAATATAGACTCGAAACCATATCACGAAGGAAAAATCTCACCAAGGTTACAAAATTTGGCTTGTAAAGGAACGCCACGAAAAAAGTAAAAAGGTAGTCTCACGTGATATTTAATCCAGCTACAAAATTCATGAAACATTCTATGATTTTCAGTTCGTTCGACAATATATATGCACGTCTCAGTACATGCGAGGGCATCATATTAATGCTACAAAATCCTCCATAGGAGACTTCGTTTTTCCGAGTACATTTGACGATAACTCAGCTAAATCTCAGAACAATTGCAGAATATATTAGTTCACTGGCTGCTGATGGTTAGCGTAACCATTTGAAGCCGCCCCATAAGATGTAGTCTTGGTGTGTCCATATCCATTGTTAACTTATTTGACATAGTATGTGCCATTATTAGAATCCATTCTCATCTGCAAAGCGAAAAGGGTGTACAGAGAAGGCAATATTACAGGGTGAATTTGATAGGAAACATGCAAAAAAGAAACAACAACTCTCTTTCTAGTGCAGCATATTGTTGATACAATTTGAGGTGCTAAATTCTGCACTTACAGTCTTCAGTATATATTTTGAATATTTGATGCATGGGCATTTTGACATTGGTGAAGAACTATATCTATATTTCCCTCGTTTAATTATCAGAAGAATTGTCACAGAAAATATTAAAAAAGATGGGTCTTGTGTAAACAGAAAATATTTAAAAAGATGGTGAAAGTGTACCTTTTCTACTTCTCCATTCAACATAAGCTTAAAGAAGTGACTGAGCAGAAAATATAGAGATACATGAATAGTCATGTTTCAGCCAAATGTTTCGTTTCGAAGAAACAAAAGTCAAATTTCAATTTCAAGCCGTTAAAAGGTATTGAGTTTCAAAGGATGTAATGACTAATGAGGACAACTACACTTATGAACTTTGTTTTCTTATCTGTGTATTGAATGGTAATTTGACATGTGGGTTCAAGTGGTGAACACTTTACAGTTAAATGGGAAAGGAATAAGATTCTCCAAGGTGGAAATATCCCAATCACTCAAAATGAAATAAAATGGAAGATTTACCTGTTTGTTTAGCACATTTCGACCCCAAGAAAGACGAAATGTCTGCTTGCCAATAACCATGCCGCTTAATCCTCTGCCTCGCTTCTGTTCAAATGGTATTTTAAAAGGGTCAAGCCATGCTAATGTATGTGAGAACCCAGAATTTCCGAAACAAATCATGTAATAAATAAAAACTCGAAACTAAGCTTAAACTAAGCTCAAAACTATAAAACTCAAATATGAACTTAAATTTTCAGCTAACTTGACTCGAGGAAGTAGCTCCGAAGCTCGGGGATTAGCTCAACGGGAAGCTATGCTATAAGAAACCGCATCAATCGAAGAGTCGTCATCGGAGAAGTAAACCCCCAGCTCAAAGACTTAATCTTTCATATCAATGAATGCTCTCTCCCTCCTTGAGCCCTAATCCACTCGGGTTCTTCTTCCGACCACCCAGATTCTTAACCGTCTGAGTTTTATCGACTACGTTTTCTACCGTTACCGGCGCCGGCCGCCGGCCATCGGCGGGCCCTTTTCAAATTTCAAATCTCCATTGTCGTTCTCTAAATGTTGATAAACAGGCTAGGATTCACGAGCTCTTCGGATCCGGTATCTTTCACTGGTGGTCGACATTCATTCTCAATTATAGTATCTCCAAGCTTGCAAGTCAGGACCAGAGAACTAATGGCAAGCAGACTCAAGCAACTGGATAGAGAGGAAACAGTCAAGATTGAGTTTAAAGTGTTCTCGTTTAGGATGGTTAACGGAGGCTCTTCAATTCGGTGCTTGGAAAAACAAGGAATGCAAGCTATTTACTGGATTTAGATCGGGAGGAGGCTGGTTGGTTCAACTCAAAAATCAAGAAGTTCATACTTAATTCCCAATCATGCTCGGACTTCTCTCGGTACAGAGGAAGAAATGCGCTAGTCACTCTACAGAGATTTGCTAATAGGAGAGGCCGATTCCTAGAGATCTCAAGGTTTAATTTGCTGGGGAGGAAACTGATCATCATTGTGCCAAGCGGGTTAAACTCTCAAGGGTGTCTAAGAATCTCAAATATTTTTAATAAATTATTGGTAGGGAATGCTCAGAGTATGGACCAAGCAACTCGTGATCACAGAAAAGGCCCAATCAGAGTTGATCGTGCAGTTTGGAATGAAGAAGGGAAGTACTGCCGAGGTTTGAAGAAGATCGCTCAGGACAGTGGAAGGAATAGCATCGAAAGGAACTGGAAAGAGGCCATGATTGTCACTAAAGGAAGAGCTAACGTCTCATGGGAACAGATTGCAAAGGTATTAGGCAAGGATGTCAAGAGAAGGATCGAAATTTATCCGTACCAAGATAACAAAGCAGTATGGTGGCCGGCAAGTCTGAAGGAATTCTCCTATTTTGTTCATTTGAAACGAGGATTCTTTGATAGCGAAATTTCCTTAGTTTTTGAGGAATGGAGTCCTAATATCAACTCAGCTGATACGGCTTATAAGTGCTGCAATAGTTGGATCAGGATCTCTGGATTATCTTGGAATTTATGGTCGCTAGATAACTTCAAAGCTATTGGGGATCGATGCGGGGGATTGGTGGAGATCAGCAATGATACGTTATCCTTCCGACAACTAGGGGCAGCCAAGATAAAGGTCAAAGGAACTAGAGAAGGGTTTATTCAGAACAGAATGTCTATACTCTTAAAAGGGAAATGCTCGAACCTTACAATTACAGTTGATTCCTTCGATCTTAAGGCATACGAATCTTACACTAAACAAACCTACGCCCAAGTACTGATTAATGGCAAGCCTACAGTGGCAAGGTGAGGGAATTCCAATATTCCTAGGACCATCGAAGATAAGGGGGAGTCTACTTGCTGTCACAAGGGTAAGATGGGGGAAGAGCAAAGGATTTCGCCTTCAAGTTCAGCAAAAGCAGGGTTATCAGAAAATTCATTGTCGGCTAATCAGCGGATGGGAAGGAAGGTAGAGAAAATACTAATAAGAATTGTACCAAAAAATATAGAGGACTTCAGACATTCTCCAATTCAATCAGTTTCCATCAAAGAAAATGAGGACATAAACTTACATAAGCCTGTCACCGATCCAAACAAGCTACTGCCACCTTATGGACAAACTTACGGCAGAAGAAATAACAAATCAATAACGAGGATGTGGTGTTCAATGAAGACATAGGGGGGTTGAACGTGGATGAACTGAACGGGGAGGATTTTAGCAAGATAGGGGAAATTGATCTTGATGATGAAAAGGATTATAATTTTGATGATCAACAAGACGACCTTAGGGACAACAATTTTTATTATTCGGAAGCTGGAAGCGAAATATCGTCTCAAGCAGAACTCAAGGCTAATACCGATACAGATGAAGTGGAGATTCATGAAATGTTCACACAGGAAGAAGAAAAAACGCCTATCTCAGAGCCATCTCTTCTTGAAAACACTAAACCTCTAGTGGGTAAGGTACTTTCTTGTTTACATTCACCAAGTCTTAATCATTCCTTCAAACTTCACGCTCTTTTTCCCACGTCTTTCTATGCTCTGGGGTTTTCTAGTGGGTTGTTGTTAGGAGGAGTGCAATCAAACATACTTGACAAGTCGGGTTCCGAGAGTGAAGCTTCCAAAAGAAAGGTAGTGGAGGTCAGTTTTAGGGATGAAAGGGAAATTAGGGATGTGGGAATAGAGTACACTTCGAAGAAAGAATACAAAAAGACTTCGGGCAGCTTAAGCAAAGAATTGAGCAGGCTTAAATGGGGGATCAATTATGAGAAAGGTTCGAGTTCGATGGGAGCAAACCGGTTGATATGAAGATATGCTCGTGGAACATTAGGGGTGGAGGGTCCTCGAGAAGAAGGGAACTAGTACAAAGGGTTATTAGAAAGGAAAATCCAGACATCGTTGTGGTTTTAGAGACTAAGAAAATTGTGGTTGATCGTTGTTTCGTTGCAAGTTTGTGGAAATCAAGATTCGTCGATTGGGTCAGTTTACCAGCGGAATAAAGATCAGGGGGAATTCTAGTTATGTGGGATCCTAGAGTGGTCTTAGTAACTGACAATTTGATCGGGAATTTCTCAGTGTCTATTGAAATCAAGTGGAAAGATGACATCAATTGGTGGTTCACAGCAGTGTACGGCCCATACAAGTCAAGACAAAGAGATTTATTTTGGGATGAATTAGCGGGTTTGAATTCCATTTGTGGAGAAAGGTGGTGCGTAGGAGGAGACTTTAATGTGGTTTGAAACTTGAGTGAAAAAAAGAATAGCAATTCATATACCACAAGTATGTACTGCTTTCACAATCTAATAGAGGAATTGGATCTGCACGACCCTCCTCTACTGAATGCTAAGTTTACTTGTTCAAATTTCCGGGCTAATCCAATCTGTTGCAGACTAGATAGGTTTTTCATATCAGGGGGTTGGAAGGACATCTTCCCTTCGTTCAGACAGACGGTGCTACCAAGAATTACATCGGATCACTACCCCATTTTGTTGGACACTGCGAAATTGAGATGGGGTCCTTCACCGTTCAGGTTCGAGAATGCTTGGTTGTTGCACCACAAATTCAAAGAAGAAGTCGCAACATGGTGGAATACAGGTAGCACGCAGGGGTAGGTTCATGAGTAAACTCAAAGAAATAAAAATAAAAGTCAAAAAATGGAACATTGAGGTCTTCGGTGATGTGAATGTCAGAATTTTGGAGTTGCAAAATAAGATTTCGCAATTGGACGCAAGAGAAGAGGGGGGAAATTGGTCTGCCAACTTACAAGAGCACCAAAGAGAGGCAAGATGTGAGCTGGAAACTTTATACATATGAAGATTTCAAATGGAGAGTCAAAAAGCTAAAGTGAAATGGCTCAAATAAGGGGACCAAAACAGTAAGTTTTTCCACTCATTGTTGACTGGCCGAAGAATAGAGCAATGATCGATAAGATATAGTTGGAGGATGGGTCGGTGGTTTCAGAAGAAGAAGAGATTGAGAACAAAATCGTTGGTTTTTACAAACATCTATATAGGACATCGGAAGGCAACGGAACGGGTATTGAGGAGTGGAGGCCAATAGATTCAGTCGAGGCAGAACAATTGGAGGTGAATTTTTCGGAGGATGAGATCAGAGGAGCGGTGTTTGATTGCGATGGATTCAAAGCACCGGGGCCGTATGGTTTTACATTGGCTTTCTATCAGAGGAATTGGGAAACAGTTAAAACGGATCTTATGAAAGTATTCGCTGAATTTTTTGAGGGAGGAATTGTCAATGGATCTACGAATGAAAACTATATCTGCCTTATACCAAAGAAACAAGAAGAGATGAAGATTAAAGACTTTAGACCAATCAGTCTGACAACGAGTTTATACAAAATTTTGGCAAAAGTATTGACAAACAGATTGAAGGTAGTAATGAAAAACACAATAGCGGAAAATCAATGCGCATTCATAAAAGGAAGACAGATAACTGATTGTTGCCTAATCGCCAACGAAGTTGTGGAGGAGTATAGAAGGAAAAAGAAAAAAGGTTGGATATTGAAAGTTGATATGGAAAAAGCTTATGATAATGTAGACTAGAGATTTGTTGATTTTGTGCTTAAAAAGAAAGGGTTTGGAGAAAAGTGGAGGAAGTGGATTAAGGAATGCATCTCTAATGTCTCGTTCTCGATATTTATCAACGGAAGAACACGGGGGAAGTTTAAAGGAGAAAGAGGACTCAGACAAGGAGACCCTTTATCTCCTTTCCTATTTAATCTAGTGATTGATGGATTGGGGCGGTTGGTAGATAAGGCCAAGGCGGATAATGTTGTAAGAGGACTTGTGGTTGGGAGGGATAAAATCGAAATTTCAAACATCCAGTTTGCAGATGATACGCTCTTCCTTGTACAATTTGAAAGCCACTTGACGGAAGCGGTGGAAATATTGAAAGTGTTTTGCAGGAAATAAGGACTCAAAATTAACTTCGAAAAAAGCTCAGTTTTGGGTTTGAACTACTCGGATGAGGATGTTGACAAGATGGCAAGAACAATTGGGTGCAAGAAAGAGCAATGGCCGATTAAGTATCTTGGGGCACCTTTGAGAAGTAATCCTATGAAAATGGAATTATGGGAACCCGTGGTTTCTAAAATGGCAAAAAAATTGGCGAGTTGGAAAAATTCATTTCTATCAAGAGGAGGTCGGTTGACATTGATTAAATCAGTACTAAGTGCCATGCCAACTTATTTTATGTCTCTTTTCAAGGTATCTAATCAAGTGGCACAGCTTATGGAAAAATTGATGAGGGACTTTTTGTGGGATGGACCCGATGGGGAGACGTACTCCCATGTTGTTAGTTGGGAACAAGTGTGCAAGCCGAAAGAGAGGGGAGGTCTTGGTTTGGGTAACATACGGTTGAGAAATTAGGCCCTTTTAGGTAAATGGTGGTGGAGATGCGCATTGGAACAAGAATCTATGTGGAAAAAAGTTTTGGCAAGCATTTACGGGATTCAAGAAAATGGAAGCGACGTAAGGTTGGCGAAGAACTCCACTTTGAGAAGCCCATGAAAGTTTATCTCTCGTTCTTACTCAACTTGTCATCAGCTGATTGGCACGGTTCTTAAGGAGGGGAATTTCCTCCGTTTTTGGGAGGATAGGTGGGTGGGGGTGTTGTCCTTCAAAGAGTGTTTTCCTAATCTTTTCCGTCTTTCATTGTCGACTAACAAGCCAATCAATCACTTTTATTCTGTCGACGACTCTCAAGGTGTATCTAACTTTCAGTGGGATGTGAGGTTCAGAAGAGGGTTAAACAATATAGAGTTGGTAGAGTTCAGTGATCTTTTAGGTGTCTTAGACTCAGTTAGGTTGTGCGTTGGGTTAGTGGACGTTCCAAACTGAGGAAAATCAAGATCATATTTTGTTGCATTGTTCATATACGAATAGAATCTGGATCAAAGTTATGCATCAATTGGGATTCGAGTGGACTTTCCCGAGAGGATCGAAAGACATGTTTCTCATGGAACCGGGATTTCTAAAGAGGAAGGGACTTCAAAAGTTTTGGTACATAGTTGTCCATTGCATCTTTTGGTCTATCTGAATGGAGCGCAACAGTAGAATTTTCAGGGATAGAGATGACTCGTGGGAAGATTTATGGGAGAAGATCAAATTCAGAGTGGCGAGCTGGACGATCGTTATACCACAGTTTTAGCATATGACGGTCTCGGAACTTGTTAGAGATTGGAGTTTTATTTATTGTTAGCAAATTTGTGATAAAGTGCTATAGGTTATCTACTGTGGAATTTGGATTTTGATGTTGTGTGGACTACTCATCCACTAAAGTTGTAAACTCGTTTTATATTATAATAAATCTTAGTTTTTGATCAAAAAAATCATGCTTGTCCTAAAAAGACCAAAAAGAGAGCTAAAGGAAGAGCTAAGGGAAAGGACAAATTTATGATGTAAGGAATAACCTTGGAGTTGATCAAAATGACCTTTGGTGCTTGGATAGCCTTGACCACATTGATGGCTTGTTTGGGCTCCAAGTTTTCGGCCAAAAAAGAGCTCAAAGGGCATGAATTTCATCTATAAATACACATCAATATGCTGAACAAATCACACCAAAAAAAGCCTTCAAAATTTCGGTCCTCACCCCATTCAAAAAGTGCTCGGCCGCCGCTAGGAAAAGGAGAGGAAGGAAAGCTCGTGCCGGCATTCTCGTGTTGTAATCTGACTTCCATACTGTCGTGAAGAGCATGTCCAGGTTCGGTCATCACTTGGCCGAAATTCAGGAAGTTCGTGCAACTAAGTTCTACATACTTCAAACCGTACCTTCGAATTCGGTAATTAGATTTTTGTTACGTACTTTTCTTGTATTTTAAACTTGAGTATATATATCATGACATGCATGTGTGTGTGTCCACTTTTTCGAAAATACAGTCTGTTCTTTTAAAAATTCGATCGATGATATGTTCTTCAGTTTTCGATATTCTTTGCTTCCGCTGTATTCGCTCAAAATTCTGATAAACTCTGTTCGATAAAAATCTGAATTTTGTGATGCACTGTTACAAATCAATTCGAAATGGAACGATAATTGTGATTCTGTCTGGCCCCAATCATTGGGTATAAAACTGTGTTCTGTCTGACCTCCATCAATGGGTATAAAACTGTGTTCTGGCCGCGCCCCTTAGAGGACTAATATATTGGGAACAATTTGACCATAGAAATGAAATGCGTAATAGTGTTGTGTTTGTTTCTAATTTGCCTATTATCTGCTCTAAATCGTCTGATAAGCTTTGTTTCATATTTGATTTGGTTCCGTTATAATAAGTCGATATAATAAGTTTTGAAATTTTGTTAAAAAAATGCTTTAAAGAGTAAGTTCTATATGTATTTTTGGAAATCGATCAACCCCCACTTGCTGAGTATTTCCCAAAACACGCACCCCTTGCAAATTTCAGATAAGAATGAAGAGCAACTGAATGAGGAGGAACAAGAAGCTTTCCGGGAATGGTGATCGATCTACAAGTTCAAAAATCAAGATTTTTACCTCCTTTTGTTTAGTTCCGCAAACTCTGGTGTAATTTTTATTCGATTGGTCATTGTAAAGACAATATTTTATTATATGAAAAAGACAGGTCTTGGCCATTTGATACGAGGCTTAATTGTTTTCAAGTAATTGTTAAACAATATCGGATGTCACCGACGCTTCGGTCTCGGGGCGTGACATTTAAATGGTATCAGAGCCGTCGAGTTCATAATTCCGCTGGGATTTTAACAGTCCAAAAGCCTATTGCATGCCAACTTGAAACGAACCTTCATCCTTGTCTCTAAATTTTTCTTCCAAGAAAATTGAATCCTATCTCCTTCAACCACTTCGTAAAATTCTCAGTATCGAAATTTCCACGACAACTTTGTTTCTATATTTGTGCCTTCTTATCCTTTGTTACTGTTCTGATATTCTACCTCGATTTATGTCAAGAAATGGCTGCTGCACGTACTCGTGCTCAGGCTGCCCTTCGTATGCGCCAACTCATGATAGATAATCAGGCTATGGAGATTGCGACTTTGAAAACACAACTGGCTAGGGAGAAACTAGAGAAACTGTAGTACCCGAAAAAACCAACATGCATATATATGTGCATAATTTTTATTATTTAATTTTAAATGGTTATTATTTTAAGAAATTGTTGATTTAATTGCATTTAAATCATTTACGTAATTTTTAAGAATTTTTAAATCGCGTATTTCAAATTTTAGCTTTTAAGATATATACGCGAGACCGGACCGGAGATAGGAAATCAGAGATGAATTTTATGATCCAAAAATATTCCTAAATTTATTCCAAGCTAAGAAATAATTTATTTTAATGAAATCATGTGGATTTAAGTCTACTTTAATTAATTAATCACCAATTTAATTGTATGCTTCTTAATTCATCAAGATTATGCTTAATTAACCTTTTAATCAAGCTTATCTAACATAGGATTCTACTTAGCAAAACTTAAACAAATCCTACACCAATTTGGGAAGACAAGTCTCGGTCATCTCCACTCCACACAATCCCAACTTGACACCATTTAAATCCCCCAACAAGAAAACAAAGGCCACCCATTCATCATGCATGTTCCCCNTATTATTTCTTTGCTCTTCAATCAAGTTATATATCTATTTTTAAACCATTACATGTGCTTGATCTATGACAAAACCGAAATCATGTCAAGAACTTTCGAAAAACATTGTGCAGATTTTTCTACTCTTCACTTGTGCACCTCATGGATTTGATGTTTTTGTGGTTTCAGGGTTGACTCGATTTCCAGGGGCTCAAGACTGCTTATAGACATGATATAGGGTGTGCTAGGAAGGTGTTAGTCTGTTGGATAAAGCCCTTGCCCCCCCTCCCCCCAGCAACACGAATGGACAGCAACTCGTCCATGGTGCATTTTGTGTCTCAAAATTCTGGTTTTCGGTTTGTACAGGTAGGTTTGAATCTTGGTTGGCTTTTGGGCCTGTAACCATGGTTAGAATCCCTCCTTGACATGTCTAGGACGTGACCAAGATGCCCTTTCATGGCTTGGTTCATGTCCCCATCGATTTTTAAAACAAACAAAGAACAGCGCCCCTTCGGTTTTAAAATTCTGGTATTGTTGAGTGTGTTGAGTTTCGGTTTTGGGGTGTAAGGTGGGTTGTGGTTGGCTTCTAGCCCTTAGCCATGACTCATACAACACCTTAGCATGTCTAGCATGGACCATGGTTAACCTCATAACCATTGGATCCTTCATTTGACAGCAAGCGATCCAAACAATCGCATGGTACAGAATTTTCTTGTGTTCTCGGTTTGAGCTTTGTGTTGTCCTAGGTGTTTGGGTTGATCTTGGTTGGCTTCTAGCCCTTAGCCATGGTTAACACAATACCTCATGATGTTTATATCATGCCATGGTTGATCATATTGTCACTGGAATGATACATGACAGCAAGAACAAGCAACACTCCCCACGGTACAGCATATGTGTTCTCGGGTGAAGCTTTGGATGGTTTTGGGTGGTTGCTTGGATTGTGGTTGGCTTTTAGCCCTTATCCATGGTCTGAGCCACTCCTTAGAATGTTGGTAAGAGGCTCTGGTCGGTGGTGCAAGCACCCAATGGCCAAAGCCTTGAAAGCGAAGCCAAGGAATCACAGCAGCCGCTGCTGCATTTTCTGGAAAGCAGCTTTGAGCTTCGGTTCAGAGGGCTGTTTCGAGTTCTTGGTTGGCTTTTAGCCTATGGCCTTGGACTGGACAGTACCTCAATGAGTTAGGAAGGTCATGTTTTTGGTCGTTTGTGATTTTGTTAAGTTTAGAGGTCGTACGAGAATTTACGGTGCAATGTACAAAAGTGACTCTCGAAAGAGCGTTTCACGATTTTTGGCCTCCATTCACATTTTTCATGTATTACAGCCCTAGGGTTATGTTTTCTAGTATTTTAGGTGTATTTTAATCATGACTAAACAATGGTTCGATGTTGGTTCGGGTTAGTACGGAGTCATGGTTAGATACTAAGTTTGTTGGGCGTAATTGTCTCGTTTTTAGTACGATTATGAAGTGTTGGTCAAGTTGAGATTATTTGCATGTGTCTCATGTTAGAATTAGGTTGCAGCGAGCCTGAGAATGATCCAACTCAATTGGTAAATTAAACAGGATAATAATTATATTACGTGCATAAAAATAGAAAATGTTTATTTTTGAGATATATGCGATATGTCTTGTGGCCACCTTACGCTTATGGGATTACTTCACCCGGTGACTTACGACCGGTTTACGATTATGTATGGTACGGATATCCAGTCCAAGGGCTGTGATGATATCTACCGCCCAGTATACTGTGGTTTAGTCTGATCATACGTGCATGTTATGTTATGGGCCACTTGCGTAGAACATTATCTCTACAGAAAAAAATTACGATATAATATGTTATGACAGAGCTCTATCTAGCAAAGCTTTTACGTATGATTTTCAGATATGCACGTATTTATAATTCCTCATGATACGATTTTCACGTTACGCTTTACGATACGATATTTTTACGTTGCATGCGATTTTATGATATATTTACTTGTTATTCACGATATATGCATGCTGAGTCTTTAGACTCACTAGACTTGATTGATGTAGGTACTGACGATGCAGAGGCTGAGGGTGGGGACCAGTGAGTTAGCTCGGATTGGCGGTAGTAAAAACCCGAGGACCTCACGTTTAGTTATTCAGTTTTATGTTCAAACTCTTGTTATAACTTTTATATATTTTAAGTTATTGTTTAAAACATTATTCAGTTTCCGCTGCTATGTTTATGTTAAACCGTTGGGTTATTTTACGAAAGTTTTTATACGTTGCAAGTTTATTTATTTAAAGAGAAAATTTTTAATAATTCCGCAAAATTATGAATACGAAAATATGGGCGTCACAGTTGGTATTAGAGCGATGTTTCTTGTAAAGGGTTGTACTTACTACTGATCTCGAGAAGCTCACGAAGTCACGTCTTCAGTCTGTAAGTCATACTTTCACGTATTACATTTTTTTGAGCATGAAATAGTTTACCAGCATGTTCTTATGAAATATTTTATCAGTATGTTCTCATGAAAAATATTTTATGTCAAGATTATGTTTTAGCAAATATATATTTAAATTTAAAGAAAAATAGTACCCAGATGATGGCGGGTATGACTCAGTTCTTCGCACAGTTCGCGGGGAACAATGCTGCAGCGGTGGCTAGGCCGCCTAGACCCGAGGCTATTTGTGAGCGGTTCATGAGGATCAACCCGAAGGAGTTCTCTGGGACGTCTGATCCCATGGTTGCTGAGGGATGGATTAAGTCCCTAAAGGTTACTTTCAGATTTATGGAGCTGGAGGATGTTGACAGGGTCCGCTGTGCAACCTATCTTTTTGGAGAAGACGCCCGTCTATGGTGGGAGAGCGCATCTGTAGCTCTGGATCTAGCTACTCTCAGTTGGACGCGCTTTAGAGAGGTGTTCTTCTCTAAGTATTTTACTGATGACGTACATTCGAGGTTAACCAGGGATTTTATGACCCTGAGACAGGGTGACATGACTGTTACGGAGTTTATCCGTAAGTTCGAGAGGGGTTGTCACTTTGTACCTCTGATAGCGAACGACGAGGGTGCCAGGCTTAGGCAATTCATGGATGGATTGCGGCCGATCTTGCGCCGTGATGTTAGGGTTGCTGGCCCTATGACATATGAGGTCGCTGTCTCTAGAGCTCTTACTGCAGAGCAGGATCAGAGAGATATCGAGAATGACCGCCAGGGTAAGCGGCCATTTCAGGCGCCCCACCGCCCTCCTCAGCAGCAGCAGCATAAGAAGCATTTCCATGGCCCATCGAGGAGAATAAGGCAGCAGCAGCAGCAGCAGGGACGTGTGGTCCCGAGGAGGCAGGAGTACCCGGTCTGTGCCAGGTGCACACGCCGCCATACCGGAACTTGCATGTATGGCTCTGGGAAGTGTTTCAAGTGTGACGGTACATGCCATTTGCTAAAGGATTGTCCTCAGGGGACATTGCCTACTCAGGGCAGAGTGTTTGCACTCCATGCAGCGGAGGCGAACCCAGGGACTATGCTCTTGACAGGTATCTTAAATCTTTAAGTTTTTATTTGGGAAAATTTTAGCATATTTAATTCAGCATTTTGGGATTAATTGCTTTGAATTATTGGGTTATAAGATTTGAACTTAGAAATTGTGATAAGATTGCATGTTCTATTCGGGTTGTTTTGGGAATCTAAGTTAGAAGAACTTTGATCTTTGCATGTCTATAGGATTAATTTTGGTAAATTATTGGATTTAGATAGATGTTCCAACCTTTCAGGAAGAATATTTATAGGCGGAGCTTCTACGAACGCCTTGATTGATTCAGGGGCCACTCATTCATTCATATCTGAGACCTTTGCGAATTCCATCGAGGTCAAGACGATTGGATTGGATTTGGCGTATTCTGTGGTTATTCCATCTGGCGAGGAGATGGCAGCGACTAGCGTAGTACGAGACATAGACCTCGAGCTTCATGGAAATCTTGTCTATGCGGATTTGATCGTGCTGCCAATGCCAGAGTTCGATATTATCCTTGGGATGGATTGGCTGCACAAGAACAGAGTACTTATTGATTTTCAGCGGAGATCTGTTCTAGTCCGACCGCTTGGAAGGGAGCAGTTCCTATTTGAACCTGACCGGTACTTTAATTTTCCTATCATGATATCTTGTATTCAGGCTAGGAAGCTCATGCATAGGGGTTGTCGAGCATTCATTGCGACCATTATATCTGTTCCCGAGGTCTCCAGCCAGTCAGTTGCAGATGTCCCAGTTGTCAGGGACTTTTCAGACGTTTTTCCCGATGACGTCTCTGGTAGACCACCGGTACGAGAGGTAGAGTTTTCGATCGATCTTATGCCAGGTACCGCGCCTATCTCTAAGGCGCCATACAGATTAGCACCGTCAGAGATGGTTGAGCTCAAGAAACAGATTCAGGAGCTTCTTGACAAGGAGTTTATTCGCCCAAGTTTCTCTCCATGGGGCGCGCCTGTCTTATTCGTGAAGAAGAAAGACGGATCTATGAGGCGTGGCATTGACTACCGGGAGTTGAACAAGGTTACAGTGAAGAATAAATACCCACTTCCGAGGATCGAGGATTTGTTTGATCAGTTGCAGGGAGCCTCAGTATTCTCAAAGATAGATATGCGATCCGGATATCACCAGTTGAGGGTGAAAGACGCCGATACTTTTAAGACTGCTTTTAGGACTCGTTATGGGCACTTCGAGTTCCTTGTGATGTCGTTCGGTTTGACGAATGCGCCGAAGATCTTCATGGATCTCATGAATCGTGTATTTTAGCCGTATCTTGATCAGTTCGTTATTGTATTCATAGACGACATTCTAGTCTACTCAAAGAGTCAAGAGGATCACAACAGGCATCTGACCGCAGTATTGCAGACGTTGTAGAGGCACAAGCTGTTCGCTAAGTTCAGCAAGTGCGAGTTCTGGTTGGAGAAAGTAGCGTTCCTAGGCCACATCATATCTAGCAGTGGCATTGAGGTAGACCCAGCGAAGGTTGCGACCGTCAGAGATTGGGAGGTGCCACAGAGTGCATCAGAGATCCGTAGTTTCCTTGGTCTAGCAGGATACTATCGGAAGTTTATTCAGGGTTTCTCCTCTATCGCAGTTTCACTCACGTCATTGACTAAGAAGAATGCTAAGTACGTGTGGAGCGATGAGTGCTAGAAGAGCTTCGATTCTTTGAAGCAAGCTCTTATTTCAGCGCCGATCTTGTCAATGCCTTCTGGGCCCGGAGATTTTGTATTGTATACCGATGCTTCGAAGCTCGGTCTAGGCGCAGTGTTGATGCAGCATGGGAAAGTAATAGCGTATGCTTCTCGTCAGTTGAAGATCCACGAGAAGAACTACCCTACTCATGATCTTGAGTTACCTGCTGTAGTATTTGCCTTGAAGATTTGGAGGCATTATCTATACGGAGAGAAGTGTCAGATCTTTACCGACCACAAGAGACTCAAGTACTTCTTTACGCAGAAAGAGTTGAATATGCGTCAGAGGCGTTGGTTGGAGTTAGTCAAGGATTATGACTGTGACATTAGCTAACATCCTGGTAAAGCTAATGTAGTAGCGGATGCTTTGAGCCGGAAATTTGCAGTGATGGCTCATTTGACAGTTCAGAGACCTCTTCAGAGTGAGATTCAGAGGTTTGATCTAGATATTTATACTCGAGATAGAGTTCTCCGTCTATCTACCTTGATGATTCAGTCTTCTTTATTAGATCGTATTCGCAGCGGTCAATCATCTGATGAGCAGTTGGCGAAGTGGAGGCAGAGAAATGAAGTGAAGGGCAGTGTTTTGTACACAGTGAGTGATGGCATTGTTCGTTATCGAGACAGGATGTGGGTTTCTATCAGCGATTATATTCGAACAGACATATTAGTTGAGGCCCATATGTCTCCGTACTCTATTCATCCTGGGAGTACAAAGATGTATAAAGATTTGCAGATGTTATATTGGTGGCCCGATATGAAGAGAGAGATCCGGAGATTTGTATCCGAGTGTTTGACTTGTCAGCTTGTGAAAGCTAAACATCAGAGACAGGCCGGCTTACTGAAGCCACTTCCCATTCCCAAGTGGAAGTGGGAGAACATTAACATGGATTTCGTGGTTGGTTTACCGAAGTCGGCTAGAGGTTCAAATGCTATATGGGTGATTGTTGATTGTCTTACCAAGTCAGCGCATTTCTTGCCTATTAAGACGACTTTCTCCATGATTCAGTATGCCGAGTTATATATCCGTGAGATAGTCCGATTGCACGGTATCCCAGTCTCTATTGTTTCTGACAGAGATCCGAGATTCACTTCCTCATTTTGGAAGAGTCTGCATTCAGCGATGGGTACGAAGTTGTTGTTTAGCACAGCTTTTCACCCTCAGACAGATGGTCAATCAGATAGAGTTATTCAGATCTTGGAGGATTTTCTCCGTGCTTGTGTCATCGATTTCTCAGGGAGCTGGGAATCGAAGTTGCCATTAGTGGAGTTTACCTATAACAACAGCTTTCAGTCGTCTATAGGTATGGCTCCTTATGAAGCATTGTACGGAAGGAAGTGTAGATCGCCTATTCATTGGGATGAAGTAGGCGAGAGATCGGAGTTAGGTCCAGAGATCGTTCAGCAGACTGCTGATCTAGTAGTCGTAATCCGTGACAGGATTAGGACTGCTCAGAGTCGACAGAAGAGTTATGCCGACCGGAGGAGGAGAGATCTAGAGTTTGCCATTGGCGACCATGTTTTCGTGAAGATAGCACCGATGAAGGGTGTCATGAGATTCGGAAAGAAGGGAAAGCTTAGTCCGAGGTTCATCGAACCATTTGAGATCCTCGACAGAGTTGGGACATTAGCATATCGTGTTGCTCCTCCACCGAATCTGACCGGAGTACACAATGTGTTCCATGTGTCGATGTTGAGGAAGTATTTAGCGAACCCTTCTCATGTGTTGAACTTTGAGCCGTTGCAGCTTTCTCCGAACTTGTCATATGAAGAGAGACCAGTGCAGATCTTAGACCGTAAGGAGAAGAAGCTTCGGAACAAGGTGATCAAATCAGTAAAGGTCAAGTGGCTTAATCATTCCGATGAGGATGCTACTTGGGAGTCAGAGTCAGAGATGCGGAGTCGCGTTCCAGATTTATTTGGTGAGTTCTAATTTCGAGGACGAAATTTTTTTAAGAGGGAGAGTGTTGTAGTACCCGAAAAAACCAACATGCGTATATACGTGCATAATTTTTATTATTTAATTTTAAATTGTTATTATTTTAAGAAATTGTTGATTTAATTGCATTTAAATCATTTACGTAATTTTTAAGGATTTTTAAATCTCGTATTTCAAATTTTAGCTTTTTAGATATATACGCGAGACCGGACCGGAGATAGGAAATCAGAGATGAATTTTATGATCAAAAAATATTCCTAAATTTATTCCAAGCTAAGAAATAATTTATTTTAATGAAATCAAGTTGATTTAAGTCTACTTTAATTAATTAATCACCAATTTAATTGTATGCTTCTTAATTCATCAAGATTATGCTTAATTAACCTTTTAATCAAACTTATCTAACATAGGATTCTACTTAGCAAAACTTAAACAAATCCTACACCAATTTGGGAAGACAAGTCTTGGTCATCTTCACTCCACACAATCCCAACTTGACACCATTTAACTCCCCCAACAAGAAAACAAAGGCCACTCATTCATCATGCATGTTCCCCCCCCCCCAACTTGGTATCATTTACTCCCCCATGCACCACCTTATTTGACCACAACCCTTCACCACTTTCTTCGTTCTCCCTAGCACAAAAATTAGGAGATTTGGCAGCTCCCATTCTTGGCCAAGACAACAACAATAGCAAGGTGTCTTCATTTCCGTTGCCGTGTCTCCCGATCCGACGTATTGTGTTGTTTATTGTAAAAACAACTTAAGGCATGTCTATATTATTTCTTTGCTCTTCAATCAAGTTATATATCTATTTTTAAACCATTACATGTGCTTGATCTATGACAAAACCGAAATCATGTCAAGAACTTTCGAAAAACATTGTGCAGATTTTTCGACTCTTCACTTGTGCACCTCATGGATTTGATGTTTTTGTGGTTTCAGGGTTGACTCGATTTCCAGGGGCTCAAGACTGCTTATAGACATGATATAGGGTGTGCTAGGAAGGTGTTAGTCCGTTGGATAAAGCCCTTGCCCCCCCTCCCTCCAGCAACACGAATGGACAGCAACTCGTCCATGGTGCATTTTGTGTCTCAAAATTCTGGTTTTCGCTTTGTACAGGTAGGTTCGAATCTTGGTTGGCTTTTGGGCCTGTAACCATGGTTAAAATCCCTCCTTGACATGTCTAGGACGTGACTAAGATGCCCTTTCCTGGCTTGGTTCATGTCCCCATCGATTTTTAAAACAAACAAAGAACAGCGCCCCTTCGGTTTTAAAATTCTGGTATTGTTGAGTGTGTTGAGTTTCGATTTTGGGGTGTAAGGTGGGTTGTGGTTGGCTTCTAGCCCTTAGCCATGACTCATAAAACACCTTAGCATGTCTAGCATGGACCATGGTTAACCTCATAACCATTGGATCCTCCATTTGACAGCAAGCGATCCAAACAATCGCATGGTACAGAATTTTCTTGTGTTCTCGGTTTGAGCTTTGTGTTGTCCTAGGTGTTTGGGTTGATCTTGGTTGGCTTATAGCCCTTAGCCATGGTTAACACAATACCTCATGATGTTTATATCATGCCATGGTTGATCATATTGTCACTGGAATGATACATGACAGCAAGAACAAGCAACACTCCCCACGGTACAGCATATGTGTTCTCGGATGAAGCTTTGGATGGTTTTGGGTGGTTGCTTGGATTGTGGTTGGCTTTTAGCCCTTATCCATGGTCTGAGCCACTCCTTAGAATGTTGGTAAGAGGCTCTAGTTGGTGGTTCAAGCCCCCAATGGCCAAAGCCTTGAAAGTGAAGCCAAGGAATCACAGCAGCCGCTGCTGCATTTTCTGGACAGCAGCTTTGAGCTTCGGTTCAGAGGGCTGTTTCGAATTCTTGGTTGGCTTTTAGCCTATGGCCTTGGACTGGACAGTACTTCAATGAGTTAGAAAGGTCATGTTTTTGGCCGTTTGTGATTTTGTTAAGTTTAGAGGTCGTACGAGAATTTACGGTGCAATGTGCAAAAGTGACTCTCGGAAGAGCGTTTCACGATTTTTGGCCTCCATTCACATTTTTCGTGTATTACAGCCCTAGGGTTATGTTTTCCAGTATTTTAGGTGTATTTTAATCATGACTAAATGATGGTTCGATGTTGGTTCGGGTTGGTACGGAGTCATGGTTAGATACTAAGTTTGTTGGGCGTAATTGTCTCGTTTTTAGTACGATTATGAAGTGTTGGTCAAGTTGAGATTATTTGCATGTGTCTCATGTTAGAATTAGGTCGCAGCGAGCTTGGGAACGATCCAACTCAATTGGTAAATTAAAACAGGATAATAATTATATTACGTGCATAAAAATAGAAAATATTTATTTTTGAGATATATGCGATATGTCTTGTGGCCACCTTACGCTTATGGGATTGCTTCACCCGGTGACTTACAACCGGTTTACGATTATGTTTGGTACGGATATCCAGTCCAAGGGCTGTGATGATCTCTACCGCCCAGTATACTTTGGTTTAGTCTGATCAGACGTGTATGTTATGTTATGGGCCACTTGCGTAGAACATTATCTCTACAGAAAAAAATTACGATATAATATGTTATGACAGAGCTCTATCGAGCAAAGCTTTTACGTATGATTTTCAGATATGCACGTATTTATAATTACTCATGATACGATTTTCACGTTACGCTTTACGATACGATATTTTTACGTTGCATGCGATTTTATGATATATTTACTTGTTATTCACGATATATGCATGCTGAGTCTTTAGACTCACTAGACTTGATTGATGTAGGTACTGACGATGCAGAGGCTGAGGGCGAGGACCAGTGAGTTAGCTCGGATCGGCGGTAGTACGAACCCGAGGACCTCACGTTTAGTTATTCAGTTTTATGTTCAAACTCTTGTTATAACTTTTATATATTTTAAGTTATTGTTTAAGACATTCAGTTTCCGCTGCTATGTTTATGTTAAACCATTGGGTTATTTTACGAAAGTTTTTATACGTTGCAAGTTTATTTATTTAAAGAGAAAATTTTTAATAATTCCGCAAAATTATGAATACGAAAATACGGGCCGTCACAGAAACAGGAGCTTAGCGAGATTAGGAACATACTCGAGACGGACGTACATCGACTTACTCATCATCTGGACTTGGCTGAGATCCAACTTCTTCAGATATCTACTGATTCAGCTTGCATCGCGCGTCTAGCTTCACTGAACAGGGACTTGCTAGAGAGAGTAGAGACAGAGAGAGGACGTGCTACTCGAGCTTGTCATTGTCAAGAAGAGTTCAACACCAAGCAAGAACGATACATTTCCAAGCTCCACAGCACCATGGATAGACTTCAGGATCATAATAACTACTTGCATCTGATGATAGAAAACATGGAAGAAGAAGAGGAAGCACCGATGGATAGACTTAGTCTACAATCAATGATGAAAGAAAATGGATTGAATATTTTTATTACAGTCAATTTCTAACGACTTAGTCTATAACTTCTCTCAATCCTAATTCTATGAGATCCTTCTTGGGTCCTTCTTCAGGGTCTTCTTTGGGATTTTCTTCAGCTTTCTCTTCTGCATTGATGGAAATCACCATTTGTAGTTGTTCAACTTGATTATGCAGAACATCATTTTGGTCACTGAGAACCTCAACAATGTTATGCAGCTCTTGAATTTGAGTATTAGTCTGCTCACGATAGTGAGTAAGTTGGCTTATGAACCAGTCTTTTTGATCTCTAAGTGTTTGGATCTGCATAACCAAGTTGTCTTGCATGTCGGTGAGTTCGGTGACAGCCTCTTGAGAAGCTTCCAATTCATCCTTAGTCTTTTTATGATTCTCTTCTGCCTCATGTAGGTAGTAAGTAAAGGGTTCAACGTCATCTTTTAAATGCTCTTCTCTACACAGAAGTTCATCATTGTCAAGTTCTAAGCATAAGTTGCGTCCCTTTAGTAGCTTTATCTTCTTCTCTAGGCTCTTAACGTAGTTGGCTTGGTCAGTTATATCATACATCCAAAACATGAGAAGAAATATTCAGCACAAGGTTATAAATGTCTAAATCACACTAAGGACAATTAATGATATAATTAAAATCAATCGCTGTAGGTAATGTTTGATGGAAAACAGTGAGTTTGGAAAAATAGCACAAAATTAAAATATCTCATAATTGGATGAAATTTTTTCTAAAATTTATCTCAATCATGAACATGAAGTGTACCAAATTTGATGCAAAAATATTAAGTGGTTTGAAAATGAAAATTCCTCTAAATTTTGGAAAAATGGAAAATTTTAGAAATTTGATTATATCTCTACGAAAACGAAAGAATTTAGGGTTCGTTGGTGGTGCTAGTACAGTTAAACTAGTACTCGTTTAGGTTCATCTCGGAAAGAAATTTTCATGGGTATATTATAATAGTCAAAATTCCTCTTTGATCAAAATTTATGGTCGTTTGAAGTTTGTGTGAAAATCACCTCAACTTCTATTAGATAGCTTAACTTAGTTAGGTCTACTAGACAACGCTGTTGGAATTCACCTTTGCTGAATTCTATTTCTGCTGAAATCAAGATCATTGTATCCAGTTCTACTGAACCAGGTCTACTACATTCCAGATCTAGTGGACAATGGTTTAAGACTAGTGATTTAGGCTACTGGTTCCAGTCTAATGTTTTATGATCTACTGGTTTCGGTCTACTGAATTCAGGCTACTAATTTTGGAATACTGAATTCAGGCTACTGATTTCAGAATACTAAATTCGGGCTAGTAAATTCAATCTTCAAACATGCTACTGAAATAAGCAACGCTCTACTGAATTCATGTACAATTTTCCCTATTGATTTTCCCAATTTTAGTGGTGTATAAAAACTTGTAATACGTTAAATGTTCGAATTTCCTCCTAGCTAGATTATGAACCTGGTTTTCTCTGATATCACTTCAACGCCACACCCCTGAACCGAGGTGATCGACAACGACATTGCTTTCAAATATAGTTTTGAAAATAACAAGCTTCAGAAGTACAAATTTCAGAACTTCAAAACCATGTATCATTTTATGCACCAAATAGATTATGAATTTCATTACTAACTGATATCAGTCTCTTATATTTTAATCCTCTAAAGGGAGAGACAAAAATAAAGAATAACATGAATCAGGCATATTCGAAATATATATTCATAACATTAGTTCAAAATTTACATTGCTTCAGAAATACAAATTTCAAAACTCATACATACATATATGCTGGTTAGATTTAAAACGATTATCAAGAGTTAAAACATAAGCACACTTACTAGAATTTGCTAAAATAATTTCGGTTGACTGTTGGGAAAAATCTGTTCTAGCTACTGGTCTGCTGCTCGAACTAAGGAAGATTCTTGCTTAGAATTTTAAATGGTATGCTCAGGATTTGTGTAACACTTACTTAGAATTTTGTGTGTTATTTATAAACAATAATTTTATTATTAGCCTCCTATTTATTGGTCATTATATGTCATGATTTCGAGTTAAAGCTTCAGTTACGAGTTTGGATCCGAATCAACAGCTGACTCTTGAGTGGTTTGCTGGAATCTCGCCTGATGAATTTTCGGTTGCTGAACTTTGACTGCAGAAATCCATCCACTGGAAATGATCAACTGCTCAGTTTTGTTGGCTGCTGAAAAATATGATAGCTGGTGCTGCTCAATTTATCCATTGATACTGAAATTTCTGGGTTCTAAAAAAAAAGAATTTAAAAACTAAATAATTATATACTTATATTCAAAATATCAATTATAGTTATATGTTTTTTAAAAAAAAAACTTAAACAATATATTAAATAAACTCTAGTACTACTAAAAAACTATTTTTAACTGTCCAAATTTCAAATAATCATGTGTGTGTGTATA
>NC_133308.1:20712084-20815667 GCF_012295235.1 Primulina huaijiensis
TATATATATAACCAAATATTAAAATTAAGATCTTAAAAATAAGAAAATTAATTTTTCAAAAACAAAAAACATGTTAAACAGGTTTACAAGTACATAACTGGTCCGACCAGTTTTTGACTGGTTTGACCCCTTAAATGGTTTTTTAGAGTGTTCAAGACAAGACTAGTGGTTCCTGATCGAACCGACCGATCTGATACGATTTTGAAAACATTGTTCCTAATACTATTTTTTTCAAATCTTGATGACTCAAACAATCCATCCAAATTAGTTTGTCTTTTTTGAGGTGTGCAACGATCGATTTGGTTTGGTTTTCATAAATTTTGGTTCGGCAGATCAGTTTTCGTTTTCTTAAAACAAAAGTGCGATTCAATCAGTGTCAACTTCATTCCATCGAATCTCATGCGTCTTTCATACTTTGAATTAACAAAATTTTTCTTTTGTCCTTCATGCTCTAGCACATATGACGAATCTAGTGAAAAATATTTACACGTGATTAAGCAGCAACCAAAATTGAAACTGCAACTATAAAGATAGATATTTAGGCAAACAAAGCTCGTTATCAAGAAATGCTTCTAAAGATTTGCCTAAAAGCTCCACAAAAGCTGAGAGTACCAAACCAATAAGAAGTTTGATCATTACTTTGTAAAAAGTTAATCGTACTCCCTTATGAATAAAATAACATCAGATTATTAAATTAATTTATAAGATTATTGCAGAAGTTGAAAGTCTGAAATGATTTCGTTTCCATGCAATATATTAATCAATTTACAGTCTCTACGCGGGCAAAAGGAATGCAACAAAATGAGAGAACTTTGTGACAATAAGAAATTTTGAGTTTCACTTGTATATTAATCAATTTACAGAATTACAGTCTCTAAAATTCTAAATCTTTGATGTAGTAATATACTTATCGAAAAAGGGTCACCATTAGGACGAATGTTTCGTTATTCTTCATACAAAATAGGCATAAATTTGTAACAAAATTGCATTACAACCATGAAAACAAGATTCAATCATTCGCAGCCAAGGTATGGACAGACAAGTTCTCCATCTTCTTTATGCACAATCTGTTCTCAGTTGGGAAGTCTTTAGCTTCTGGGATGGCATGGAGGATAATCGAGTCTTCATCCTTAAAGTCCCCTCTTAAGACTCCCATGGCAATCTCATTCTCAACCATCTGTTGTATCACCCGTTTTACAGGCCTTGCACCGAAGTTAGGGTCAAAGCCTAATATTGCAAGAAGATTGACAGCTTCCTCTGTGTAGTTGAAGTCAATATTCTTCTGTTTAAGTCTCTCTTTTACGCGACAAAGCTGCATATGAATACAATGGTGTCATCTGATATATTTACATAAACTAATTGGAGAAGGTACATCTCTAATCAATTTTATAAAAGAAGTACGCTAAAACTTGGAAGTGTTTCAACAAAAAAAGATGGAGAGAAGCTCCTAAAGCAACCGAGGAGAGCATAAATTACAGATTTTAAATAGGAATTTAATGTCTCGATGAAAAGCTTTTGTTACCTGTATTTCAACAATTTTATTGATTTGTTTGGAGTCCAAAGGCTGGAAAACAATGTACTCATCAATACGATTCATGAACTCTGGTCTGAAAGTTTGTCTGGCTAATTCAATAACCTGTCTTTTCATCACATCATAAATTTCATCCTTGTTATCCTCTGTATTTCTAAGAGTTTCAAGTATATAATGGGACCCAATGTTTGATGTCATAATGACAACAGTATTGGTGAAACTAACTGTCCGTCCTTGAGCATCGGTTATTCTCCCATCATCCAACAGCTGTAGAAGGATGTTGAAAACATCATGATGTGCCTTTTCAATTTCATCAAACAAAACTATCGAGTATGGCCTTCTTCGGACTACTTCCGTCAACTGTCCGCCTTCTTCATAACCAACATAACCTGGTGGTGCACCAACCAACCGAGAAACTGCATGTTTTTCCATGTATTCACTCATATCAATCCGTACTAGCGCATTGTCAGTGTTGAAAAGGTATCGGGCAAGAGCTTTAGCGAGCTCAGTTTTACCAACACCAGTTGGCCCCATGAACATGAAGCTTGCGATCGGCCGATTTGGGTCAGAAAGGCCTGCCCTTGAACGACGTATTGCATCAGCCACTGATTTTACTGCCATATCTTGGCCAACAACTGTGTCATGGAGGACATGCTCCAAAGAGACAAGCTTCTCCCTCTCAGTCTGCTGCAGATTAGATATTGGAATGCCAGTCCATCTGCTCACTATTTCAGTAATATCATGATCTGTGACTTCCTCTCGCAGCAGCGATTTTCCAGATTTCCGATAATCAGCTAGGTTATTCTCAGCTTCTTCAAGCTGGTGTTGTAGAGATATTAACGTCCCATATTTCAGTTCAGCCGCACGATTAAGATTGTACTCACGCTCAGCAGCTTCCATCTCTAGGTTAACCCTGTCAATCTATTCAAAGAATTCAATAAGTACAAGGCAATATGAGTTTGAGATGATAGTCATCAAATTCTGCAGAGGCTATCACCTCTTTTTTAATTGACCGAATCCTGTTCATGAGAACTTTCTCATTTTCCCACTGCTCATTTAACTCCTTTTGTTTCTGTTTAAGAGCAACTAAATCGTGTTCCAATTTGACAAATCTCTCTTTAGAAGCTTTGTCTGTGTCATTTTTCAGAGAAAGCTTTTCCATCTCCAGCTTCAAGACAAGCCTGTCTATTTCGTCCAACTCAGTAGGCTTGGATGTGATCTCCATTTTCAATTTGGCAGCAGCTTCATCAACGAGGTCAATGGCTAAAATAGAACAAACATTACCTTTAACGTAGTAGTATAAATGAAATTCTGGAGCAACAAATTTACATATAGACCCAGGAAGACCCTTCACTTATCTTCTACAGCTCTACCCCCAGCCCTGTGGGTGGAAAGATAACATAGCACACAAACGTTTGAAAAGAAGTACATCAAAGAAGAAATAGTTGTTTCTTGGAGAACGGAATTTCCAGGGAATAGTGATGCTTCGAACAAACACGAGAATGTATGCCCATCTTTTCTTGGCTTTCTAGTATAGTTATTTCATTTTCAATAGAGAAGAGGAACATAATGTAGGAGATTTAATGACTTTTATAGATTTTAAAAGTCTAGAGTTATTCAATCAAAATTTTTACATACTCTATAGAAATCTAGTGACATTTAAAATAAATTTTCATAGAATTTTAAAAAATCAATTGGTATTCAACATTAACTTTTAAAAACTCAATAAAAATCTAAATGTATTCAAATTTTCAATAAATTTTTAATAACTCAATGGAATTCATGAACATACAAACATTAAAGCCTAAAGTACAACTATAAATTTTCAAAAATTATCTTTGGTTCAACCCAAAGATTTGGATGGATTTTTAAAACTTCTAACTCATACACAAGCTGTTTATTTATCTCTATGTCACCTCACATCACCTCTCTTCTCTTCCCATCACCATTCTCTCTAATTTTCAAAATGTATCTCTATATACGTGTTCTTTTTTTCCTTTTCAGATTTTCATATTTTTGGTTGATTGCTTATTTAATAATTTTTTATTTTAATATCATAAAAAATTTTGAATTCTATAATTGATTTTGTGATTTTTAATTTATGAACTGAATGTAATATTCAATAATAATAAAAGATTATCCAAAAAAATAATGCCGCTTAAATCTTAATAATTGAATAGTCTCACAACAAGCACGATAAAAAAATAAAAATAAAAATAAAATTTTAAGATATAATTTATAAAAAAAAATTATGATATAACTGATAAAATAATTTTTTACCTTTATGGTTTAAAAATTACATTTTATTTCTTTATTTTATGACTTCTAATTTTGAAATTATATAAGGTTTAAAATTATAATTATGAGTTTTTTCATAAAATTATTACACATAATATAAGAAAATCATAAAATTTTATTGGCTCATAGAATTGAAAGTAATAGTAATTTTGTTAACAAAAAAAATTGTAATTCTTTTTAGCATTTTCATTTAATATATAAACTATCATATTTTTATAAAAAAGTTATATCTACACAATGATAAATAATATTATTTTCACATGAAGACATATTAATAGAGTGATGCATTTTTAAAAATTTACAAATATACATACAAACCCACATATATACACATATACATGTAAGGATTAAATGACTTAACTTTTAAATAAGTACATTTATTTACTGATATAAATTTTAAAAAAATATTTCAAACTGAATATGTTATCTATGTCAGTTAATTATTAGTTCAAAGAAATTTAAAAAATAATATGTTATAATTAGGTACAAAATCTATAGATTTCTATAAAAAAAAATTACAAAAGTCTCTAAAAATCTTGCAAAAAATTATACAAGAATCCATAAAAATCTGTTTGTAAATCTATAAGATAAACCACAAAAATTTATCATTTTAAAAAGTCATTAAAGTCATCAAAACTCTGGATTGAATACACCCAACTAAGTGGCAATAGTCCGTTATCTTCAAGCAAAAATGATTTACAACACTTGTAAATGGTTCATACAATTTTACGATTGGATTCACCAAAAAAAATAAAAAAAATATTTTGGAAGCATTTTCCATTTTCTGAATCATTATTGGCAAAAATACAAGGGTTAACGCTAGATCACTCCCATGTAAATGCACGATTCGACTGTGAAAGATTCAAATCAATTAATGATAAATCACACAACATATTATCATGATTTCGATTACATGAAAAATGATTATAGCATAACAACTTTGATTTTAAAAAAGAAATCCAAGGCATACCTTTATCTGGTAAAAAACGCTCTGTGATGTATCTATCTGAAAGAATTGCTGCTGAAACGAGAGCACTATCAGATATTTTGACCCCATGATGCAATTCATATCGTTCACGCAATCCACGCAATATAGAAATTGTGTCATCTACAGATGGCTGTCCACAGAATACTTGCTGGAACCTACGCTCCAAAGCAGGATCTTTCTCAATGTACTTCCTATACTCGGTAAGTGTGGTGGCCCCAATGCATCTCAGTTCCCCACGACCAAGCATGGGTTTCAACAAATTTCCAGCATCCATTGCTCCTCCGGTAGCCCCTGAACGTGAAATTGCAAATCACAACTCATCATCAAGGACTCATTACTAAAATAGACAAAACAAAAATGACATTTGCAAATTAACTTCCTCTGGTTCTGACCTAGCTAGCTAATAACAATGTATCCATATATGTCAAGTGATTAATGGAACAGAAATAAAATAAATTGATTTTACCACAGACAATATTGATTAATCCAAATCACCACTTTCAGTCTCAGGGATTTCATTGCAAATAGAGAAGTTATTGTTCAATATATTTCAAGCATGTAGTAAGTCAACACTTGCTGAATATGTATATACAATGAATCATAAAGCAAACAATTGGCAAAACGATGAAAAATTTAAAATGAGATGCCAACATCTCACAGACTAAACGATTTAAAAACCTGCACCAACTACAGTATGTATTTCATCGATAAATAATATAATCTGCCCATTCGAAGCAGTGACTTCCTTCAGCACAGCTTTTAACCTTTCCTCAAAATCTCCACGATACTTTGCACCAGCAAGCAAAGAACCCATGTCCAGAGAGATCAACTGAATGCATAAGCACAAGAAATTGCACAAATTACAACAATCACTAGTAAATGATCCAATTGAACACAAATAACGGGATAGAAAGAACTACATAAGAACACAAATTAGTATGTCTAACGAATAACAAAGCCTCAAACTAGATATAAGAAATTTATAATGTCATATTCTTTGCCACATTTGAGGACCACCCACCCTATCCACTTGGTTGCTGATCTGCCAAATGATATTATTTCCCACTATTATATGACAAACTCTAGGGGGTTGTATTGCCCTTGCAGACCTCCTGAGCTGACTAACTATACTTTGGAGGTAATGCTTTGGATCTTTCAGACTATCGTGGATGTGGTTCTTTGGTGATATTCAATGATCGAGGACAATAGGCACACTATTTCAGAGCCGAGTCATTTTTGACTGGGTAATGCTATTACACTCAAAATTTATGCTATTATTGACCTCGTTTATCATGTTGGTGATGGTCCTCTAGCTATAGTATTTTCCTTTTTCTAACGGCGAGTTTGGTCGATTCTTGTTAAAGAATAGTTATGTTAGATTAAAGAATAAGTTTATGTAATTTGGGGTTTTGGAAGAAAGAAAAAGAAAACCCATAGAGGGTCAATTCCTATTTGATACCATTTTGATAAGAAAAGAAATGAATAAATTAAATTAAGCAATAGGTCAACTACCTATGTAAGAGGAGATGCCTTTAGGTTATCTTCCACATAAGGAGATATATATAAGGCGAGTTTGGTCATTCTTTAACAATTAATACAAATTCCACGTGAATGAATTGATGAATTTGGAAGGGTTATGATGCAGCCTGGTTTCGAGTGGTGATGCTTTTTGTTTATGTTGATGATGGATGTTTTTAGTTAATACACTAATGTCACTTTATCCACCTCAAAGATGTTTATATACCACAAATTAAAATATTTCTATTTCTCCACACTACTCCTCAAGTTGCTAGAAATCTATCGTGCCCAACTGTAGTGAAATCTTCAAATTTTGCCTAAAATGACCAATTGTCAATGTATTAGCAATGTGTTTATGTGAATGCCCACTTGCAATCCACAGTCTTTTTTCCTTCAAGCAAGTGTATTATTTCCCTTATTTCATATTCTTTTCAGGCCATTTATCAACCTCAAGGACAGTCTTCTTCTGTTGGGAGTATTCAGAGCTTCTCGTATTGTCTAAAGAATATCCCCACTATGTAATTGAGAAATAAAAGTAAAGTAGGTTTAGACAGATTTTTGTAGGACACGCGATTAGAAAGATGATGTTGAGTACGTACATTGGGTTTGCATTGACAATTTTTAATTATATTACTTCCCCCCATCATTTCTCTAAGAAAAAAGTACATGAAAGAAAAGCACCTCTATCATCCGCTCAAAAAGCATAATTAAAGACAATGAACAAAATATTCACTAAAGATAGATTAAATTAATTTGAAAAATTGCTCAAGGAAATCCTCCATCCATCTCCTAATATGTAAGGATGAGATAACCTTTCGATTGAAAAGAGGTTCTGGGACATCGCCGCGAACAATTCTCTGAGCCAACCTGAAATTCCATGTTATCATGCTGTTAAACTATACTCTATCTATGAGAATTTAATACATATAGACAGTTCAGATATAGAAGTTGTAGCTTAGAAAATGCACTTAAATAAGTCATGTTTTTTTATGTGCTTCTATTTTTAAAAAAAGTGAAGCGGTTTTGGCGTTCGGATAAATGTTAGAAAGTGTTTTTGTTTTTATTTTTAAATATAAATAAAAGCAAAAGTTTTAAAACAGCTTTTACAACCAAATACTATAATTTTTAAGAAAAATTTTTTAAATAATATATATATACTTTTAATTCATTGGCTTCTCCAGCCAAATAGACTCATAATGCGATCCGAAACTTCTTCTCAGATCAAGTTCTAATTAAATAAATAATGCCGACATCATAAGTCATTTGCATTTCAAAGTTGAACATTCCAAAATGACTAGATGATCGGTTTGATATATTCAATATTACTTCACAATTAATCAAAAAGTAAAGGTTTTTAAACATGACATTTACTTCTTCCATGGCAAAAACATTAGCATCCATCATTCAGAAAATTCAAAGCAATTAACACGAAACATGATATTCACACAACAATACTCTCCAAGACAAAAGAAACCACTCAAAGACAATATGTTTAACATAAACATTTTTTACATGAAAAATACTTAATGAGTCATGTTTTACAACGTACTTAACTTGTTAGTCATCTAGCACCAAACATGTGGATATCCTACAATCTTCCTCAAGAAGTTATTGTCAGATGGTTTATCTCATCGTCTTGCAAGACTAATTAATGCAACAAATGATGCAAAGTAAGCTAAAGAAATATAGCCTCTCATTTGCAAGTTATATTTGGATTTCAAGACCAACACAAAGTTACAAGGAAATTAATATAGTCAAAGTCAAAAAATTATCTTCTATTTCTTTGATCAAGCAACTTATTCAGGTGATTAACATACAGTCATGAACCTTTATCCCAACATTAAATGACTTCTCTGGAAGTGCCACTTAATGGTAATCTTGTAATGCTTGTTTTATGTTCTTCATGATGATAAAAATAATTTTAATATTGAAATCCTAGCTCGCAAAAGATGTAAACATATATACTGATAATTCAAGTTTTCACAAGTGTGACCATAAACAATTTAATCAATCATAGAGGAAAATTAAAGGGAAATTCTCATGCATTTTTTTGAAGATCGCATACAAGTGGATAGAAATATGGTGAAAAAAAATTTATGTGGTACCCTTCAGCAATTGCTGTTTTTCCCACTCCAGGTTCACCAATTATCACAGGATTGTTCTTTGTCCTGCGCGATAAAATTTGAATGCATCGCCGTATTTCATCATCACGCCCAATAACCGGGTCAAGTTTTCCACGTCTGGCAAATTCAGTTAAGTCATTCCCATATTTTTCAAGTGCCTCGTATTTACCTTCCGGATCTATACAGAATTACAGAAACATGAAGTTATCAGACAAAGAAAATAACTGCAAAAATGTGTCCTCTAACAACAAAGAATCCCAGCAGAAAAAGATAAATATGAGCAAGATCGCATCATATAAAATATTGATAAAACTGTTCCTCTCTAGCAGTCACATATATTTCATCATGACTCAATTGTTTCTTTGAGAAAACTATCGAGAAAGTTTATTTTATGAACCTAACCAAAGTTTGAGTTTTACTAAAGAGAAGCTGCAAAAGTATGCATACTGATGCTTTTAAGACTAGAAGAACAAAGGATCAACAGCATTCCAAATGATTTAGCACAAAAAAAAAAACACAAATCATTTCCTTCTGGTTATTGAGTATGCTTAAAAAATTAAATATCCAACTGTAGTAGGTAGAAATATATTTGAATTGAACTTGAAAGAGAACCTGGTCAGATAATTCTGTATAGTAGTCAAAATAATAATTTGATTGTTAGCAATAGCCTACCACTACATTTTCTGATTACAAAAGATGCATGACATATTATTTGATTCTTTCCTCCTAGTTCACATCATGAGCGAAACCATTCAGCCCTGGCTAGCCCCTTTCATTTTGGCCATAGGATAGCTCTTTCATTTTACCCCCAAAAAGGGAGCTTCAACCAAATAACTTTTTTATCCCTTTGCTTATGTCGGCTTCAACCAAATAATTCAACTTAGCATTTCATCTTCTATAAAAAATTTGTCCATTTTAGTTTTTATTTTCATTACAAGCTTCTATTCCAGGGCTCATTTTCTTTATCCTCTTCTTATCCATTATTGGTTATGGTATTCTTCTTTGATTTAAAGAAATCAACTGAACTATTTTTATGAAATGTCAGTCTTTCAACTCTTTTAAATAAAATAAAATAAATATTATCATCTTAATTTATATCAATTTCAAATATTTGTATACATGAATTTGATGAGAATACGAGTAAAAATAGTATCACTCAAATTATTTCATTTCATTGTATTTACACGTATTTATTTTTTTTGACATTTTAACTTATTTGCTTATATACTGGGTTAAAATATTTTATATTATAACATGTTACATTTATATATCTTGAAGCACTAATTTTTCACTAATGATTTTTTAACTAAAAAAATTATGATTTATATCTATTTTAGCCCACCCAAACATAAACTCGTTTCACCCGTTTTTCAGGTATGGGTAAAGTTTTCAAACATTAACCTACAGTATGTGTAAACATACTCTGATCGGTAACTCTTTGACTGCCACGGACAGATTGAACAGCATCTTTCAAAGCATTCTCACTTAGTTGGAGATTTTTGAACAATTGAAATCCAAATCTCTTATCCAAAGGAAAAGCCAACACTAGATGCTCAACAGACAGAAATGAATCACCCATTTCTTTCTTAAACTTTCTCGCAATGTCCAACATAGCACTTAAATGTGAGCCCATGATAGGTCCAGTAGTATCTCCCATCACCTGCAAGAAAAATTTGCAAGGAGTATTTTAGAGAATTTTCATGAGAGAGTTCATCTGCTCCCATATGTCATACCTTTGGTTGTTGTGATATGAAGCTGTCTATAGACTGCAGAAGTGAGGTGTTGTCAACCCCAGCTTTGGTGAATATTCTTCGTGCCAGTCCATCCTTTTGTTCCAAAAGTGCTTTCATTAGATGCTCAGTTTCTACAACTTGTTGTTTGTTTTCTCTTGCTGCATCCACAGCACCGATAACTCCATCCCATGCCATCTCAGTAAACTCAGAGTTACTGATCTGTCAAGCAACTAAATAGTCATGTGTGCTCTTAACTTCAAAAATGCCATTAGAAGGAAGAAGAAATCATAGGAGACAAAAATGAGATTATAAAAAGGAAGTTAAACTCAATCGTGATACTTCCTTATCCCCCAATATACTCTCCAATACATCATCTACATCGGATTTGGAATTGCTCAGCCAACTGAAAAACCCAAATATACAAGAACTAATTGACACTAGATAGAATAAAATAGAGTACATATGTCACGTCCCGAGCCCGGGCCCGCACCTACGTGACTACACACAATGGGCCCTTATTGCAACTACTTCGCATTTGTCCTCGTTTTACGAAAATGATTAACCCAAATTGTTATAGAAGTCCATTTTAAGCCCA
The DNA here is from genome assembly GCF_012295235.1 of Primulina huaijiensis. NCBI lineage: Eukaryota > Viridiplantae > Streptophyta > Magnoliopsida > Lamiales > Gesneriaceae > Primulina > Primulina huaijiensis. The sequence continues at coordinate 20,722,871 of NC_133308.1, forward strand.
TTATTTACTCATTTTAAATATTTAATTTTTAAGATGTGGGACAAGGGGTATCACAATCACCCCTCCTTCAGAACGTGACGTCCTCGTCGCGTCCTGACCCCTCAATCCACCAACGCCGAGTATCTAAAGGTGGCTCCTACAGGTTCAAGAGATGGCACCCGTCATGTAGCACTTTGCCCCGCAGGTTCAAGAGGTGGCTCTTATGCACGTAGCATTTTGCCCCGCATAGCAGTTATTTCCTGGTGTTCCTTGCACGTGACCGTCTCTGATACCCCTTATCCCATATCTTAAAAATTAAATATTTAAAATGAATTTATAATGGGCCTACAGTATACTTCTATAACAACTTGGGTTAATCATTTTCGTAAAGCGAGGACGAATGCGAAGTAATTGCTATAAGGGCCCATTGTCTGGAGTCACGTAGGCGCGGGCCTGAGCTTGGGGCGTGACAACATACTCATCTTATGTATTATGTCATCAATTATGATCTATAGTGCTAAACTAGAGTTGCTATTCAACTTCTAACCCTTTGACACAACTTCCACCATGTATCATTCTCTCCCCATTCAAAACTAACTTGTTCTCAAGGTGAAGTGAGGAATAGAGACAGCAAAAAAAACACTCCTAGGCATCCACTTAAGGTGGAAATTCCTACCAATAAAATGTATATGTGTCACTTCGTCAATGCGAGAAGCACAAATGGCAAACGGACATGGCAATGGTCAAAAAATTTTGTGCCAAAAGGCCCAATACCTTTGAAAATATGCAACGAAATGTCAATTGCACCCTATCACCACAGAAGGCAAAATCAATTTTAAAGCAAAATAAAAATCTAATTGAATGGCTCTGTGGTAAATAAAAGGCTAAAACATCAACCGTTAGTATAAAATGTTCACCATATCTCGGAAAAGCTGGAAGGTGGAAAAATGGTATAGAATAAGATTCTCTATGCATATCAATTGAAAATCTTGGATAAAATAAATAAGATATTCATTCAAAATATAAATAAATATTAGATCAAAGGGATATTCAGTTTTTTTTATAGGAAACATTACTTATATTATATTATAAAAATAGATGTGTTACAGAAATAGCAGATGAGTAATCCGCGACATGTAACTATGCTAAGAACAATCGTCAAGACAATACAAACTTCCAATCCCTAACAATATCTGAAATAGAAAAGTGATTAAACTCCGTAAGCTTCGTTGTCCAAGTCGCAACCCTGAATTTGATCATCTCCCATACTTCTTCCACGGATGCGTTCTCGTGTTTGAATATTCTGTTATTTCTCTCGTCCAGATCGACCAAAAAGTGGAATGAATGACTAAAAACCAGAATCTGTTAACTCTTATCCCTGCTGGAATTCCGGGGTCAATAATGAACATGTCTCGTGCCCTTCTCGGAAATACCCACTCAAAACTCAACTCTTGCATCACCTTTGTCCATATTCCTCTCGAAAAAGAACAATGTACGAGTAATTGATCCTGATTTTCGTCATGGTTGTGACATAAAGTGCACCATTGCGGATTTAATACACAGCTTGGCCATCTCATTTGCACTAAGTCTGAAGTTGGAAGTTTGCCCAAAGCCACAATCCACGAGAATATTTGAACCTTTTGCGGGACAAGAATTTTCCAGATATGATCATAACATGAGAAGAGGGGAAAAGTGGTAATGGGAAAGAAAGAGTCGTAGAAAAAACGGACGGAAAAATAACTTGAATAATCACCCAGCCAAACCCTGAAATCCTCTGCTGTCAACTCTAACCTGTACACTAATCAAGGAAGAAGGAGATTTATTTTCCCTTATATAGATCATATACCAAACTACATCGTATCGGGCGTTAAGGTTAAATCCTAGCCATAGCCATGACCAAATACGGCCACATGGCTTTCTCCTCTGATTCCGATAAACAAACACCAACCAACCCGCTTGCACCCACACCTGATGTCACCCCAATTTCGTCTGTTACTTGTCACAAACTCAATGGCCAGAATTATCTTCAATGGTCTCAGTTTGTCATAATGGTCATATGTGGCAAGGGCAAAGAAGATCTCTTAACTGGTTCCTCCAAACGTCCAGCTTCTACTGATGGCAACTTCAAGAACATCCTTATGTCCTGGCTTATCAATTCCATGATCCCAAATATCGGGGAGAATTTCCTGCAATACTAATCTGCCGAAAAGATGGGATGTAGTCTGTGATACATAAAATGCCCTTGACTACACCTCGGAGTTATTCGGCGTGGAAGGATTGCTTCACGACATCCGCGCCAGGGTGAGCACACTTTCACGGCATACTTCAATGCCCTCACCAAACACTGGTTGTAACTAGATCTATTCGAATCCCTCGACTGGAAGTGTTTGACTGATGAATCAAAATTCAGGGAAATTGTGGAAACCAAACGGGTGTTCAAATTCTTTCTCGGCCTCAATCCATCGCTTGATGAAATTTGTGGCCGCATCTTGGCCACGAAACCATTTCCAGGACTTCGTGCGGCCTTCTCCAAGGTCTGACATGAGGAGAGTCGCCTGAAGTTGATGTTGGGCTCCTCTCATTCCCCTCCGATAGACGGTTCTGCCCTTGCTTCCATCGGCCTTCGTTATCCACCTTTCCCAACGGTGGTGGAAGCACTTCGCCATATTTTACTCCCGCTACTAATCAGCCAATACGGAATGGTCGGCTTTGGTGCGAGAAGTGTAAGAAACCCAACCACGCGGTGGACACTTGCTAGCGCATTCATGGCAAAACGGCCGACAGGAAGCCAAGCAGAGAACGACGTGCCAATTCGGTTGTTGTTGATAATGCTTATCTTGTCTCGCAGCAACCTTTCACCCAAGAGCAACTCAATGTCCTCCAGCGGATGTTCGGCCTGAAATCTGCTCAGAATTCTACCCCGTCTACCTCACTTCTCAGTGCTGGTAATGCAACCCATCAAGGTGAATTTCCCCTTGCATTTTTCTCGAAACGGGATTTGTATTCTACATGGATTGTTAACTCAGGCGCCTCTGATCATATGACGGGCAATCTTTCCCTCTTTAGTTCATGCAAGCCTTGTAACGACTCTCGATCCTTGTGCCAATGGTTCTACTTCAAAAATCATTGGTGTTGGTTCTGTACAACTCTCACGTGATATTTGCTTACAATATGTGCTCTTCGTCCCCGACCTTGCGGTTAATTTATTGTTTGTTAGCAAGATCAATGTCGATCTCCATCGCAGTACTAAATTCTCATTCTCAGTTGCACTACTATGTTCTCTCACACGTGCAACTGGCAGATATCTTGACAAAAGCCCTTCATCGACCACACTTTAAAGAATTAAAGACCAAGCTTGGCACGACAAACATATAATGTCAAGCTCGAGGGGGAATGTTGAAGATCTTGGATAAGATAAATAAGATAATCTTTCAAAGTTTAAATAAGGATTACATATTTAGATTTTTAGGGATATTCAGTTATTGCTCTTGCTTATATATTTCAGTATGTAATTTGTACGATAATCAATTAAGAAGGAGATTTCTTTTCCCTTATACAGATCTTTTACCAAACTACAAACTTTGCAAAGTAACTGGTTGTCTTTTCCAAGGGAGTTCAATCCAACGAAACAATAAAATAATGAAAAGAAATGTCTTCTGCAACTAATTAAAACCAAAAATAACGTCATGTCCTTCATGAGTATAACAAGCAGTCCTGACCATATCATAAATTGTTCTGTTGGACCGCCTGTTATGACCCTCAAACTGCCTTTACAAATCTTGGACAGCTACCATAACTCCATAAGATTTTGCGATTCATGGCAGCTCTCAATAAAACCATCATTAGTACGATCTGCCTTCTTATCATAGAACGCAAATATTTTGGTCCTAGGAACATTCATCAGACGAGAGAAAGGATGGGAGAGCAGATTTTTATTGCATTATATGTACAGATTTTGTAAAGGGCGAAAATGCAAACCCGGAATGCAAAGGTACTGACTGAAAACCCTGGTGATTAGTAATAGCAACTTAGCTTCCACCCCTTTATGTACCCAAATCAACAAAAACTTGAAATAATTTTAATGTAGATAGGAAGTACAGAGAGACAAGAACCTGGCCTGTGGCAGCAGCAGATGCAGAATACGACCGTGCAAGGGCAGAGCGGTGTGCGATATGGCTGAGGCACGATTCAAAGAACGGCTTGGGGGCCTTGGTAGAAGGGAATCCATACCCATTAGCAGCAACACGGAAGTGAAAAGAAGCCGCGAAGGTGCACAGCGGATTGAAAGCAGGTGACGCAGCAGGTGACCACATTAGCGCCGTCGCCGCCGACCTGCTGAGTCGTGCGGCCGATGAGCTTCGAGAAGTCGCCAACATCACCACGATCGCCTATGTGAAACACTTCGGTACTCGAAGCTTCTGCTTGTGCCAGGGGAAACAGAAATTATGATATTATTTTTATTTTTAGTGATTTAAAATTAAAATATAAATGGTCTTAACAAATTATTGTTACTATAAGATAGGCCTACACTTCCAAATGTTGCTTCAGATATTTTGAGTTTAGACAAAAATTGTTCAATAAATTAAAACTTTTTTACATATAATAAATGTTGAAATTTAATGATTTCAAAATTTATATAAATTTCCGAATCAAGTAAATTCAAAATAAAAATACATATTATTTATATTTCATTCGTCCGAGAAAAAAAAAACCCATTCTCTAAAAATTACGAATAAGATAATGATTGATTCAAAAATTGAACTTTAATGGTAATAAATTAAATTATTCTGCTTAATTATCATTTTATAATTTGATTTTTTTTTCAAAATTGTTATAAAAAAATTTGAGTAAAAATTATTTTAGTACATGAATTATTGATAAACTGACAAATTTGTATATGATCTTTTGTAAATGACTTAATTCATACACGATCCAACTAAAAAATCAGTTATATCATTTAAGTCTCCTTATTCATATTAAATTCAACTTAATGTGTATTATATTTTTATATTAAAATCTGAATACCAGTTATCATAAAACTTATCAAAAATGCTTAAACCAAATAATGAAACTTGTATCGTCAGAATCACACAAATCAGGATATAGAGTTAAACTCATGTGCCCTCATATCAGTGATATGGTCGTCACATGCGGTCTAGTTTTTTTAGGATATTGTTTTTTTCATGATCTAAGACTTTCATTATAAACATTTTTTCGAATTCTCAACGGATCAATATCAGATTTCAACATTTTAAAATAGTGATTAGGATTGCTTCTATCATCTGAAAACATTTAATCTAATCTCCAGCAACAATATTCATTTTATTATATTTTATAATTGTATTAAAAATATATTTTAGGAATATATATAATTTATTTATTCAAATATTCATTTTATTATATTTTATAATTGTATTAAAAATAAATTTTAGGAATTGAATTTATTATCTTTTAAAAAAACAATCAATAAAATAACTTTGAAATAAAAATATGTATCTAACTGAATTTAATAATAATAATAATTGGACTTAGAACTTAAAAGCAATTTAGATCAAAGGTAAAATCAACTTTTTAGTTGAATCATATACCAAGTAAGTCTTTTACAATAAGTCGTATATCAATTTGTTAATAATTCGCTTATCAAAATACCTTTTACCCCAAAAAAATTCTAAGAATTTATTTAGATTTTGTCATCTCCTAACGGCTAACAAATATTAAATAGTGGATTTACGGTCCATATTTTCTTCAAATTCGCACATATTTTTTTGTTAAATTATGTGCAATCATGTTTAATTATTTTTTTTTGTGGGGGGCGGGTTTGCCATCCTCATCCCCGAATTCCGTCCCCGTCCCAATCCTCGCTTTTTCGGGTTCGGGGAATCCACGAACCCGAAACGCGGGGATCAACTTCTCATCTCCATTTCAAAAATATTAATAGGACAAGACGAGTGCGATTTCGTGAATTTTCTCAAACCAAAACTTATTATTATCTATTATTATTAGTGATAATATTAATAATATAATTATTATATTATTAATACTAATAATATAATAATTATATTATTAATACTAATAATATTATTATTTTATTATTGATCTTACTTTCGCAGCAGGTTCGGAGATGGGGATAGTAATCTCATACCCGTTCCAAACTAATAAAATCCTCGAACCCGAATCCAAACCCGAAATAATCGGTCATCCCCGTCTCCGTTTCGGGTTTTCTCCGTCCAAACTCGTGAGGAAAATTGACATCCCTATCTATAATCTCTATATTATACTATATATTATCATAGTAGAAACAAAAATTTGCTAAGTTTGATACGGTCATGTTCAACAATTGCAGCAAGACCCCTTATTAATTTTATAATTATTATATTTCCCTTATTTTATTATAAACCAAATTAATACCGAAAATACTTTATAAGCACTAGTAACTAAATTAAAGTTGCGCACTTTATACCGGTTTTTTGTATGGTGGTGTGACTCTCTCTCTCTTTTTCCCCTTTTTTTTGTCCCTTGATTATTATATTTACGAAAATATCACATTGTGAAGTTCTCAAATTGTTGTGTGGTCCTCATTAATTTTTACAATTATGATATTACACTTATTTTAATATAAATCAAATTGTCATACAATTAAAGTTTTGGTAATTTACAAATCTAAGGCTGTTGAACTAAGACTAACCGAGTATTTAAAATAGTCGAGCCAAACTGAATTCTCGAATGAAACTGATTTCTCAATACAACTAATTGTTATCTCAAGAATAAATCAGTGAAGCACGTCAAACCTCACTGAATTCATCACAGTCAGACTTTGAGTCATTCAAGATTATTCTTTAAAAGATCAGAGCAACATTCTTCAGTCAGGCTTATGAAATCAGAAAAATATTCTCCATACATAACAGTTTTTGGAATTGTTAAGTGTCAGAATCCATGCACCCTATTTTTATGTACTATTTCTAGAAAAGACGATGACATGTGGTTACAAGATGACATTTTTAGTCACAAATATCAAATTTGAATGTTGAAATTCTTGTATGAAAAGATTAGTTTTTCAAACTTATCTACACTATGATCTTACTCTCAAGAATCTATTGAATTTATAAGTCTTTGAAAGCCTTACAGATCAAAAGATGTTGAAGCATACACTTAAAAGTTTTATTCGATTATTGTGAGGATCAAATTGTGCCGTGTTATTTATTTTAGAAATACTTGTAAACTGATAGAAAGAGTCTTTGTGTTCATATTGTTAAGTTGAGTGATAGCTAAGAGTTTCAATAGGCCAGAGCTAAGCTCTACTGAAGTGAGTTTTTGAAAACTGCTTATAACTAACAAAGTTATTCTATTGTTATCCTTTCGAAAACGAAAGATGCAAAAATGTTGATTACACCACATTCGAACTTACATAAACAATTTATTGTTCATTTTATCTTTTAACAGTTAATTAGCCAAGCTGAATATTTTTGCATCACTCTATTATTGTTCAAAACAGTTCAACGAACCTCATTTCGTGCAATTACATTTATTGATGGCTTGTTGAGCTAAACTGATTTGGATAACTTTCAAGAGTTGCTAACCCAACTGAATTTTGGAGATTTGTTTAAATTTCTTAATCACCCCCTCTAATCAATCTCTCGATCCTAGCAAGTGGTAGCAGAGCGGGTTTATCCTTGTCTCTGAACACTTATACTATGGCCTCTTTCAGCAAGCTATCATTGTTCTCAAACGAAGATTTTGATTACTAGAAGATCATAATGCAAGCTCACCTAGCTCCTTGAGATGAAGATATAGGGTACGTTACAATTGACGGACCAATGAAAATAATAAAACCAAATGGAGTCTTAGCTCTACATATGGTTGAAGACCTAATAATGAAATAGACCAGTGAGGATGAGAAAAAAAAAAGCAAACTTGAATAATGTGGCAAAGGACATACTTTATAAGACTTTGGACAAGAATATTTTTAAAAAAATCAAGATTTGTTCAACTGTCAAAGATTTTTGGGAAAAACTTATTCAACTCTATAAAGGGAATTATCATACCAAAGAGAACAAACTCTTTGTGGCTATACAAAAATTTGACATCATTAAAAAATGAAGTCTGGTGAGTGCATGAATGACTTTGATGAAAGATTAAGCAGTGTAGAGATTGAACTAGCTGCTTGGGAAAATAATATGGAAATAGAGAAATTGCTTGCTTTGAAAGCGATTAGGACACTCCTAAGAGAATGAGATGTTAAACCAATAGCGACGAGGGAATCCAATGACTTGAACAAACTAGAGTTGCATGATTTTTTCTCTAACCTAGAAACCTACTAATTTGAGCTCGAATCAAGAGTTGGTTGAGATTCTACTTCAAAGTTGACCAAGGCACTGGCTGCTGCAACCATTGAACCAACTGTTGCTACGTAGAAGACTACAGAACAATTGAGTAATGATGTTATATTATTATTCGTGAAGAAATTTGGAAAGTTATTAAGGAAAAATCAAGGAAATTTTAAGAGCTTCAACCAAATAAATGATTACAAGGAGTCTGCATACGAGGATAATGCATGTTTCAACTGTGGAAAGACTGGTCATATCATAGTTAAAAGCACCAATTAAGCTGAAGAAGGGTGAGAAGAGCTCCAATGAGAAGGACAAGAAGTCATGTGATAAGAAGAAGAGATATAAAGATGACAAAAAATCCTTAAGGAAGAAGAGGGACTAGAAAGTTTGGGTAGAAGAAGAAAACAAGAGTAAATGGGTAGATTCAGATTTGAATCATCTGAATTAGATAGTTCCAACAACAGTAGCAATGAGGAAAAAGTTCAATGTCTCATGGAAAATGTAGAGTTGGAAACCATCAGTGATGAGATATTCGATTTTAACCCTAGTGAATTTACTCGAGATGATCTTGTCATAGCACTGCACGAAATGTTTAATGAGTATAAAAGGCTTTCTCAATCATTCGAGAAAGTTAAAACCAATCATATGAGTATGACTGATAAGAATACAGAACCTAACTTGAAGCAATAAGGAGAAGTATCAATCTAAATGTAGAAATCACAAAGCTGAAAACTACAAATTGAGCATCAATGGTTGATTTATGAAAAAAAATTAACTGAGATGATCAAAATTTCGAACAAGTATTCCGTATAACTGGAAAAGATGCAGGAATACAAAAGCCATTGGGAGACATTGGGCCTTGGCTTTAGTAATAATAATGATAGCAGCTCCAATGACAGCAATGCCCAATTGTATCTAGACAAAAACAAGGCTAAAATGATTAGTTTTGTAAGATCCAGTACGATATATGAACAACATGAGCCTACTTTTCAAGTTGAGAAGCCTTTTGAACTGATGAACAAAGACATAAAGTTTGGTATTGGTTATACACCTGAGAGAAAATATACTCAGTCTAACTTATCTGATCACATTTCAAGTTCATAAGGTATAACTCTGTGAAGGTTAAGCCTCAGCGATACTATAAAATCTAGCTTGTACAGAAAAGATATAGGTTGAACAATGAAGAAAAGAATGTGAAACAACATTTGGTTATCAAAACTCACAGAGCACAATTCAAGCATGTTTTTGCACAACACTTGATGAACAAATGAAGTGTTCAGCTAGTCAAACAAATCTAAATGTGGGTTCCAAAAATACTAATTCAAATTGTACCTAAATAGGATTGAGTACCATTTAATTATACTTGTTTCAATACATAAATAAATATGAAGTGCTGAAAGATTCTTTCTGGTACTTGGATAATGGATGTTTAAGACACGTGACTAGTCAAGCCCAATTGCTTATAGATCTTATCTAGTATGAGAGACCCAAAATTACTTTTGGTGGCAATGAAAAGGATAAAATTCTGGGTAAGAGTAAAATTATTGATGGAAATGTTGTCATAAATGATGTTTCACTTGTTCAAAATCTTTGTTATAGTTTGATTAGCATTAGTCAACAATATCATAATGATTATCTTTTGAATTTCATAAAAATAGTTGTATGATTAAAAATGCTAATAACTGAACATTGCTGATAGGCATCAGAAATAGAAATACTTATAAGATTGTGTGTAATAATGATTATCTTGCTTCTCCTACATGTAATAATAGGACTATGATAAACAATAAAGCTGGTAAAACCCCTTATGAAATCTGGAATGATCAGAAACCCAATGTATCTTATTTTCATGTGTTTGGTTGTAAATATTATATTCACGACAATGGAAGAATAATTTATATGCTATTGATGTTAAGTGTGATGTTGGTTTTTTTCTTGGTTACTCTGTGGTCAGTGAGCCTTTTAGAGTAATTAATAAAAATACATTGAATTTAGAAGAAACTATACATGTTGTTTTTGATGAAACTGAACTCGTTGATGATCAAACTAACATTGTTGATTTGATTAATCAGATGAAGACATTTATTTGGATATAGGCAGTGAAGATGAAGTTAATGTGAATAAGAGATTCATCAATCTCCATAACCAGAAATTCAAGATCAATCAGCTAGGCAGGATACAGAAGATCAAAAAGACTTTGTTGATAACCAAGCTGATCTGAACATAACTGAAGTTAACCAAACTGATGATATATTTGCTGATGTACCTCTCACTGAAGGAACCCCACTGACGACTCACAGAACAATGCTGACATCAATCATCTAACGAGACAATGCTAAAGATGGAACAAAACCCATACACCCTCATTGTTAATTTGTAACTCTTCTGCATCTCTTAGAACTAGGCAACAAATAATATTGAATATTTGCATGTTGCCTTCATATATCAAATGGAACCTAAGAAAATTTGATGAAGCATTTATGGATAACTGTTGGATATAAGTCATGCAAGATGAACTTAAAAAATTTGAAAGAAATAAGGTACATTGTTTACCATCTAGACCTAATAATCAATCAGTTATAGGAACTCGATGTGTTTATAGAAATAAATTAAATGAAGAATGAATTGTCATTAGAAACAAAACGGATCAGTGACACAAGATTTTACGCAAGAAGAAGGTATAGATTTTTATGAAACCTTAACATCAGTAGCTCAATTAGAAGCAATTAGATTTTTTTATTGCATATGCTGCTTATAAAAATTTCAAGATGTTTTAGACGGATGTCAAGAGTGTATTTTTTAACGTTCTACTATTAGAGGATATATCGACAACACATGTTAAAAAATAAAAATTACGAATAAAAAAATATAAAAAATTATATCGTGAAGTTTAAAGAAATTGAGTCATAAAATAAATAAAATCATATAAAAATACATGTGTTGAATCGATGGATTTGGACAGTGCTCAGATTCAATGAAATTTAATGAAATCTTGTTTTTACCCTAATGAAACAATTGAGGGAAAATATTTTAACCACGTGGTACTCCTAAACTTGGGATATTTTCATACAACAAAGCCTAAACAATAAAATTAGTTATTGAAAAAAATAATGAAATCATAATTAATAAAAAGATATACTAATCATCAATCCAATAGCACATCCATCCACATAAAGTTTACTTCCAAGATGGCGTATTTCTCGATATAAAAATCGGAAAACGACATCTCCCCGGGCATAGTTGAAAAAGGTGGTAAGATCATCGAGATAAAAAAATATGAAATCAAGGAAGATATAATTATCAGTTGGAAATATTATGTAGAAAAAAATGAACTTAATATAAAATCTAACAAAACCATCAATTTCAAGATCATCGTCACTACTTGAAAATAAAATCAAATTTTCATATATAGTTGTCCGGTTGTCATTGGTGACTTTGTCGGCAAAATGATGCGCCAAAAAACTGGACTTTATTTACATATCCGAGTCAATTGGTAGGCCACTATGATGTAGGCCAAAAGCAATAGAGAAATACAATGAACTGAAAGGGATCATAATGTCGTCACCAACAACAAAAGATCATGAATCAATTTGAAACTTGTTTAGAAAATAATCGACTCGGATATGCATAAAAACTCATTTGGCAAAAGGAATATCATGTATCCGACTCTTTTGCTGCTCTCCTATCATTGGCTTCAATGTTCTATCACACTTTTTAAATAAGAGGAAGCATCGTGAAAATTATTTCTTTTCATTCTTTGTCTAAATACAATCACCAACTACTTTTTCCTCTACATGAATTTCTAGATTCACAAACAAAAATAAAGTTACACAAATAATTATAATAAAAAATGGGTAAAATACAATTTTAGCGTATGTATATACCAAAATAATAAACATTGTATAAATATATATGAAATTTACTAATAATTAGATAATTGGAAAGTTGGGAACAAGAACACAAATGAAAATATATATGTAAAAAAACAACAATAGAATTGTTCAATGCATCAGGATTTGAGAAGAACCGCCTGAGAATCAATAATTATAACATTATTTCAAATTCGAAAAACATTTCAAATAAGTTATTCAAATGAAACTGAGAAATCGACACAAAAGTAACAAGAACAAACCAATTTGAAACAAAGAAGTTCACATTAACGAAGGAATTTAAAACTCACCCGAATCTCAACTTGGAACAAAAAACTCAAGCTAAATATGAGTACAAAAGTAACAAAACCGAAAAATGTTGTTCCCTTCGTATCGTTGTTGGATTTATTCTTAGTTTTGCCTCTATGAACTTTCTTCTCCGTTCTTCTTTTTGAGGTTTCTCCTTCACGGATTTCTAAACCATTGTGTGTCAGAATTGCATAATACATTTTGCCTTCGTCAGTTGAAGAGAATTACAATGCAAGGATTATAAATAAAAAATAAAAGGGTATTAATGAGTTTAAATTAAAAATGAGGGCGAAACGATATTTTGGACAAAAGTAAGTGAGAAAAAAATATTTCTGATCTAGAGACCGAAAACAAAGTTAAACGTTTGGTTAGGGATCTAAAGCCAATTAACTGTTTAATTAAATTCCAAGAGAGTATCATATTTTTATAGAATAGGTCTCTTGTGTGAGATATTTTCACGAATTTTTATCTGTGAGACGGGTCAATCCTACAGATATTCACAATAAAAAGTAATACTCTTAGCATAAAAAATAATATTTTTCATGGATGACCCAAATAAGAGATCCGTCTTAAAATACGACTTGTGAAACCGTTTCACACACGTTTTTTTTATTTTTATGTGTGTGTATATATATATGGAAGATATTATATCGCTCATTTTATTTCTCCTCAAGCAGCGATGGAGAGAGCGACGCTAATACGCACAATTTCCTGTTCATCTTCTTCATCTGTTCTCGTATCTGCTAGATTCTTCTCCCGCTCCACTCACCGCCTCTCCCGTCTCCCGAAAAGGCACCGTTTGATCCCCAACATTGGCCGTAGCTCGCTCTTCCGCCGCCATATCGGACTCGTCTCCGCCGCCCCTCGCCCATCTCTTCATTTGAAGAAACACTTCTCTAATTTCTCCGTTCAAGCAGTTGCAACCTCGAATCCTCAGTCAGCTCCAGGTTGTAAGTTGGTGTGTTTGTTGTTTGAAGATTTTAGTTGAGTTTGATTGTTGTTTTGATTTGTTTTATTCGTGTGTGAGTCTTCAGAGGCTTTGGGAGCTGATGATTCCGTGGCGGAGAAGCTTGGTTTTGAGAAGGTGTCGGAGGAGTTTATTGAGGAGTGTAAATCAAGAGCAGTGTTGTACAAGCACAAGAAGACGGGGGCTGAGATTATGTCTGTGTCTAACGAGGATGAAAATAAAGTTTTTGGCATTGTTTTCCGGACTCCTCCGTAAGTGTTTACACGTATCACTGATAACATTTTAATCTCGGTTCTTTTGATAACCTGTCTGCTGATATTTTATATTGAACTGGAGTTTTCCCTTCTTGGAGAGAGTGAGATTAAGTTGTTTTTTGTAATCACGTGCCGAAACGAGTCTGAAAGATATTTGAAAGTTACTTTTTGGGAAGTAGTTCAAGTGAAAATATTTGAATTTTTTCTAGGGGGTTTGTTGTTGCATTATGAATCATATTTTATCTGCTTATACGTGAAATTCACTCAAAATTCGATTGTGAACTTTTTAACTTGGATGGAGATTGGTTCATTGTAGTATTTATATTTAAATCTTACCTGCTTGCAATATTGGTATCAGATGTCGTTTTTATAAGCTATAGCAATTGTAAGTTTACCTTGTTTGTGTTATAGTTGTCACCTGTTCAGATTTCTTTTCTAAGGTGGTTTAAATGAGTTTCTAATGAGATTACTGCCATACATGCCAATTTGTTATTCCAGAAAAGATTCGACAGGAATCCCTCACATTTTGGAACAGTGTGTTGTGTGGTTCAAGAAAATATCCGTTGAAAGAACCCTTTGTCGAGTTGTTGAAAGGGAGCTTGCAAACATTTTTGAATGCTTTTACCTATCCAGATAGGACCTGCTATCCTGTCGCGTCAACAAACACAAAGGTCTTTTAATTAGATTCTATTGAAAAGTCAGAAAGTTTTCTCTAATTTTTTTCTTAAACTAACATACTGCTGCTGTTTTAACACAGGACTTCTATAACTTGGTCGACGTATACTTAGATGCGGTCTTTTTCCCAAAATGTGTGAATGACATAAAAACATTTCAGCAGGGAGGTTGGCATTATGAACTGAATGACCCCTTGGAGGACATAACTTATAAAGGTTGGTGGTTAACACAAATCAATTTATCATCTTTGGTTAAATGCCAGTATCCAGTGTGCCCCGATCTGTGTCTAAATGATTTGTCTATGTATATGTAGGCTTGCTATATTTCTGTTGCTGATATTTGTTTTATTCCAGGCGTTGTTTTCAATGAGATGAAAGGTGTCTATTCTCAGCCAGACAGTATACTGGGTCGTGCTTCCCAACAGGCAAGCTTAATTTCATATGGGATTTTTTGTTTAGAATTCGGTGTACCGTATGATTATAGCTTATGTTTATGCGTGTTTAGGCCGATTCCACAGTATCAAGAAACTTGTAATGGTTCTTAGAATAAATTTCAGCCCAAACTTTGTTAAAATCAAATTTAACACCTGGTTCATTCCTCCTGCTTTTTCTGCTTAAGGCGGTGTCAGGATAATGGGCAATGCAAGAGAAATCAAAATAAAGAAAAAATTACCTTTGGGACCTGGTTCGATTTTCTTATGTGTACAGAAGTAAGCAGACAAAGGAGATGATAGTGGTGTGTTAGGGAAAACGCAAGCTAGCAAATCGTGGTTTTAATTGGTTTTCAATCCTAAAAAATTTAAAGTAGAAATCTGTAATTCTTTCTTATATCATGTTTTGGCTTAATTGGACTTTCAAAAATTAAAAGCCAAAAAATAAATTGTCAAAGAAACTCTAAACGCTTAGGGCCGCCTAAAACTGCCTAGGAGCCCTTGCCGCCTAGCACCTTTTCGGTGCGGTCGGGTTGCGCCTAGTGCCTAGGCGGTCTTCTAGTCCGAGTTTTAGAACACTGTGCTTCTGTTTGCCTTTACGTTTTTTAAAAGTGCACACCAAACAAGTGGTGATGGTGTTAATTGCTTTAGTAAATCTTTGTAGGCACTTTTTCCTGACAATACATATGGCGTCGATAGTGGTGGCAATCCACAAGTCATTCCTAAACTTACTTTTGAGGAATTCAAGGTTGGTTGGTTGTGCGCTTATTATTTTTTTGTGTGAATTTTATTTGTATGGCTTGTTCAAGTGATGCTTCTTTGGCTGTGTTTCCTTGTCATTTTTACATTGACTGAATTAATTTGTTTGTTGAAAGCTCTATAAAATGGAATATATAAAGAATTAGAATCTTCACCTCCACAGCATCAAGCACACCCAAGTTTTTATTTCCACCACAAAATTGTTTTTATGGATTGTAAGTTGTAACAAGATCTAAAATGCTCATGAAAATACAAATGAGTATTCGGGTGCCAGCAAAAGTTGCAAAAATTATGGAAAAACTGATGCGAGATTTCTTGTGGGATGGAGCGGACGGGGATAAGAGTTGTCACGTGGTTCGATGGGACCAAATATGCAGACCAAAGGATAGGGGAGGGCTAGGATTGGGGAATATTGGGTTGAGAAATAAAGCATTACTAGGGAAATGGTGGTGGCGAGAGACAGAGGAAAAGGAGCAGTTGTGGAAGAACGTAGTTAAGAGCATTTATGGTCTTCAAGAGAATTGATGGGACTTGGGATTGGCCAGAAACGCGACTTTCAGAAGCCCTTGGAAATTTATTTCCCGTTCTTTCCCGGCAATTCAACAGTTGAGTGGGTTGGTTCTGAGAGGGGGTAATTACATTAGGTTTTGGGAGGATGTCTGGGGGAGGGGGCCTTTCTTTCAAAGTTCGCTTTCCTTCTTTGTTTAGGATTTGCACCGTCATCAATAAACCAATTAGAAATTTTTTGGAGATTCTTGATGTAGGAGTAAGTCGTAATTATCGTTGGGACGTGCGCTTTAGGAGACATCTTAATGAGATAGAACTCAGGGAGTTTGGTGATTTATTGGGAGTCCTTCATTCGGTCAGAATTGAGTTGAGTGCGGAGGAGAGTAGGGTGTGGTTGGGGGATTCTACGGGTTTGTTCTCTGTTCGCTCTTTTTACGAGTCATTTTTTCCTTTCCATAAATTTCCTGTCTTCTGCCCATTTAAACATATTTGGAAAGTGCCTATCCCGCAAAAGATTCAGATTTTCTCGTGGACTGTCGCTCTGGGCAAGCTGCAGACTTCTGATTTAGTGCAAAGAAGATGGCCATCATGTGCCTTACGGCCACAGTGGTGCTGCTTATGTCAAAACCACGAAGAGGATCAGGATCATCTATTGGTACATTGTTCGTTTGCATGAAGCGTTTGGATTAAGGTAATGCAAGAGCTGAGTTTATTTTGGGTTTTTCCAAGGAGAGCCAAAGATATGTTCATCATAGATCCGTGCTTTCATAAGGGAGCTACAGTGAAGACTTTCTGGTATATGGTCGTTCATTTCACGTTTTGGACGTTATGGCTCGAGAGGAATAAAAGAATCTTCAACGACTCGTCTGACTCGGTAGACAAAGTTTGGGAAGTGCTGCGATTCAGGGTGGCGCATTCAACAAGAAATATCAAAGAATTGGGACATCTACCTATCTCAGATGTGGTTAGGGATTGGAAGTTCGTCACGTATTGACTTAATTGTTGTATTTTCTTTTATTTCGCGAAAACTCATCCGCTTATTATTGTAATGGTCTCTTTTCATTAAATAAAATATATGTTTCCTATCAAAAAAAAAAAGAAAATACAAATGAGTATTTTGTAAGAACTTTTTCTATCGCAAGATATACCTGCACCAGGCCCAAAGTCTATTTCTTCATTGGAAATTCCTTGGACTGTGTCTTGGTAAGCAAAAAAGTATCACTGTGTCTTGATATACAAAAAAGTATCAACACCCTGTAGCATTGTTGTAGCATAACTCATAGTTTTCTTCAAGCAAGATAGTCTGTGGAGATTTGGCTGTGTATTCATATATTGTGTCAGACATCACTACAGTTGTACCCATGTGAAGATAAATGCATACAAGTTTACTAAGTAGTTCCGTATTAAAATGTGTTATCATTTTCTTTTGTCCTACATTAACTTTATGAAATAGTTCACTTGATATGTAATGTAGGTTAACATGCATTGGTATTATCCATTGTTACTGAATTTTTTAAGATGAATTCTTCTCTACTAAAAATGAATAAATCATACCCAATTGTGCATGGGATTTAGATGCCTTTTTCCCTTATTTTGACAAACTTGTGCTAATTCCCAATTTTTTATTATTTAAGAATCATAATTTCACCCCTTCCAATGCATTATGGAATAATGAGTGAAGTTGCTTGCTTTCTACCATATCTATATCCCATATTCAATTATCTGAAGTCTTGCACATTATTCTGTGTCATTACGGTGAAGGTTCTGATTTGTTTTATCTGCAGGAGTTCCAACGTAAATATTACCATCCCAGCAGTGCCAGGATATGGTTTTATGGAGATGATGATCCCACTGAACGCCTACAAATTTTAAGCGGTGTGCAGTTTTATTTTTATTTTTTCAATATTGATATGTTCTTTTATACAATTTGAAATTTCCAAGAGAATATATTACCAACTTGTAAAAAAGTAGGAAAACTTTCCAGGTTTTGTGTTGATATTTTGCTCTAAGATCTTTCTCATATCTGGCTCGGTTTCAGTGATATCTATATGCATGTGCTGTTATGCATTTGTCTATGTGCACTTTTCTTTCAGAAGGTTGTGTACTCCGATAAAATAGAATGTTTTATATCCTTCGGATCTGTATGGAAATCCTGGTTCAAAGTCTTTGCTTGAAAATCTTGGGGGTAAAGGCCATTCAATCATTTAATTGGTTAGTTAATAGATGTATTTTCTAAGCTATTTGGGGAGTTATCTAAATTGTGGCATGTTTTAAACTTTTATTATTTGCTGCTTGACTCATAATTTTTTCATGCTTTGTGCGCTTCTTTCATGTTTTACATACAGAATACCTAGATATGTTTGAAGCAAATTCATCTCCAGAGGAATCAAAAATTGTTTCTCAGAAACTGTTCTCAGAACCCATTAGGGTTATCGAGAAATATCCTGCTAGTGAAGCTGTTGACGCAAAAAAAAAAGTATATGGTGTGCCTTAATTGGCTACTCTCTGAGACGCCTTTAGACTTGGAAACTGAATTGGCAGTGGGTTTTCTTGATCATTTAATGATGGGAACTCCTGCTTCTCCTTTGAGAAAATTTTTACTAGAGAGTGGTCTAGGAGAAGCTATTGTTGGCGGTGGGGTTCAAGATGAGCTTCTTCAACCTCAGTTTAGTATAGGATTAAAAGGTGTATCAGAAGATGACATTCAAAAAGTAGAAGAATTAATCATGAGTACACTAAAAAAGCTCGCAGATGAAGGCTTTGATTCTGATGCAGTGGAGGCATCAATGAATACAATTGAGTTTTCTCTCAGAGAAAACAATACCGGATCATTTCCTCGTGGCTTAGCACTGATGCTTCGTTCTGTCATAAGAAATGCAATTTTGTTATTGAAATTTCACTGACATGGATCCTCTGATATCCCCTTCTTTTCCTTTGTATCCATCAAGTCTAAGTATTCTTTTTGGAACTTCTTATGTGATAGGGGAAGTGGATTTATGATATGGATCCATTCGAGCCATTGAAATATCAAGAACCTTTGAAGGCATTGAAAGCTAGAATAGCCAAGGAAGGCCCCAAAGCAGTCTTTGCTCCCTTGATAGAAAAATTCATTTTAAACAACCCACATCTTGCAACTATTGAAATGCAGGTACTTTTTTCACCCACCGATGTTTGTTGGATACAATGCAATATGGCTGTTTGTATGCTAATTGATGTAATAAACAGCCTGACCCAGAGAAGGCTTCCCACGATGAAGCAATTGAGAAAGAAAACCTTGAAAAGGTGAAAGCTAGTATGACACCAGAGGATCTAGCTGAATTGGCACGTGCAACACATGAACTTAAGTTGAAACAGGAGACTCCTGACCCGCCAGAAGCTATGAAATGTGTACCCAGCCTTTCTTTGCAAGACATTCCTAAAAAGCCTATGCACATTCCTACCGAGGTGATGAGATTATGGCAATACTAAATTTTTTTCTTCAGATAAAGTTCGTATTTTTAAATTCTGAGATACAGGAATTTTGTTGTTGTTGTAGGTTGGTGATATTAATGGGATAGAAGTGTTGCAACATGACCTCTTCACAAATGATGTTCTATATGCTGAAGTTGTTTTCAATATGAGCTCTTTGAAGCAAGAGCTTCTTCCTTTGGTACCGCTATTCTGGTGAGATAGCAATTACTTCTGGAAATGTTCAACAACCAAAAGTATTATAATATATTTATAAAATCTTAATTATCATAGCTTCTTGTCCCTGTTGTACTGGCGTTAGGATAACCATCCATGGATACACTCAAAACTGGTAATTAAAATTTATTGACATAGACCAGCACTCCCACTCACCTCTGTGCCTCCTCTTGTTGGACACTCATATGCACATTGGCATACCAGTAGGCGTGCACACATCTGGACCATGAGCTAAACTGTTAACTAAGCTTGCAGTATCTTTTGTCTCAACATCTCCAAAATCACCTATTATCATTCCAGGTTCATGTGTACCATCTGATTATTAAAGGCCTGTTCAAAAGCATTTGGCAATTGTTAGGAATAATACATAGTTTTCTCGTCTTTAAGAGAGAGAATTTTTTGAAAATGCTCTCTCCCTCGTTTCGCCGAAAAGCAATCGTGTTCTTCCACTGTTCAATCAGCATCTTCAACTCCTGAGTTTTGTCGATCGCTCCTTCCCTTAGTCGCCGGCGTCGGCCGTCGGCGGCATCTATCTTCACACTTTTTCGCGCCGTTCTTGCTGAAAATGCTTCGCTCCCTGCTTCTTTTCACCATCTCATAACATATTTCATACACGTTCAAGTGCCTTCCTTCTCCGTCGATCATAAACTCATCACCGGTACCGACGACGACCACCGATTGCCTGAAACTTCTGTCAGAGCCATCGGTTTCGCTTCTCTTATTTTCGTCGGGGATTTTGCTGGTTTAATTCTAATGTATGCATCAAGCAGAAGGAGGTTGGCGTCTGGGTTGGCAGCAAAGGATGAAGTGATAAAGATTGAACACAAAGTTTTTACATTGAGGTTGGGAAATGGGGGCAGTTCGGTTTGGCGGGTTGAAAGAACTAGGACATCGAGCTACATGATGGATTTCGATCGTGAGGAGGCAAGGTGGTTAAGTCTGAGATTCAAGGATTTCACCGACAAACCCTATTCAAGCTCGGATTTTCATTGATATAGGGGAAGGAACGCGGTATTCACAGCAAAGAGATTTAACAACAAACGTGGAAGTTTTGTTGAAGTGAACAAATTCGGTTCGAAGGGCAGAAAGCAAATTACAATAGTGCCGAGCGGTTTCAACTCAGGGGGATGGAAGATCATATCAGACACTTTGGGTAGGTTGCTGTCAGGGAGCTATCAAAGAAGGGACCATCAGCCTACCTTACGTCATGAATACAACACCTTGAAAAGAATCACACTGGAACACGAAGATAGAACAATACAAAGGGATTCTAAACTAGGGCGCTGACAGACAAGTTGGACAGTGACAGGGCAAGAACAGATTTGAAGTGGCATGAAGCACTCATTGTTACGAAAAGTAGGGTGAATATTTCTTGGGACTTAATTCGAACAGTCCTTGGGAAACCTTCAAACAAATTAGTCGAATTATTCCTGTTTCAAGCAAACAAAGCAGTTTGGTGGCCATCGAATTCAGATGAGTTTTCCTACTTTTTAAAGCTGAAAAGAGGATTCTTCGACGGTGGGGTGTCTTTGATCTTTGAGGAATGGAGACCGGGTATTAACACAATAGATTCGGTAGACAGATGCTGCAATAGCTGGCTTAGTATATCTGGGTTACCGTGGAACCTATGGTCGAGGGATACTTTTTCAGTCATTGGGGATCAATGCGGGGGCTTATTGGACATCAGCAAGGATACATTGCAATTCCGTGATCTGGAAGCAGCCAAGATAAAGGTGAAGAGCACTGATGGAGGCTTTATTAATAACAAGATGAAGATTCAGATAGGAGAGGGGAATTTAGAGATCATAATTCGGGTAGAATCCTTCGACTCAAAAGCTTATGAGCAGTATGAACGTCAAACTTATGCACAAGTAGTGGTGAATGGCAAAACAGTGGCGGGTTGGGGCAACACAAATATTCAAAGAAAGCTGATGAGGAAGGAGGTGCCCCCAAGTTGTCCTACTGAAGGAAAGGAAACTGCGGAGATCCCAATTTATCAATCTATGACCACGGAGAACAGTACGAAAAAAATTGGAAAAGACAGCACTGGAATAACGATGCACTGCCCGTAGGAGACTACTTCGGTGAGGGACCAAATGCAACGTCTTGCAACAAAGGATGAGACAGCGGCTACAAATTTGGGGGGAAAAGTATTCAAGATATTGGGGAAAGTTGTCCCACAAGAAGTAGCAAAATTCAGACATTCACCAATCCATTCTATGAGCAAAGATGATGCCGAGGACCAAAACATTTCGGTGGGCACTAGAAGCAACTACTTACGGGTGCTTACTTATGGGAAGGTTTATAGCAGAAGATTTAAAGGAAATGTGGGACTACTTGATGATGGGAAATTAGATGAAGACTTCTTTAGTAACGAAGATGGCCTAGAGTTGGGGATACACGATTTAGACGACAGAGTAGAAAAAGAGTTTGATGACTAGCGATGATTTATTGTAGAATGAGCTTGATATTTCAGATTCGGATAGCCAGGATTCCTTCCGATCAGAGTCAATTAAAATTGTTGAGGATGATGCGGTACTGAAGGGGCTGTTCTCACCGTCGAAGGAGATTACGCCTATCGATGAGCCAATTCCACAAGTTAATGATAAACTTAATGTGGGAAAGGTACTAACGGGTATTCATTCCTCTCTTCTTAGTCACTCTTTTAGTCTCCATTCTTTATTACCTTCGTCCTTCACAGTGTTGGGGTTGTCTAGTGGTATAATAGGAGGGGAGCCAGTGAAGGTAGATGTCTCGTCGGGTTCCGAGAGAGAGATTTCCAAACGGGCTAACATGGACAACATTTCGTGTGTTGCTAAGGAGAGTGGGGGAGGGAGTACGTATGGAAAATGTTGGGATGGGGTGAAGAAGTCAACGGGAATTTTAAGTAGAGAATTAAGCAGATTGAAATAGGGAATCAATCATGAGCGAGGTTCAACCTCGATGGGCTCAATATCTTTGTTATGAAAATCTGCACTTGGAATATAAGGGGATGAGGGGCGGCAAGAATGAGAGAGCTAGTTCGTACCGTCATCGCAAGGAAGTTCCGGACTTAGTGGTGGTTTTCGAAACTAAGCAAGAAATGGTGGATAAAAGGTTCGTGGCCAGCTTGTGGCAGTCCAGATTTGTTGATTGTGTTTTTTTCCCGTCGGTTGGAAGTTCGGGGGGTATACTAGTTATGTGGGATCCGAGAGTGGTGGTGGTGAGCAATAACTTGATAGGGGACTTCTCGGTGTCCATTGAAATTCATGGGAGTGAAGAGACCAAGTGGTGGTTTTCTGCCATCTATGGACCTGTGAAACCAAGAGAAAGATAGATTTTTCTGGGATGAACTAGCGGGATTGAGCTCTATTTGTGGTGATAATTGGTGTCTGGGAGGGGACTTTAACGTTGTCAGAAATACAGGAGAAAAATTGAATAACACTTCCAATACTTCGAGCATGCAGTGTTTTGACAGATTGATAGAGGAATTGGACTTCATGACCCTCCACTCTTGAATGCAAAGTACACGTGGTCAAATTTAAAGGCTGACCCGATTTGTTGTCGACTAGACAAATATCTCTTCTCCGGGGGATGGAGGGTTTTGTTTCCCAATTTCAGACAAACGGTGCTACCCCGAATTACCTCGGACCACTGTCCAGTGACGCTTGATATCGCTAAGCTGCTGTGGGGTCCTGTTCCGTTTAGATTCGAGAATGCTTGGCTTTCTCGCCATAATTTAACGAATTCGTTAGATCGTGGTGGAATAATGCGGGTTGTCAGGGGTGGGAAGGGTATAAGTTTATAAACAAACTGAAAGGAATTAAAGTGGAGGCTTCAAAATTGAATCGAGAGGTATTTGGAGATGTGGGTGTTAGATACAAGGAATTGGCAGCAATGATAAAGCGGTTGGATGTGTTAGAAGCTGAGGGAGGGTGGTCGGAATCTCTGCACGAGGAAAGAAGATCAGTAAGGTGTGATTTGGAAACTTTGTCGTTTAGGAGATTTCAAATAGAAAACCAGAGAGTGAAAATGAAATGGTTAAAGGAAGGAGATCAGAATTCGAGATTCTTTCACTCTTTACTGACTAATAGAAGGAACAAATCAATGATAGATAAAGTGGAGTTGGAGGACGGGTCTGTGATTACGGAGGAGAGACAGATTGAGGAGAATATAATCAACTTTTATAGGAATCTGTACAGAAAAGCGGACGGGGTTGGGGGGGGTTTGGGATCGAAGGGGTGGAATGGTGCCCTATAGATATGATGGAGGCGGAGGAGTTGGAGATTGTTTTTTCGGAGGAAGAGATTAGAAGAGCGGTGTTTAACTGTGATGGTGATAAAGCGCCAGGGCCGGATGGATTTACATTTGTTTTTTTCAACAAAACTGGGATACGGTAAAAGCGGACCTAATGAAAGTGTTTGATGAATTTTACGAGGGAGGAGTGGTTAATGGCATCACTGACAAAACATATATTTGTCTAATCCCAAAGAAACAGTAAGCGATTAAGGTAAAGGATTTTAGACCGATTAGTTTGACGTCGAGCTTGTACAAGATATTGGCCAAAGTCTTGACTAATAGACTGAAGAACGTTTTGGCAAGCACAATTGCGGAGAACCAATGTGCTTTTATTAAGGGGAGACAGATTCTAGATTGTTGCCTCATTGCAAATGAGGTGGTTGAGGACTATCGAAGGAAACATAAGAAAAGCTGGATCCTTAGAGTAGATTTGGAAAAAGCCTATGACAATGTCGATTGGACGTTTCTGGATTATGTGTTGCAAATGAAAGGGTTTGGGGAAAGATGGAGGAGGTGGATTATGGGCTGTGTTTCGAGTGTGTCTTTCTCGATTTTCATTAATGGAAGGCCGAGGGGAAAATTCAAAAGGGAGAGAGGACTTAGGCAGGGGGATCCCTTATCCCCTTTCCTTTTTAACTTAGTAGTTGATGTTTTGGGAAGGTTGGTAGATAAGGCCAAGGGCTTCAATGAAGTTAGAGAACTCGAAATAGGGAAGAGGAAATTGGAAATCTCGCATATTCAGTTTTCGGATGATGCTTTTTTTTTTGGTTCAGTCAGAGAGACATGTAATGGCATTAGTGGATATACTTAACTGCTTCGGGCTTCAATCGGGATTGAAAATAAATTTGGAAAAAAGTGTTGTGTTGGGAATTAATTTTCCCAAAGATGAAGTTGATGCTTTGGCACAAGCAATTGGATGCAAAAAAGATATTTGGCCAATCAAGTACCTTGGGGTCCCATTGGGAGGTAATCCCACGAAAATAAACTTTTGGGAACCATTCATATAAAAAATGGCAAGAAAATTAGCATCATGGAAAAAGTCATTTCTATCAAGAGGAGGCCGGCCAACTTTGATACAGTCATTGTTGAGCGCTATGCCATCTTATTTCATGTCTTTATTTAGAGAGCCACGACGGGTGGAGAAAAATATGGAAAAGTTGATGAGGGACTTTTTGTGGGATGGGGCAGATGGGGACACACATTGTCATGTTGTTGGCTGGGCACAGGTTAGTAAACCGAGGACAGGGGAGGACTGGGATTGGAGAATATTTGTTTGAGAAATAGAGCATTGTTGGGGACATGGTGGTGGAGAGGGTCGGTGGAAAGGGAGCCGTTGTGGAAAAAAGTTCTAACAAGCATTATGGTCTCCAAGATAATGGGTGGGATGTGGGATTGGCCAGGAACTCAACATTTAGAAGCCCGTGGAAATTTATCTCTCGTTCTTACCCGGCTTTTCTTCTATTGGTGGGGGCGGTGTTAAAAGAGGGTAATGTCATTCGTTTTTGGGAAGATGTTTGGAGGGGGGAGGAGTCGATCCAAGAGCGTTTTCCATCTATTTTTCGGATTTGTACCTCTATTAATAAACCAATCAGTAGTTTTTTTGAAGTGCAGTCTAGTGAACTCAATCCTATCTTTCATTGGGACGTCCGTTTTAGAAGAGATTTAAATGAGGT
Source organism: Primulina huaijiensis (assembly GCF_012295235.1). Taxonomy (NCBI): domain Eukaryota; kingdom Viridiplantae; phylum Streptophyta; class Magnoliopsida; order Lamiales; family Gesneriaceae; genus Primulina; species Primulina huaijiensis. The sequence goes on from NC_133308.1 coordinate 20,748,582, forward strand.
CGAAATGGGTGAGGTCATTAACCTTTTAGGGGTTCTAGACTCGGTTAGATTAGAGAGGCGTGTGGGGGATTTAAGAGTTTGGTTGGGAGACCCTTTAGGTCTGTTCTCTGTTCGATCTTTTTATAATTCCTTCTTTCCTTTTTCCTCTTTCCTTTATTTTCCTTACTATGAAAATATCTGGAAAGTACCGATCCCTCATAAGGATCAGGTTTTCGCGTGGATTGTGGCTCTGAGGAAACTACCCACTTGTGATTCGATGCAAAGAAGGTGGCCTCTCTGTCTGTTATGTCCGCAATGGTGCAATTTATGCCAGAAGCACGAAGAAAATCAGGATCACTTGTTGGTACATTGTTCTTTTTCAAAAGTATTTGGACAAAAGTGTTGCTGGAGTTGGGTTTTGATTGGGTATCTCCGAGGAGGGTGTAGATTTGATCGTCATGGAGGCGGGATGAATTTCAAGCAGAAATTTTAGGACCTTCTGGTACGTGGTGATACACTGTACACTTTGGTCGATCTGGTTGGAGAGAAATAACAGAATATTTAAAGAGGTGTCGGAGACAGTAGACGAAGTTTGGGAGAAGATCAAGTTCAGGGTTGCGAGTTGGACAATTATCATTAAAGAATTTAATCATTTGTCTATTTCAGATTTGATTAGGGATTGTAAATTTTTATGTGCATGAAGATAGTAGGGTATTACTTTCTAAGTTGTGCTACTTTTCGTTGTGCGGATTACTCATCCGCTATTATTGTAAAACTTTATCTATTAATAAAATTAAGTTTCATATCAAAAAAAAAATTATTTATAAAATCATTGATGTCCCTGGACCCTCATTTCATTTTATATACAGTTGACCGAAATTTATGTTCTATTTTCACGGTAAGAATTCTCATAGCCAAGACTCTAAGCCCAATATCTTTTTTTTCCCTCCCATCTGATGCTACATACACTTTTCTTTGTGGCTTGACTCGTGTCTTCACTGCATCTTAAAGCACACAAGTCTTGAAGATACAGAATCTTGTGTGGCATTACTGTATGAATGGTTAATTTTTTCCCTTTTTTGTTAGTTCTGCATGTTTTGATCTTGGAAGTATATTCTATTCATATATTATTTCTAGATTTCAACTCTGCATGCTTCAAGTTGTGTTTATGCCTTATCAATTGTTATTTCTATAACCATTGCTTGCGGTCATGGGCAGAGCCAGAATCTTGGTTCAGTTTATGTAAGCAACAATACTCTATAATTAATAAAGCAAGAAAAGGGCACTGGTTGATTGACAACAATAAATGTCATAAGATTCGAACACAAGCTAACACGCCAAAATCACCCATTAGTTGATGGGGGACCCTGGAAAAATGACGAAGAACAACACGTACAAAACCCACAATCAAAACAAAATCTGACAGAAATATAGATTCTACAGATAAAAAAATATATACATGAATTCATTCCCGATTGCAAAAAAGACAAAATTTAAAAAGTTATGATTTGATAAGCTCTATTTTGAACTAGGATCTTATATTATTGGTATGATATGATATAACCTAGATTTAGTGGGATTTGGTTTTACTCTTTTGATTTATATAAAATGTACTAATCCATGACTTTAAATAATAAAAAATAAGAGAATTATTTCTCCTTATATTGTGTGCATTTTGTTCTATATGGTATCAAAGCTTCTAGGTTAAAATCGGCGATGGATTTCAAAGCAGCCATGGTCGGTCTGGTTCTAGTAGTGAAGACGCCAGTTCAAGCAGTGACGGTGGAACCCATCTGACTTGGGTTTTCCTTTTGAAAGATAAGTCTGATGCAGGGGTCACATTTCAAAATTTTTCCAAATGATTCAGACTCAATTCCACACTAGGATCAAAATTTTCGGAGTCATAATGGGCGGGAATACTTTGACAACATACTTGGCAAGTTTTTTCAAGAGCAAGGGATCATTCAGCAAACTCCTGTCCCCATACATCTCAAAAAAATGGTGTGGCTAAATGAAAAAACAGACATCTCCTTGAAGTTGCTCGAGCAATTAGTTTTGAAACTAAAGTGCCTATGTATGTTTGGGGAGAAGCAGTTCTAACAACCACATATTTGATAAATAGACTACCATCAAAGATTTTGAATTTTCAATCCCCTGTAAATATTTTTCAAAAAAGTTTTCCCAATACACACTTTTTCGTTAAAATCCCTCTGAAAATATTTGGCAGTTTAGAATTTGTTCATAACTTTGATCCTGAAATCTCGAAACAGGACCCAAAGGCACGAAAATGTATCTTTGTTGGGTATCTTGCAAACCAACGGGGGTACAATTGTTTTGACCCTGTTAATTTTTTTTTTTTTATCAACATGGATGTAACATTTGTTGAAGGCAAATCGTTCTACATGCCTCATCTTCAGGGAGAGTCTAAAGATAGTGAAGATGACCACTTAACTGAGCCTGATTTTAATACAGAACTAAGAAAGTATGAAATTTCAAACTTTAATCAATCCGACATAACAATGGAGACATGTAAGAAACAGGTTAAAGGGTTGGTTTATACGAGGAAGACGGATGCAAAGAAAGGGGAGGACCCCGTCTTTCAACAATGCCACGAGTCAACTCGTGGGCTGGTTGAAACTCAGAATGATGCCTCGACCACTCCTGAAAACAACATTGATCATTCCATTTCCCTGGGAAAAGGTACCCGGTCATGCACAAAACTCCCAATGTCAAACTTTGTATCTTATAAAAAATTATCATCTTCCTATTGTTCGTTTGTCTCTCGGTTAGATGCCACCGGTATTCCTAAGAATGTACATGAAGCTCTAGAGTTCTCTGAATGGAGAAAGGCTATTTACGAGGAGATGAGAGCTCTAGAAAAAAACTCTACCTTGGAGAAAGTTGACCTACCAAGTGGGAAATCTGTTATAGGGTGTAAGTCGGTATTTTCCCCAAAATACAATTATGATGGATCTTTGGAATGGTATAAAGCACAGTTGATTGCCAAAGTCTTCACCCAAACATATGGAGCCGACTACATAGAACCTTTCTCTCCAGTGGCCAAACTCAATACAGTTCGAGTTATTCTCTCTGCTGCTGCTAATTTTGATTGGCTACTAAATCAGCTAGACGTGAAGAATGCCTTTCTAAATGGTGATCTAGAAGAGGAAGTGTACATGGAACCACCACCTGGATTTACTGATCAGTTTAGACCAAAGGTGTGCAAGCTAAAGAAATCACTCTGTGGACTGAAACAGTCTCCCAGAGCATGGTTCGAAAGGTTTGCAAAGTTTGTGAGAAGCCAAGGCTACTGTCAAGGACAATTGGATCACACTCTCTTCACAAAAAGGTCCAATAGTGGAAAGATTTCAGTATTGTTTATGTTGATGATATAATATTGACAGGTGATGATATAGAAGAGACAAACAAGTTAAAGAAAAGCTTGGCAAAAGAGTTTGAAATGAAGGATCTAGGTCAGGAATGGAGGTAGAAAGGTCTAAAAGTGGAATCGGGGTGTCTCAAATAAAATACATTCTTGACCTCCTGAAGGAGATATAGATGAGTGGATGCAAACCATTAGATACTTCTATAGAAGCCAATAAAAAGCTAGGAGATATCAACAATGGCGTTGTAGTGGATACAGAAAGATATAAAAGACTGGTCGGGAGATTGATTTATCTATCGCACACACGCTCGGACATCGCCTTCACAGTAAGTATGGTGAATGCATTTGCCGTATGAAGAACACCTTGAAGCTGTATATCGAATTCTACTATGTCTAAAGGGAACTCCAGGGAAGTGATTGTCTAAAGGGAACTCCAGGGAAGTGATAGCTCCGCCCATGCTTGCGGCCGTGGACAATCTGTTTAGTTGGAGTATCTCAAGCACTTGTTTTTTATATGCATTCATAATGGATCACGACGACTTTCGCCATATTTTTAAATAAAGGGAATTAGGCTGCTGCTAGTTTCATGAACACTCTTTCACTGTCAACTTATAAAATATGATGTCAAAATATGTGAACAGCCAGTCACTGCTGGAGATGGGGACTAAAGACATGGATTTTGTACAACTGAATCAATTAATTGGAAGAAAAACTGGTGGCATTTCGGTGTATCCCTTCACATCATCTGTGCGGGATAAGAAGGATCCTTGCAGCCATATAATTGTTCAAGGCAAAGCTATGTCTGAATGTTCCGAAGATTTGTTTAACCTTGTAAGTTGGTGATTTCTTTATGGCGTTTATTTTGATAATCAGCGAAGACATCATTTGTCCTATTGTTGGAGAGTTTGTAAAAAAATCTCGCAATAATCAATTCATCTGCAGAATCTGTTTGCTTTTTTGTCATTATTATTTGTTTAAATTTAGTCTGCATTGTATAACATCTATCCTTATCTGCCCTTTTTTCGTTCTAATCTTCTCCAGTAATAAGTAGAAAAGAAGAAATTATTAAGGTTTCAGTTCCTTTCAATTATTGCACCTTTGTTTTAACCTGAGTCTCTTTTTATTTTTTTCTGAGTCTCTGATTACATGTGTCCCTTTCGAATACAAAATTATGAAAGATAGTATTTCGAATTATTAATTTGTAGTTTGTTTCTTTCTTCTGTTGAATAAACATCTTCAAGCTCAATTTCTGGACATCAAACCTGTCTTCCCTGTTATATATTTTTTTGCATCTCTTTGGTTTGGGTGTCGTAGATATTTTGGATTCTTGTATCTTCCGTTTTCTCTTTGCATTTATTATTTCCAAGTATTTTATTTTAAGGTGTTCAGAAATTACTCATATCATCCTCTTTAGAGAGTGCATTTGCCTCTTGCCTTTTTAGTTTGGCTGTGTATCTAATTTTTGTACAAATGAAGCATGCAAACCCTTGTTTCTTGCCTGGAGCTTTCAACCTGTTGAGACGCTATGTGTCGTTTAGCTGTTAGAGATAATTGATTATGAAGTACGATACTATCTCATAGTTCTGCCTCATCATATACTTATCTCAATATAATGTACCTGCCATAATTTACACTGTACGAATTGTCATTTCTAATGATGTTTAATTTCAACAGTTAGCAAGGAAAATTGTATACTCGATCAAGCTACCTATGTGTATCATGTTTGAGTTTATTTTTAATATATACGACTGTTGTCCCTTCATACACGTGATTTTATTGCTTTGTCTTCCACTCTTGGTTCGCAATTTTAATTATATTCCCCTTTCATTATACTCAGTTCCAAATTATATTGGTACTTGGGATGAAAACATTACCATTCGTGCTCTCTTGTTCCACTCTCTGGATAACTGTGGGAGAATGATTTGTGACTACATTTTAATTGTCAACTTTAGGTCAACTGTGTTCTTCAAGATGTTCAACTTACAGATCAAAAGCGCTTTAAGCAGTTTGTTTCTCAAAGCAAAGCAAGAATGGAGGTATCTTTGAACTCTGCCCAATTTCACTAATCGCATTGTGTGGCTGAGTGGTTTCGATTACTCAATTTTCAGAACCGTCTAAGAGGCAGTGGGCATGGCATTGCGGCTGCAAGAATGGATGCAAAGCTCAATGTTGCTGGTTGGATATCTGAACAAATGGCGGCCTCAGGTCAGACAATCTGTAGTGCTTCTTAAATTTCCCAGTGTCTGAAATTTGGCAAGGATGTCATATCATGAAATACACGAGATGCATTTATGACCGCCTGTGCACCAATAAATTTGTGCTGGCTATCCTATTCTATTAATCTTTTTATGTTGCTTTTTAAAAATAGTGGGTTGTGCTCATGACAGTTCATTTCGCTGGTCACTATTGCATTTGAAACCATAACATGAACTCCTGCACTTTCTGACGTTTTACCCGTGGTTCATGTTCTGGAAGTTTCAGAAGCCCCTAATTACTGTTGCTTTGGCATCTTGCAGTTATTTGGAATTTTTACAAGGTCTTGAAAAAACAGTTGATGAAGACTGGCCAGAAATATCTGCTTCGCTTGAGGAGATACGCAAAACCTTGATTTCGAAAAACGACTGCCTAATAAATTTGACTGCTGATGGAAAAAACCTTAAGAACTCGGAGAAGCATATTAACAATTTTCTTGACATGCTTCCAAACACATCCCCAGTTGGTTCGATTCCGTTGAGCTCTAGACTCTCCCCCACAAATGAAGCAATTGTGGTACCCACTCAGGTTAGTAGATATTATATTTTGATTGATATGTTTTCTTTATGTGTGTACTTAGATTACTTAATTAAGCAAAGATGTTTGTTTGTGCAGGTCAATTATGTTGGAAAAGCAGCTAACCTTTTTGATACTGGCTATAAACTTAAAGGCAGTGCATATGTTATCTCCAAGTACTTAAACAACACATGGTTGTGGGACCGGGTTCGTGTTAGTGGTGGAGCTTATGGAGGATTTTGTGATTTTGACACTCACTCAGGTGAAATTTTAAGTTCCTTTGTTTGTAAGTTTACACCATTGCTAATATCCTGCTACCTAATCATTTAGTTTTCTGTTTAGGTGTGTTTTCATACTTGTCCTACAGAGACCCCAACTTGTTGAAGACTCTTAATGTTTATGATTGAACGAGCAATTTTCTGAAAGAACTTGAAATGGATGATGATGTTCTCACTAAGGCAATTATCGGGACCATTGGAGATGTTGATGCCTATCAGCTACCTGATGCGAAGGGATACAGCAGGTAAGTGAATCACAGTCCATTGCCTTCGGATCATGTTAGAGGTGTTCAAGAGAGGACTTTACCAGACTTCAATAACACACACACACATACATTTCCCTTGTGAAAATCTGATACTAAAAGACTTGGGGGCCTTCAACATTATCATAATTTCAGGACGTATTTAGTTTTATTTTTTTGAAGTGGTCCAAATTGTTTATAATATTTTCACCATTATCCTTCATAGTTCCAAAGACCAATCAACCAATCAAATTTTCAAAAAGCCATCCCAAGCAATTGGGGCTGCATTGCATTCAAATCAGAACTCGAAATCTTGTCAAATAGTTCCTTCCACATCTTCACCCTTACCTTCGGACAAGCTTTTAGGCCCCCATTAGTCTTTTCCTTCCATGCTGCCTTGGTGTTTTGATTGTAGTATTATCATGAATGGTATGAAGTAAGTGTTATTCAGTGTTCTCGTGCTTAGTATTTGATATGCTGTCTGGACCATGAATTTTGATCGAAAATTTTCACATTGCTCTTCAGTTTAATGAGATACTTATTAGGAGTCACTGAGGAGGAGAGGCAAATGAGACGAGAAGAAATTTTGTCAACCAGGTACTTATCTTCTACCGTGAGCAAATGCAATCATAGCAGATAATATTGTGGAAATAACTCAATGTCGTGTAAAATCCTTCCTTCGTGATTCATCATTTTATTGCTCTTAGCCAGTAGAAAACATATAGTTTCTCTATTCTTTCATTTCCTCAATCTGCCTAGATGCACAGACAAGCTTTTTCGACCTACTTCATTTTCTTTTCCTTAAGTTGAATGACTTCAAGGAGTTTGCTGACTTCATAGAGGCGGTCAAGGACAAAGGTGTTGTGGTTGCTGTTGCATCTCCAGATGACATTGATGCTTCAAACAAGTTGCGTCCCAACTTCTTTGAAGTGAAGAAGGCGCTTTAAGTTTATTTATTCAAATGTTTGGATATCTATTTAATCCAATTGTTTCAACCAATTTTACAATTGAGGAACAAATCTCACTTAACAAATTAATGGAATTCGCATATTGCAACAGGTTTTTTTTGGGTTTTGGGGGGGGGGGGGCATTAGCTATACGAATTAATTTGTATTCTAGGTTAAACGATTAGAGTTATTGTAATGGATATTATACAGTTGTATCAGTTGTAATTATTAAGATGGCTGGTTACATCAACTTGCTGGTATTGTTTGTCTTTTAAAGCTGGTTCTAGGTTACTGGAGCTGCCCCCATAGGCTAAAACTACAGTCTGATGATGCTAACTAATAGGGATCCGATATACATTTAGATCAGCTCAATCTATTATATTGTAAGTATAATTTTATCATAATTATTATAAGCCCGCGGGGCGTGTGCATAGTTCTAGCCTCTGCTGTTGTGGCTTGACCTGAGCCGAGGTTCGTCTCTTTATCCTTAACCATAAACGAACTTTAAATGTATGGTTTGTAAATCCAAGATGTTATTCATATCAGGTTTGTAGTCGTGTTCGATAGCTTCTGAAGTTTATTTTTGGCTATAAATAGCGTCACATATTTTATCAGATCATGAGTATCAGATATATATATTACATATTCTTGAGATTGTTTGACGTAAAAACTGGAATATCAACATCCGCAAGACGTCGACATTCTATGATTTTCAAACTCGTTTTTCCGGATATTTTAGTTTGGTTTACTTTGTTTTGGCTTTCAGTTTTGCAGATTTGATTGAATTTTATTTAAAGCTTTTTAAAAAATAAAAAGTAGGAATCGGGCGTGGGCAAGATTTGGTTTTTTTATTGATGTAATTTTCCATCACACTTGCAATTTCTGAAGCATGGCCGATTGAATCTAATGCATGATGTGCTTATATTTTTGGACTTATGACCAGACTGCAAGGACATGTCACAATAAGGACTAAAATTTTGGGTGTACCTCCAACTTTTAGCAGCAAAAGGAGACCTTATATCAAGGGGGGCTACCATATAGGGACAAATTTTGTGAACTTGATTTTGGGGACCCTAACCACCCTCAATGGAATCCAATGCTTGTACCGTGTTTGCAACTTGTACTTTCTCTATAAAATTGTTTTTTATCAGCATTTTTTTGGAATATTTAAATCATGTTTCTATTATAATGGAAAGACAGAAGTGATTTTGATTATATATATTGTTAGATTTCAGTTTTGTTTTGTTTTTGTTTTTTTTTTCAATTTTAATCTTTTTTTCACATATGTCACAAATATAACACAAATACAGTGCTTATGTGGCGCAGACGTATATAGTGTCACATTAGCATGTCTTATTAAAAATGACTAAAATTGTCAAAAATAGAAGATGCGAGACTAAAACTAAAATTTTGGGGATTATCCTTAACACTTTTATTTGAATTGCACCCTGAAAATAACTGAACTCATCAAGAGAAAATTTGAAGTCGAGGCAAGAGAAAATTTTTTGCCATTAAGATAAATTTTCCCCACACATTGTGCTCACGGTATATGACAATCGTCTCTCAAGATACAACGACTTCTAACTTGTGATAGTATCACTATAAATCACAAGTTTCTTAACCATAAAATGAAGCAAACTTTTTTTTGAGAAGAAAGATGAAGAAGAAGTTCAAAATGAATGTAAATGATTTTCCTTGTTTGATCCTATCAAAGTTAATGTTATTTTGTCTCTATTTATTATTAATTCATTCATATGGATTTATATTTAAGTCACAAATATCGAAAACGTGACCAAAAAACACCTTTTGGTCACAAAGAGACATGAAAACCCACGACTCTTTGTAAACAGCGTTGCCAGACGCCTAGGGGTCTCCCTCTTTACCTCAGAATTTCTGAGGCACAGAGGGAGACACAATTCTGAGGCAGAGAGGGAGACACCTAGGCGTCTGGCGGTTCTAGGGTAGCAAGAGAAGTGTTAAGGTAGAGAGGGAGACACCTAGGCGCCTCTCTTGCTGCTTGGGAAACTTTCTCGGAGTTTTTAAGGTGCACATTTGAACATTCTTGTTCAGTCGATTTTTCTTTGTATTTTCTTTTGCTTAATTTATATTCATCAAGCTTAAACATTCCAACAATCTCCAACATGAATGAAATTAATGCATGAATTCAAGCGATGTCGAAAGAGAGTTTACTCAGAAAATCATCGCATCAGGCGAGGTGGCTTTTGGCTTTGAACCTTCCTTAGTAAAATAATATTGGATTTGCAAGACCACGAAGTGAACATGATATCTTGAACTTTTTGGTGATTTGTATAAAACTAGACAACAATACATACACAGTAACTTTCCTATCATTTTTTGGGTTTTTCTGTTATGTCCATTTTGACCATGGAACACATCTTGGTTTCATAAATGTTTATTTGAGACGTCCCATTCTCACATTCACATAAGTGACTTCTCTTTAAGAGTATTCTATCATACTTCACTTTTTATAGGTAAATGAATAATTAAAAGTATAATACTTAACATCACTACATTGGTAGATTTCAACTCTCATCGTCCTAGGAATGAGAAGGGAATAATTCCCGAGTGTTGCTCAAGTTCTCATAATTTTACTGTCCTATTAAACCAAGATCTTGGGATCTCCAATCAACAAGGTCGAGTTACTGCTGTGAAAACTTTATTTTGTAGATTTTAAGCTCCTTCCTCTCGACAATATATATTTGATCTCCATCCAAGGTTTTTTTTACAACGAATCTATTAAGTGATCTTATTATTACACTCAATCAAAATTGATTACAACATTGGAGATTAAGTTTAACATGATATTATATATTTGACGTATACGTTCAGACATACCATCATTCACTTAATTATGTGTCATATTTTAACATGGTCATTCTATCTTAAATGAGGCATCCCCAAACTTTGAGTTATTTATAAGACTTTGTGACATTTGAAGTCTCACAAAATTTGAAATGTTTAGTATGTTATTAATCTAAATTCTAAGCATTAAAACTTATAAATCCAAATTCAAGAGTTTATTTCTTGCAAATTTGGATTTAAGTACAATTGCTTAGAGAATTCCAAACAACTGTCTAATATAATTCTAAGAGCACAACTTAGAAAATCTAAACTTAAGAGTTTGTATCTTGTAAATTTTGGATTTTTAAGCGCGAAATCTTAAAAAATTAGTATGTAGAATTAAACTCGAAAGAAAATAGAAAGGAGAATAATGTAGTTCAATTACAGTTGCTAAATACTTCCACCACAAATTTGGGTAAGCATAACTTTATAAAATTCTAAGCAGTGAACTCACAAATCCAAATTCAGGATTTATATATTGCTAAGTTTGAACTTAATCGTTTTTTCTTAAAGAATTCTAACTTTATACATTATTCTCAAATTTGATAACACTATATTATTCAAGTCTATCATCTCACTTCTTGTTGGATTGGTATTGAAAATTCTAAGTTTCCAAATTTTAAGTATTATAACTTAGAAATCTAAATTCAAGAATTTAAATATCTTGCAGATTTTTATTTAAGCTTGTTTTCTTATAAAATTTAAAACTTGGAATCTCGAATTCCAATCACAATTTGAATTTTAAGCATAAAAGCTTAAAAACTTAATTTAATATTTAATATTTTGCAAATCCAAAGTTTTAAGCGTAGACAACTCACAAAATTCAACTAGAATCAAACAACATATAATACAACAATTTCTCACAGCATATACAATACGTTATATATAATTGATACATTATTCTTATCTCCATCATAAGTCACGAAAGCATCATCTTTCATTTCACAAGATATATAACTCATATCTTGTACTGTCATTAATGAATATGATGAAATATTATTTTCTCATATCAAAGGAACCATTTAAATTTTCAGTAAATGTATTGAGATCATTTATTATTCAACGCAAATCCCTTTTTATGATGTAAAATTTTAAACATATAATTGATTATCTTTTTCAATCCATAGTCTAAATTTAATATCTCAAGTCTCATTCCAATTTCAGATTTCTTTAGTTTCAAGAATTTCCTTAATCAATACACAAAGTATTGATTTCTTGAGCCAATAAACTACTTGAATGGACTTACCATTTCAGCGTTTATCATAATCCTCATCATTCATAATTTACAATCCTTGTATTTTACACAAGAAAATAAACATATTCATAGTTCTTCAATCAAATGATTCGAAAGAACATCAAATTTAAGGACTATTACAAAAAGAAGCAATTAAAATTTCAAAACCTAATAATTGAAATTCAACTATTCACAAGTCGTCGTATTGTCGTGAGACTGTATACTTTTAGGTCATTCATGTTCATTGTTATACATCTTCAAAGTTGCAAACCAAAAAAGAAAGAATCCAAAGAATAGAAAAAAAATTCGTATTAAAATTGTTGGTGGAGATTCTCCTTAACACCTACATTTGAACCGCAACCTGAAGATAACTAAACTCATGAAGATCTGTCAGCAGTTTGAAGTCGATGCAAGAGAAAATTCTTTGTCTTTAAAGACGAATTTGCACCGCACATGGTGATCACCGTATATGAAATCATCTCCCAAGATACAATGACTTTCAACTTGTGATAGTAACATTACAAATCACAAGTTTCATAATCATAAAATGAAGCGAACTCTCTTTTGAGAAGAAAGAAGAAGAAAGAAGAAATAGTTCAAAAAGAATGCAAATGCTCTTCCTTTGTTTGATCATGTCAAAGTTAATATTATGTTGTCTCTCGTTCTTGTTAATTCATCTCGAGGGATTGATATTTAAGACACAAATCTTGAAAATATGATCAAGAGATATTTACTGACAATTGCTTGTTCAAAATTTTCATTCAAACATAATTTCAATCTTAACATTTTTCCATGAATATATATTTATCTTTATTATTTGATAATGCACGAACTTCGGGGAAAAATCACTTTCGATCATTTTAATGAATGAACTTTATAAGATCGAATGTTTGTCGCTTTACTAAAAGTTATAGTTGGTGCTAACGGTGTAACTCATATATTTTAAATCGTATAGCAGTTCAAGCACCACATTTTGATTATTTTACCTAACAGAGACAATTATTGCACCCAATAAACTCAAATGCTCTCTATTCTAAATTTATTTTCTAACAATACCTACTTTCTCTTCCCCAATATTTATTAGAATAGGTGTCCAGCGAGTCAACTTGTGGTTCGAGCTTCATTTACTATTATGTAAAAATAATTTTTATTTTAATAATATTTTATGTTTTTATCCAATTATGACATTTACTTTATCTATATACTCATGCAAGCTGCATAGATAAAGTCTTTGAATATGCAAAAAGTACCATGAGGTCTGTCTCTCAACGTAAGATCATAAAACTCATTAGGAAGTGTACTATATATTCTAAACAGATTCCTAGTTAAATCAGCCGTCTAAAATAAGGATAAATATCGCTTGAACTTGAGACTAATATCTGTGATATAAACATCATGTTTCATTAGTAAGAGCATGAGATATTCATTCATACAGATGAGTGATCATTTGATGATGCACTGAATAACTCTCACCTGAACCGTCAAAGTGGTTATCACTTATCAAGTGGAATAGTATGTGGCTATGGTTGTACACCATTAGTCATTTGATCCGGGACATCGTAAAAGCTCTATGTACTAGCATGCACTTTGATCCGTGGATTTGATTTGACGATTAAAGAAGTGAGATCCGTTCGTAAGAATTTACAAAAAGAACCAACTCGCTAATCCCGAACTGGTTTACTGTCCAGCATTAAATACGCAAAGGTAAACAGATCTAAACAAACTATGAATGTTTTAAATCATATGACGCTCGGGAACGTTTTGAACGTCAAAACAAAAATTTTAAACTTCTGTCGTGCTTTGATGCGAGAAAACGATACTCTAACAATATCTTCATATCTTTTCTACTCCAACTATATATATATTCTATATAATTTTTAATTTTTTTGCATATCATTTTGTTTTCAAAATCTCATGTAAATAAAAGTTGAATTTCAATATCNTAGGTAAATATCAAAATTTTAAATCATAAATTATCACATACACTTTTTTTAAACATTAAACATCAATTCATTCAAAATTAGAAATAGTAGAGTACAGACTCAAAAGATCACCAATACATGTTGGTGTTTTCAACCAAACAAAAGAATTAGCATAAAAATGGGAATGCTTAGCTAACACATGAGCAATCTTGTTTACTTATCTACGAATAAGATGAACAAAGAAATTTGATTTTATAGATAATATTTTTCAACATTGCCCGATAATGTCTCCAAACTCAGTCGAATCCGCATTTGTTGCCTTCATAAGTTAGAAGACTACCTGCGTGTCCACCTCGAAGAGAACAGTTATGAAATTTGTGTTGCGTATCCATGATAGGGCTACAAGCAAGCCTATAGCTTCTCTTTCTTTGATGCATCATAGTCTTTTCATCAAAACTGTTCTGGCCATAGTGAATTTTCCCTCCTCGTCAAGTACCACCATGCATATACCCACGCCTTGTATGTCTTCAAAGAAGGTTGTATCAATGTTGCATTTTACAACACCCGTATGGGGTGGTTTCCGGATGCATAGTTGGTTCCTGCAAGCAGAGGTTTGTGGTGTCTCATATTTTCATGAAGAGACTATTCATTCATATACGAAACTCTTTGACGTAGTCAGCACTCTATATGGTGAGCCTATTCGATTGTCCCATAGCATAGATTTCCTTTGCTTCCAGATTGCCCAGAGGACAGCTGCGAAATTTCCCAGCTCCAGATCACTAAGGGCTTGGATGATGTTAAATAGCCAATCCGAGAACCCTTCATTAGCTCTCGCTTGAGAGTCGACCGCCCGTATTAGATTAGCTCTCTCCCAACATTCACGGGCAAAAGGGAAACTTATGAATGTGTGCCATTCTTCTATTTCCACATTACAGAACACACACAATGATGAAACATGGATGCCCCTCTTCTGCAGATTAATGCGATTAGGGAGAAAATTCCTAGAAGCACGCCAGAGAAATTTTTTTTTATTTTTGATGGATCTTTCATTTTCCATATCGCTTTCTATTCTCCTTGGATCTTATGTTAGTCGGAGTTCACGTCCAGACTCATAGCAAGATGATATCTCGTCTTCAAGGTATAGGTTCCATTCTTGCTATAATGCCAAATCCGTGAATCTTGGGTTTGTATCGGACCAAGATGAATCTCAGTAATCGCCTTGAAATCTCTGTCCTCAAAGATAATATCAATAAGATCGTGATCTCATTCTTGTGAACCCGAGATCATCAAATTATTAATATACATATTGTACACACATGCACATCACATATATCATTTAACTACATATCATTAAATAAGAGACTCATATACTAATTATTTTTTGTCGATAAATACATCAATTTTTTTTTTCAAATACCATGTCATGATAGTATGTTTATTTTCGTAATGGTACAAAATTTAATACATAAAATAAAATTTTAAACACTTTGTCGAAACATTCTCCACGTCTCCTGATCTAGGGTTTAATATGAGCAACGACGACTAGTGTCTATCGTTATAAAATTTTATAGTTAGTTGGATAAATTGTGAGTAATGAATGAAAACAAGTGGAAATTGTCCCACATTAGAAAACAAGCCAAATATAGTCTTTTTATTAGCTCCGAGTTTGAATTAAGGGTTTGGGTCCCAAGTGGCACCAGAAGTTTTTGGAAGGGAGAAAACGCTGATAGGCTGGGTCTCGGTTAAACACGCGCCCGCGCGGCCAGCTGGCTCCGCTCGGCTCGTCCCTGTGTGGTACAGTCTCTTGACCATATTAATCTTTTTGAACAAAATTTATTTGAAAAATAATTTTTTATTTTCGAAATAAAATTTCACCCATTCGAAAACTTTGTGTCCCTTAGTCTATCACCCGCACTCGGACCAAACAGTGCATCCTTAGCCTTCACAACAGCCAGGATGCGTTCGATCCAACAGTATGTCCCTTGGCCTTTCACACAGGGATTGCAGCGGGGCGGGGCGGGGCGGGGCGGGTTTGTCGCGCCCCGAGCCCGGGCCCGTGGCTGCGTGACTGCACAATGAGCCCCTATAGCAACTACTTCGTATTCGTAATCGCTTTACGGAAATGATTAACTCAAGTTGCTATAAAAGTCCATTGTAAACCATTATAAACTCATTTTAAATCTTTAATTTTTTAGATGTGGGACAAGGGTATCACAATCACCCCTCCTTCAGAACGCGACGTCCTCGTCGCGGCCTGACCCTTCGATCCCCCAGCACCGAGAATCTAGAGGTGGCTCCTACAGATTCAAGAGGTGGCTCCCGTCATGTAGCAATTTGCCCCGCAGGTTCAAGAGGTGGCTCCCATGCACGTAGCACTTTGCCCTACATAGCACTTATTTCCCGGTGTTCCATGCCGGTGACCGGCTCTGATACCATTCTGTTACACCCCGAGCCCGGGCTCGAGGCTGCGTGACTGCACAATGATCCCCTATAGCAACTACTTCGTATTCGTCATCGCTTTACGAAAATGATTAACCCAAGTTGCTATAGAAGTCCATCGTAAGCCATTATAAACTCATTTTAAATCTTTGATTTTTTAGATATGGGACAAGGGTATCACAGGGTTTGCCAACTCCATCCTCGTCCCAGAATTCCATCACACCCCCATACCCGACCCAATCCCTGCTTTTTCGGATTCAGCTGCGGGGATAAAATTCTCATCCCTGCCCTCATCTCCATTTAAAAAATATTAACGGGACAAGACGAGGGCAGGTTCGGATATTTTTCTCAAACCAAAACTTATTATTATATATTATTAGTGATAATAATATTATTATTATTAATATTTTAAAAAATAATAAAATTATTATATTATTAATACTTATAATATTATTATTTTATTATTAATATTACTTTCGAAGCCGGTTCGGGGATGATGATAGTAATTCCACATCCGCTTTGAACTACTTCGGTGATTTTAAAAAATTCCCGAACCCGAAAAAATCGGGGATCCCCATCTCCGTTTCGGGTTTTCCCTGCGGGACCCCAAACTTGTTGAGAAACTTGTCATCTTTACATAAAGTTGTGTTCGTATCCATAAAGTTGTGCTCCTTCTACACAACTGATTAATGGGCTACAAATAATCCTTCCATCTGCATTGCTCGTACTTTTTCGTATCTTCACTGGATTCCCTTCTTGTTCACTTTGTGCTTGAAAGTTCTGCATATTTTGTTCGTTATTACCAAGAGTTGTAGTGTGGCATTTTCTTGATTCAAAGTCTTTGTATCTTAGAGACGATTGCCGTCAACGTAGAGCACTGTTATACGGACAATTTCGGCTTGTAGATTAAAGATTTATCTTTGCCTCGACTTATTGCTTCTTGTTGCTGTATATTATTCCAGTGTCAAAAATATTATATACTTACAGTTGTGTGTATATCAAGTTGCTGGTATATAATAAAACAAAATAATTAAATATCCAAATTATGCTTCTCTTTTTTTTGAGTAAAAATTACACATTCATTTTGTATGTGTGTGTGGTCGAATCTGTCTGGTAACGGCGAGGACATGTGCCTGTCACCGTTAACGGGTTCGGGACCACATGCTACGTTAAACCGTCCATTTAATCTGGATCGAATCAGCATCTTTTTCCCGAATCTCCCATTTTACCCCTACCTCCCCCCCTTCATTTCTGGTACTGAAAGCTAGAGCAAAAAAGAAAGCCAGCTTTTAACCTTTTAAGATCACACGCACACGCACACGCACACGCGCGCACACACATATATATCCTCACACGCACATATATGTACAGATACGTGTATGTATAGGTAGCTAGGGAGAGATGGCGGAATACTACCTGCAGAAGAGAAGCGAGGAGAACACCGGAGCGGCGGAGGAGGAAGATATGCTGCTGAATTTCATCAAGAAGAGGAAGCTGTGCTCCGAGCGTGGATTGCTGGAGAATTCCGTGTCTTATGCGGCGTCCGTAGCCAGCGGCTGCTGCGCGGATAACGATGATGATTCGAGCGGTGGAGTGACGGAGAGCGGTGGAGTGTCGCCGGATCTAGAGGTGAGAAACCTGGAATTCCGAGGATTTTGAGGTTCTGTTCGCTTATCGAGTCGAGATTATGTATATGGCAGCTTATTTTTTGAGCTGAGCTTCTAGGATATCGTTGTTTTGCAGTGCGAAAGCTCGGATGGAGAAATTTCCATGGCGATCAATTGCAGGTTTGGTTTGTTAACGAAATTTTGCTTAGTTCAAACAAAGTCCGCTCCAAATGAATTACTCAGTTATTCATTCACTTCAGTTCCGCTGTTTTCTTATTTCTTTTCTGTCATTTTGTTTCTGATCAGTAGAATTGATAATGAGTCGACTCCAACGAGCGAAACTCGTGGAGATTCCAAGCAATCGTCGCTGGAATCAACACCGCATGCAGCGAGTCCTCACCGTACCAGCGCCTCCTCTACGGCGGAGATAGAAGAGTTCTTCGCCGAGGCGGAGAAGTACGAGCAGAAACGGTTCGCCGAAAAGTAAGCCAAACCCCTCCCCCACCCACGCACAATCATCGATCACTACAGTGCGCATGTTAAGACCTATCACCCCGGCTCATTATAGATGAGCAATGACTTGACTGAACGATTGTGTATCGTTTTCAGGTATAACTATGATATAGCGAAGGACGTCCCATTGGAAGGCAAGTACGAGTGGGTTCCTTTATAGTAAGTAGTACCCTTGAAATCAAAATTTGTTACTAAAAAAAGAATGGATTCCTCTCTTTTCAAAAAAAAATTCCCTTCATATTTTATTTTCTTTGTAAGTCTTCTAGCTGCTCATGTCTTGTGTATAGCAAGCATATATATATATATACATATATATATATATATATTCTATTATGTTGTTCTTTTTCCACAATGTTGATAGAGAAATTATTGGAATTTGTAGTTTGGGAAACATAATATTGGTGTGTGTATATTGCTAGAAGTGTTGATTGATCCAAAACTCGTATGAGCTCATTAGAGACACGTTGCTTAACCACAACTTGATAAATTATGATCTTCGACCTGATTTGATGTAAAAGTAATATTAAAAAATATAGTTTCACGGGTTAATTTTGTGAGATATACACTGTAGGTATGGATCAGACCGACCTGTCTCTCAAATATAAATTCGTCTCACATGAGACTTACTTATGAGTTTTTTTTTTAAATGCGAATTGAATTGTTTTTCATCATACTGTGTACATTTATGAGACCAAAATATTAAAAAAAATGAAATTCGGATAATATTTTCACAAAAAAAGTGCATAATTTACATAATAAAAGTAGACTTCAGGGAGACACAAAAAAAAAAAGGTAAACGCAGCTGGAATAAATTTCGGTTTTTAAGTATTTCATTGTCATAACTCATAACAACGAAAAAAAAGGGGTTAATTTTCAATGTCGAAATAATGGAATTTGCCCAAAAGATATTACAAGACATAACAAAACCATATGTTTTATTAGTTGAGTAGATCTCTTGTGAGATGGTCTCACGAATCTTTATTTGTGAGACCGGTCAACCCTATCGATATTAACAATAAAATTAATACTCTTAACATAAAAGTAATATTTTTTCATGGATGACCCAAATAAGAATGAGAGATCCGTCTCACAAAATACGACCCGTGAGACCGTCTCACACAAATTTTTGTCTTATTTGTTGGCTAGCTTCTACTGGAAAATCTTTAATTTTTTGGTTCACAATATTTGGCGCATTTAAAAAAAAAAAAAAAGTAAGCTACAGCCCATCATAATTGTACATGGTACGTCTTAAATGTAAAAATCGTTTATCTTCAATATTTGAGACGAACAAATATATAACTTTATATATAGATATATGATGTTCGTCATACGCCTGAAATAATACACGTTTTTTCAGCTCTCTGGTAAATCGAAAATGAATACAAGGGTATTGTCAGCCGTCAGGGAGTTGGAATTGATGACATGGGGTAGGGTTTTTATGGTTTAAAAGAGCGTTTGGGAATATTTTGAATTTCTTCTTATAAATGTTCAACGTGGGTCTATGTGTGTGTGTGTGTGTGTTTCTATTCTTTGTNTTATTAAACAGGTGTTGTTCCATTTAGTATATTATATTAGATTGTTTTTTTTGTTTAAAAAAATTGTCGAATATTGAATGTCAAAATAAGCTTTTTGATCGTTTATAAATTATGATAGAAGTTGGGTCATCTTAAACTTTTTTAAGATATTATTATAATATTTTTAAAGACTAAGATATCTCTCGAATTTTATCATAAATATGTGAGAAATATATCCTCCCAAAATTCAATGACATCGTGTGTGTATATATATTTCAAAATATTATAATATTTACTATTAATAGACTATACCTATAGTGAAAAGAAATATTTTTCATGGGTCGGGTTAGATCGGAGATATATATCATAAAATTGATTTATTAGACGATCTCATAGGAGTTTATGTGATTTTATAAAATATATTATCATATTTTTATTCACAAAAATTCTTGTGAGACCGTCTCACATATCAATTTTCTGAGACAGTTCTTCGACCAGACCCAACTCATGAAAAATTATCATTTTTATATCGAAATAATTATATATATATATAAAGAAACAACACTTGGATGATATCTGATCTACCAAAAGGAAAAAGGCTTATGGGTTGCAAATGGATTTTCACTGTCAAACACAACTTAGATAATAGTATCAACAAGTTTAATTATCGCTTGGTCGCCAAGGGATTTACGTTATGGAATTGATTACCAAGAGACTTTTTCATCTATGGATAAATTTAATACAGTTCGTGTACTACTCTAATTGGCTTCAAATCTTGATTGACCACTCTATCAACTGGACGTAAAAAAAATACATTTCTTAATGGTGATCTTGAAGAAGAAGTGTACATGGAAAGATTTGACACTCCTGCCAATACCAACAAGGTATGCAAACTTGAGAAAGCATTATATGGTCTTAAACAGTCACCTAGAGCTCGGTTTGACAAGTTCACTCAAGCGGTTAAGAAGCTAAGGTATAATCAGTGCCAAGGAGATCACACTATGTTTGTCAAGCTAGTGTCATCAAGGAAGAAAGCCGTTTTTATTGTTTATGTTGATGACATCATGTTAATTGGAGATCACGGGAAAGAAATACAAAAATCAAAAACTTTTTATCTAGACAGATTGAGATCAAAGATTTGGGCAACCTCAAATATTTTCTTGACATGGAAGTAACTCATTCTAAAGAAAAAGCAGTTTAGACTGACCTCTTAAAATAAATAAGAATGCTTGGATATGATGTAATTGTTAGAAAAATGAGTTTTGTACTCATTTGAATCGATAAAATAATTCGAACGAGCTACGTAGCAAACGAAATTATTTCTTGATTACCAATTAGGGTGAATGAGAAATTAATTGAGTTCAAATTTTATCGAATGAAAAGATTGAATCGAAAAGATTATATATATATATATATNTCTTGAGTTTGGATTTTCTAAGCTTTTACGCTTAAATTCGAACTTTGGAATTAAATTAAAGAGTTGTCTTCTAGTTTTGAGTTTTATAAGCATTTGCGCTTAAATCCAAGTTTTGCAAGATATAAACTCTTGGAATTGGATTTTTAAGTTTAACGCTTAGAATTCGAAACTAGAAAGTTTGCATACCATCTTGATAGCGTTCTAAACATTTCAAGTTCGTGTGGCTTTGAAATTTGTAGTGCTACTATTTTAAAGCCGTAGTCGTTGTATCTTGGGAAACGAATTGCCAACAACCGTGAGCACCGGGGCGGGGCAATATCGTTTTAAGGAAAAAGAGTCAAACTCTTGTCTTGACTATTTTCACCTAGCCATTTGGTTCACCCATTTCTATCCCGAGTTTTCCCAAGACAAATTAAAGAATATCATACCAACAGTAATCCAGTTGATACCCCAGTGGATGCCACTATCAAATTAGGTAGCAACGACAATTGTGCACATGTACATAAAGAGAGATACCAAATACTTATTTGAAAATTTATTTATCTGACTCATACCATAAATTAAAAGATAGTTGGTGGATATTTAAAAACAATATTTGTCTAATTAAAAAACTTAAAACTTCTGCATTATTTATCTTCCAATCGAAAAGACAATTTTATATTTAAAAACAATATTTTTCTAATTAAAAACTTAAAAACTTACTACCCAGCTGACAACGTGAAATTTCCTCCAAAATTTGCCTGTTCGTTCCATAAATTCTATAACTTATATTATGTTAAACATATAATGTAATAATATTGAGTACTTTTGGAGGGTAAAAACTTGAACCACCGATGAAGTTGGGAGATCTCACTTTACAAGTATGAAATTTTATTCTCAAAATTCCACATGTTCCATGTCTTAGACACCGGGAAAGTAGAAAGGAAAATAAACGAGAATAAATTATCCCAAGACGTATAAATTTTAACTTTATTGTCTCATGTACGAAGACTCAACAACTCACAAAATGCAAGTGAAATATATCAGGAACAAACAAAAGTGTAACAAAGCTAAACCAAAAGTTCCACTTCAAATAGACAGAGCCCATCGATAATTTCCTAGCTTCATTTGCCTTCATTACGTTGCATGCCATTTTCAAAAACAAATCAAGAGACGTACAGTTTTCATATTTTGCACTTCATAGTCGATGACTCGATCCACTTTCAAACTTCTCAAAAGCTCGGCCTTACCTTTACCTCCACGGGTGGCAATGACTTTATTTCCAGCTAGTTTTGCCTGCTGCACAAATCTATGGTTCATATGAGTTAATATACTTCAGATTGAAATTATGAATGAGATGATACTTATTGATCAGATTGAAGTTATGAATGAGATGATTAAAAAAAAATTTAAATGATCCATTCGCAGTGCATGAATGAGATTATACTTATTGAAAGATGAACTAGAAATAACATCAAAGAAAGTCATCAACTCCAGTCACTCTCCAAAAATACTTCTGGAAAATTATTTTATTGCCCCACCACAAAAATAAGAATTCCCTATTGTACCAGGCATCAAGAGCACCGTCTATGGAAAGAGCTCTTCCCATATGCAGATACCTTCCTCTGACTTTTAACAGTCATGAAGTTGAGGCTACAAAGATGGGAAAACATATTTAAAATAAGACACAGCTAAGGTCAACCTTAATGCATGATTGATTTCCCCATCATATTTTACTTCAGTGATTGATGCTTCCAGTAAGCAACGATTAGGAATGCTTAAATGAAATGTTCCTGTATAATCAGAGAGTACCTGGACAGCAAATTGACCTGTCCGCCCCCCACCCCCTCAGCAGCAGCAAAAAGAACTGTTTTTCTTGATTCCATTTGTGCAGCCTGTAAAGTTGATAAAAGGATGAAAGGATTAGCAAGTCATTCTCTTGGTGAAATGAGTTCGAATAACAAGGTCTTAGATAAAGGAATTGTCAAACAACCTGGTGCATGTTTTAATCTAAATAAAGAAGAGGAACAAACAAAGTGAAATTAAAACTGAATCTGAAACATCAGCAGAAAGCACCTTTTCTAGAGCTATGAATGATGTCAATCCAGAAGTGAGCATGACAAAAATTTCTGGAAAAGAATTAATGATGAAAGGTACCACATGCATCAAAGTTTAGAGAAATGTTCGGCCTTCTAGTTTTCTTTGTTTCAAATTTAGTTTGGGATTGGAGTGTTATATATTGTTAATATGATTCGAACTTTTGTTGTTTAGTGTGCAGACCTCTTGTCCGCCATTTGTAATTATTGTTTTTATTATAAAATATATTGTTGTTTTCTAAGAAAAAAAGTTTAGACAAATATTGAATGTCTGACCATGGCGATCGAATTCAGCGTAACTTCCAAATGTTTCCAACTTCGAAGTGCTTAACTGAATCACCTATACCAGCAACTACTCCCACGGCCATAATATAATATCGTAATTGTCTAATTAAAATGGATATGCCCGACTCAAAAATCAAAGTTATAGGGATAATAATAATAATAATAATAATAATAATAATAATAATAATAAATGTTTTGGCACAACAAGATGTGAAACTAAACATATACAGAGTTAACTCTAAACTAGAACCAACTCAAGATTCAAGAGATAAATAAACTGAAATGCTCATAGTGCAAAGATCAGCACCATCAAAAATATTATGCATATATTTGTCTGATGAAACTGTTGAATGCAAATATTTATCTGATGAAACTGTTGAATGCAAAGGGAGAAAGAAAACAAATCACAGTTATAGTCTAAAACAGGCTAGTCTAACTAGGACGTAGGAAAATGCACTTAATATTATGCAAATCATAAGGAAATTAACGCACAAAACTAAATGTTGAAAACTGATGTGTGGTATGAAGAACCATACGCAGTCATGGCTAAAGTTTAGTTTGTCTCCTTAAACTTGAAATCTTTACTGATAGCATCAAGCAAACACATGAAGCAAGTGTTAACCAACCTCAAAACCAGCATCGAAGGGAAGGGCCAGAAGGCGATAAGCAAGGTCAGTACCACCCCCACTAAAGTACCATCCAGAACTAAAATTCACCTGTCCAGAGATAGTTTTCATTAATAAGCATTTCAAGCTTGAGAGAGATATATATTCATCAATAGAATAAACACCCCTTGGCCATCGGATTCCTCTTTGATGATGGCAGTTCATCTCTACACAAGCTCTATCTATGACAAAATTTGATGGGAGACATGTTAAAATATTTTGACCAAAAGATTGAAAAAAAAAGGTTTATGGAAAAAAAGTTACATCACTAGCATTAACTCCGGCATATATGATTTTCAAAAGAACATGATCTGGTTTAAGTGGCAATCTCAAAGGAGCATGAACTACACTTGTAGCACTTTGGAAGTTGTGAGTCGGAGTGTGAACAACTCTAGAGGAAAAAAGATCAAAGGAATCAGTGTTAAAATAAAATATTAGATGATTGTTTGATATGGAAAGTACAGTAGGTGACAATTTGATGATGCAAATTATTAATGTAGCTTCACTTTCAAAATCTTTAAATTACTAGCAAGACAAAATTACAGTTGAGTAAGCCTTAAAAAATAGATCATGTTCCAAAATAAATAAGCATTATGATTAGGATAAACCTTCATCCTGCAGGTAAAACTTAGACAATACCATTCATAGAGTCTGTAACCACTCGTCTATACTTATACAGAGAGCTATTCTAATGTGTTATTATTAGCCGAAACCGATTTATGAGAATTTCAATTTGAATCACAAAAAAAAACCTGGAAGAGAAATCATGGCAGAAAATCACAAAACACTAGAAATAAGAAACAAGGAATCATGAGATATATGGTTTATGTCGAAAAGGCGTGAAATTGGACTAATGTGGAAACAATGGGAAACTTACTTTATACCTATTATCAGATCTACTCTTTGGTTCCTCAGTGTTATTTTATTAGTAGCCATGATTGGGGCTATAATTGTTAGCGAAATTGCTAATAACAAAATTATAGAAGCAAACTTGTAAAGACAAGGCAAGACAGTAAACGGAATAAGTATTTTGTTATGAATATTATGTATGTAATAACAAAACCAAACTGAGACCTGTAGCAAGAACAATTTTCTTAAAACAGATTCGTCCTCTCCGACAGTGGCGGAGCCAGGAATATGACTCTATCTGGGTTAAAATTGTAAACTCGAAAATCTGTTAATATTTTAAATTGATCTACCCGAGCTAATATCATATTAATCCAAAATTTACATATAATTTTTTGAAAAAAAAATTGGGCCACCCGGGCTATGGACTGTGGCTCCGCCACTGCCCTCCGGTATGTTCTTCGAGCTTTTAACCGGACGACTGTTTCCTAAGAGACATTAGGCAGACCTGCAGTGATGTTGCACAAATCATGCAAACGAAAGAGTACAGTAAGCAGGAGGCAGATGCAAGAGCGAGTGAGAAAGTGAAAGTTTATAAAGGGCATTTGGAAGGTCTCTTCCGATAAAGAAAAATTGTAAAAGATGGCATAGCCTAGCTAAGCAAATTTTGCCTTGATCGGTCCGAAATTTGACGCATTCAAGTCGTGCACGTACACTTGCATACAAGTTAAACATTTTCCAATTCAAATCGGGCTCATGATTTGCACCCATGCGTCGGCGTACGCGAAAGAGCAATAATTCCTATTTTATCGGTTGGTTATGTTTAGGAGTTTGGATCATTTTCGAACTAACAGCTGACAATGAAAAAGCCACATTGGATACAAAAAAATTGTCTGTGTATACATAATTAAGTAAGGTGGTCACGATATAATAACATGCAAAATTATTTTTTATTTTTATCATATGCAAAAAATACATTATTTTGTATATTCGACAATATTTAAAAATTAAATAAGCCAGCTATATACTCAAAAAGTCAAGACAACCTATAATTTTAGAAAATCCTCGATGAACAAAAAGTATATGCATAATTGATAGATTGATTTTCTTAATTATCGAAAGTTACATAAGATAATCAATCATGTTACAAATAAAATCTTTTTAAGCCGTGCATGATTCAAATGGCACAGTAACCAACATATCTATACTTGAACTACTCTCTTAGTCAACATTGTTAAGTCAAAATGTCACATAATTCAAACTAAAACCTCAAACTCATCAACCAGGCAATTTGTAGGACATATACTGTAAATCGTAGTCTCATTGTGAAGACCAAAGAATTTGAAGAGCCACATTAAGAATTTGAAGAGCCACATTTGAAGAGCCACAAAGCCAAGCCTTTAAACCACATTTTCAAGCCATGAATTCAAGGAGGAATTTGAAGAGACATAACAACATGTTAATGGTGTTTAAGGCCATCAAGAAGGCCATAAACATGGATGTAATGGCCTTGAATGAGAGCTTTTTCACCTCCCTTCCATGAGCCTATAAATACCATGCATGATGACCAAAAAGAAGGCACAAAACATTCACAACATTCTGAAAATTTCAGCAACTCATTCTTGTCCATTTTCGAAGCATCGCAGTAGCATAATTCTTGTCCGGTTCGACGCAGTCCAGCAGCTTTCGTGTTCGAATTTTAGTTGTCTTTCCCTCAAATCTTTGAAGATTATCATCAAGTAAGTGGGCTTTTGCTATATATATTTCTTTGTAAGTGGGTTTTTGTTATACTTTTACGTACACTTGCATTTCATGAGTGTACTACTTGATATATATATCGACATACTTGTTCTTCGTAAGTATGTCCACATTTGCTCAAAAAATAAATTAAGTATGTTTCTTGAAATTCGATCGGCATGATATATTCGTTCCTATTTGTTATGAAAATCTTTGAACAATTTGTTGATTGATATTCGTTATAATATTTGAAAGCATGTTTGAAATCTTTGAAATGCACTGTAATGATTCGAATTAGAAATGGCAAGGAAATTCCGATATTTGATATGTTTTGTTTAAGGCCCTGATGCGGTGGGTTATAATAACCGTTCTTTTGGCCTCGCCCCTTAGAGGAGTAACATATAGGGGACTGATCAGTAAACCATGAAAAAGGAGATGATTTTCAGTGCTATGTTTGTATCTTGTTCATATTCGATTCAACATGCTTAAGATTGAGATTATAATAATGTATTCGTATAATTATAACCTTGATATTCGTTATGCCCGATCGGCCCCCATTTACTGAGTATTTCCCAAGTACTCACCCCTTACATTCCCACCTCCAGATAAGAACGAGAAACAAATCGAAGATAAAGAACAAGAATACTTTTGGGGATGGTGATGAAGTCAATCCAATTCAAGACCAGTCTTATCATTGTCTCTTAGTTATATTATCGTGTTATACGCTTCCGCATTTCGTTTTAATCGCATTGTAAAGACGATTATTGATTTATGTAATAGACTGGCTTTTGGCTATTTGATGTACTACGTGGCTTGTTGTTATACGGTTTTAAATTGTTAAACAACGCCGATGACACGTCTCGATTTCGGGGCGTGACAATTAAGTGGTATCAGAGCCGCCAGGTTCATAATCCGGCTGGAGATTTCGAAGGACAAAGTTTGACGAAGTTAGATTTTGGCAAAAACTTAGTCATTCATGTCCACCCCAATCTTATATTTGAAAATTGTGACTTCCGAAACTCAAGAATTCGATTCCATTAATTATTCTGTATTGAGCTCGACGTATAGTCTTCAAACCATACGTCAATTCTCGAATTTTCCATCTTTGAACCCTTTCTGAATCAAATCTCGAATGAGATGACTATTAAAGTTACCGTTTGATGTTTATTCACGACCTTATCATTTTGTAAGCCTTTCCATTTGTTTTATTTCAGGAAATGGCTTCAAATTCTTCTATGCCTCGCATTCGGACCACGGCTCGCATGAGTGTTATACCCGTCCCTGACAAGGATACCATCATTAAGGATCTTCGAGCATCTCTCGCCCGAGAACAGAAAGACAACGGGAAACTGATTGCAACTTTACATACTCTACAAGAAGAAAAGAACGAGCTAGAGGAACAGAAAGCTCATCTCCAGGCTCTCTTGGAACAGACCTCTTTTATAGCAGTCCAACGACATCAGCAAGATGCATTGGTCATTCAAGAACTACAAGATTCGGTGCAGCATCTGACTATGCATAACGAACACTTACAAAATCAGATTCAACAACTTCAGGATGCCCTTATCGACTTGGAACCTGAAATGGAACCAATAGAAGAGCCAATGGAAGACGAAGCAGTAGGAGATGGCGAGATTTTAGATGATTGAGGAATTAGTGTCACGACTGGTTGTAATAAGGATTTATAATCCATTTGATTTCTCATGAATTTTCTCTTCTTTTGTGCTTCCTAAAACTTGGATTTGTATTGTTTTCCCTTTTCATTTGAATCAATAAAGAGTTTATTTGGTTTTATCAGTGGTCGATTTCATTTCATGTTTGACTCATTGATATATGTTAGCAAACGAATATCTTAGAAACTTGTACACTTGTAGGACATGGACGGGAGACCAGTACGAAACAACCGCAACCCACGCTACGGAAATCGCAATAACAACCGTAATAACACCGACAATGAAGAGAACCTACCTCCGCCACCACCACCAGGATTGGGCCTAAGTCAAGCTGATTTAATGGCCATAGCAACTATTGTGGCCACCACCATCCAAGGGTTGGGAAACACAAACGCCAATGGCAATCCGCCACCACCAGGACCTCCAGCACAGGGGGTCAAGTACCACTACGAGTCTCTCCGAAAGAATCGAGCTCAAACATTCAAAGGAGACCCGGACCCTGAAGTTGCCCAAAACTGGATCAAAAATATTGAGACCCAACTCCGCCTACTCGAGATTCCCAACGAGTTCAAGGTGGATGTGGTGACACCATTTTTAGAAGAAAAAGCAGCCAAATGGTGGGAGACAGTCTCACCAGCTGTGACAGCAAATGGACCAATCACATGGCAACAATTCCGAGAGGTATTCCTGAAACAGTACTATCCGGCTGAAGTGAGATTACAGAAGTTGAGTGAATTTGAAAATTTCGCTCAAACTATGGATATGTCTGTGATGGAGTATACTTCAAAGTTCAACTCCCTTGGAACCTATGCACCCACTATCATGGCTGATGATACTTTGAAAATGCATCGGTTCAAGCGTGGTTTGAGCAGCCGTATTCAGTCAGCTTTAGCAGTTTATCAACCTACGAGCTTTGCTGATCTAATGGGCGCAGCAATAAGAGCAGAGACAGACATCAAACGCCGGGAGGATGAGAACAAGAATAAGCGACCTCATTCTGGACAATCTTTTCAAGGGAAACAACCGTTCAAAAGACCAAATCAGTCCAGTGGGACTTTCAAGGGCGCTTCGTCCAGTCCAACATATCAAGAGGCCAAGATGTGTCCTATCTGCAATAACCGCCATTCTGGGGAATGCCGTAGAAAAACTGGTGCATGCTTCAATTGTGGGAAATTGGGACATCGAATTGCTGATTGTCCCGAGCCGAAGAAAGGGACATGGTCAAATAGTGATACTACCTCCAACAAGCCGAAGGAAAATAAGCCCAACGCTCGTGTGTTTGCAATGACTCATAAAGAGGCAGATGACTCAAACGATGTCGTGGCAGGTACCATTCTAATCAATGAAATGCCAGCTTATGTATTGTTTGATTGTGGTGCCACTCATTCGTTCATATCTAAGAGGTTCACTAAGAAATTAAGGCTTATACCTGAGGTACTTGTTGAACCATTTAGAGTAGCAACTCCCACAAGTAAGACAATTGAAACTCATAGGGTGCACAAAGATTGTAATATCGGTATCAATGAGCACATATTTCAAGCTGAATTGATTCAACTAAACATGGTGGAGTTCGACGCCATTCTGGGAATGAATTGGCTATCAAAGAATCACGCAATTGTAGACTGCCGCCTGAAGAACGTCAAACTAAGGGCTCCGAACCAAGAAGAAATCGTTTACTATGGCAAAGTCAAGAAACATGAATCCTTACTATCTGCTTCCCAGACTTGGAAAGCCATGAAAAGTGGAGAAGAAGTTTACCTGGCTATGTTAAGCGAGGTAAAGGAAGGAACCACACTTGCACTAGAAAAGATTCCGGTAGTACAAGAGTTTCCGGATGTCTTTCCTGAAGAACTCCCTGGCACAATCCCTGACCGCGAAGTGGAATTTGAGATTAATTTAGTACCCAATGCTACACCAATCTCAAAAGCACCGTACCGAATGGCTCCAGCAGAGTTGAAAGAACTCAAAAAACAACTTCAAGAATTGTTGGATAAGAAGCAAATCCGACCAAGCGCATCACCATGGGGAGCTCCTGTCCTATTTGTGAAGAAAAAAGACGGAAGCATGAGATTGTGTATTGATTACAGGGAACTGAATAAGATCACAATCAAGAATAAGTACCCGCTTCCAAGGATAGATGACTTGTTTGACCAACTCAAAGGAGCTACAGTCTTTTCCAAGCTCGACTTAAGGTCAGGCTACCACCAACTAAAGGTCAAAACAGACGATATTCCGAAGACAGCCTTCAGAACAAGGTATGGGCACTATGAGTTCATCGTAATGCCGTTCGGGTTGACAAACGCTCCGGCAGCATTCATGGATCTCATGAATAGGGTGTTCAAACCGTTTCTTGACAAGTTCGTTGTGGTATTCATCGACGATATTCTTGTATATTCGTCAAGTGAGGAGGACCACAAAGAACATCTTCGTCTCACCCTCCAGACGCTTAGAGAAAAGGAACTGTACGCCAAGTTCAGGAAATGCGAATTCTGGCTAAAGAGCGTCACATTCTTGGGACACATAATATCAGCAGCAGGAGTGTCTGTGGACCCTAAGAAGGTAGAAGCAATCATGGATTGGTCGAGACCAAAGAATGTGGCAGAAATTCGAAGCTTCTTGGGATTAGCGGGCTATTATCGAAAATTTGTTGAAGGATTCTCTTCAATAGCCATACCCCTCACTAAACTCACACAAAAGAACTCTAAGTTTCAATGGAGTGAAGAATGTGAGCAAAGTTTCGAGACCTTGAAGAAGAAACTTGCCTCTACTCCGGTATTGGTATTGCCATCTGAAGGAAAAAACTTCACCATCTACAGTGATGCTTCTAAAGGAGGTTTAGGATGTGTGCTCATGCAAGATGGAAGGGTGATCGCCTACGCTTCAAGGCAACTGAAACCATATGAGCACAACTATCCGACGCATGACCTCGAACTAGCTGCAGTGGTGTTCGCACTAAAAATATGGAGACATTATCTCTATGGAGCCAAGTGTGAGATTTTCACTGATCACCAAAGTCTCAAGTATTTGTTCACTCAAAAAGAACTAAATATGCGGCAGAGACGATGGATTGAACTCCTGAAGGATTACGATTTGACAATAAGCTATCATCCGGGCAAGGCAAACAAGGTAGCTGACGCTTTGAGTCGGAAGAATATGGGCAAGGTAATACTAGCGTCACTTTCAGCACAACCGTGCCTCCGGGAAACAATCAAAATAAGTCAAGATCGAGACCCCACTTTGATGAAACTGAAACAACAAGCTGAAGAAGGAAAATCACCAGATATTCAGACAGATGACAAAGGAGTTGTGTGGATGAAAGGACGATTGTGTGTACCTGACATTGAAAATCTTCGACAGGAAGTAATGTCTGAAGCACACAAGTCAAAATTTTCAGTCCACCCCGGCAGTACCAAAATGTATAAAGATTTGAAGAAAAACTTCTGGTGGAGTGGAATGAAAAAGGACGTTGCAATGTTTGTCTCCAAGTGTCACGTGTGCCAACAAGTCAAGGCAGAACACCAGAGACCTGGTGGACTTCTTCAACCTTTGGAAATCCCGGAATGGAAATGGGAACATATTTCCATGGACTTTGTAGTCGGTTTACCAAGGTCTAGACAAAGCTATGATGGT
Source organism: Primulina huaijiensis (assembly GCF_012295235.1). Taxonomy (NCBI): domain Eukaryota; kingdom Viridiplantae; phylum Streptophyta; class Magnoliopsida; order Lamiales; family Gesneriaceae; genus Primulina; species Primulina huaijiensis. The sequence goes on from NC_133308.1 coordinate 20,780,601, forward strand.
ATATGGGTAATCGTAGATAGACTCACAAAATCTGCGCATTTCTTACCTGTCTGCATGAACTATAATCTGGATAAACTGGCCACCTTGTACATGAATAATATCGTACGGTTACACGGAGTTCCAGTTAGCATACTATCAGACAGAGATCCGAGGTTTGCATCCCGTTTTTGGAAGAGCTTTCAAAAAGCTATGGGGACAAAAGTTACTCTTAGTACGGCATATCACCCTCAAACGGACGGCCAAACTGAGAGGACAATACAAACTTTGGAGGACATGCTGAGAGCGTGTGCTCTAGACTTCAATGGTAATTGGAGCGAACATCTGTCCTTAATCGAGTTCGCATACAATAATAGTTATCACAGCAGTATTGGAATGGCACCGTACGAAGCTCTGTATGGACGAAAGTGTCGATCGCCACTATATTGGGATGAAGTAGGGGAAAAAGCCATGGTTGGACCCGAACTGATCCAAGAAACAGTGGATAAAGTTGCTATGATCAAAGAGAGACTGAAAACTGCACAGGATCGACAGAAAAGCTGGGCTGACCTGAAAAGAAGACCCGTGGAATTTGAAGTGGGTGAAAAAGCATATGTGAAAGTGTCACCCATGAAGGGTGTGATGCGGTTCAATAAAACTGGGAAATTGAATCCTAGATACGTCGGACCTTTTGAAATCTTAGAGAAAGTGGGAACACTTGCTTATAAAATAGCACTTCCACCTGATATGTCAAGAATCCACAATGTTTTCCACGTTTCGCAGCTAAGGAAATATATTTCCGATCCAAGTCATATTCTGGAGGCTGGACCACTTCTGGTTGAGGGCAAGCTAAATGAGGAGCTGAAGTACGAAGAAATTCCAATCCGAATTGTGGGTAACAAAGAACAAGTATTGAGACGACGAACTATTCCATATGTCAAAGTACAATGGTCCAATCACACCGAAAAAGAAGCTACTTGGGAGTTGGAAGGAATGATGCGAGAACAATATCCGAATCTCTTTGAAGATCGAGTATAGCCAAGTTTCGAGGACGAAACTCCTCATAAGGTGGGAAGGATGTGAAGACCAAAGAATTTGAAGAGCCACATTAAGAATTTGAAGAGCCACATTTGAAGAGCCACAAAGCCAAGCCTTTAAACCACATTTTCAAGCCATGAATTCAAGGAGGAATTTGAAGAGACATAACAACATGTTAATGGTGTTTAAGGCCATCAAGAAGGCCATAAACATGGATGTAATGGCCTTGAATGAGAGCTTTTTCACCTCCCTTCCATGAGCCTATAAATACCATGCATGATGACCAAAAAGAAGGCACAAAACATTCACAACATTCTGAAAATTTCAGCAACTCATTCTTGTCCATTTTCGAAGCATCGCAGTAGCATAATTCTTGTCCGGTTCGACGCAGTCCAGCAGCTTTCGTGTTCGAATTTTAGTTGTCTTTCCCTCAAATCTTTGAAGATTATCATCAAGTAAGTGGGCTTTTGCTATATATATTTCTTTGTAAGTGGGTTTTTGTTATACTTTTACGTACACTTGCATTTCATGAGTGTACTACTTGATATATATATCGACATACTTGTTCTTCGTAAGTATGTCCACATTTGCTCAAAAAATAAATTAAGTATGTTTCTTGAAATTCGATCGGCATGATATATTCGTTCCTATTTGTTATGAAAATCTTTGAACAATTTGTTGATTGATATTCGTTATAATATTTGAAAGCATGTTTGAAATCTTTGAAATGCACTGTAATGATTCGAATTAGAAATGGCAAGGAAATTCCGATATTTGATATGTTTTGTTTAAGGCCCTGATGCGGTGGGTTATAATAACCGTTCTTTTGGCCTCGCCCCTTAGAGGAGTAACATATAGGGGACTGATCAGTAAACCATGAAAAAGGAGATGATTTTCAGTGCTATGTTTGTATCTTGTTCATATTCGATTCAACATGCTTAAGATTGAGATTATAATAATGTATTCGTATAATTATAACCTTGATATTCGTTATGCCCGATCGGCCCCCATTTACTGAGTATTTCCCAAGTACTCACCCCTTACATTCCCACCTCCAGATAAGAACGAGAAACAAATCGAAGATAAAGAACAAGAATACTTTTGGGGATGGTGATGAAGTCAATCCAATTCAAGACCAGTCTTATCATTGTCTCTTAGTTATATTATCGTGTTATACGCTTCCGCATTTCGTTTTAATCGCATTGTAAAGACGATTATTGATTTATGTAATAGACTGGCTTTTGGCTATTTGATGTACTACGTGGCTTGTTGTTATACGGTTTTAAATTGTTAAACAACGCCGATGACACGTCTCGATTTCGGGGCGTGACACTCATTTAGTGGTGTTCACTGTTCGATTAGCAATCTGAATAGAATGAAACTGAACCATTCATTCGGTTCGGTTTTTTATTTTTCGAGTTTTTGGTTCAGTTCAGTTTTTTTCGCTCCAGTACCCGTACCGAAAACCATTTTATTTTATTTTTTACACTTTTTTAAATCATATTAGTTTTTAATATTTTTTTATTTTTTTTATTAATAGTAAATATGAATAAGTAAAAATTTAAAAATAAGAAATTTAAACCGAAATCCAAACCGAAAAATGTGTTTAATCGAACACCGACACATTTTGGTTCTCGGCCTTCATTTCGGGTGAACCGATTAACCGAATTTTCATTTCAATTTGGTTTAAATGAACACCCTGGTCTTATTTACCAAATAATTGAGATGAAATAAAAATACAGCCCATTTAATTAAAATATATTGGATTCTCATTAGTTTGATTTTTTTATATATATTTGTTAGTTATATTAATATCTAAATAAAATAAGGTAAAAACTTATGTGAGACGGTCTCACGGGCCGTATTTTACGAGACGAATCTCTTATTTAGGTAATCCTTTTTATTGTGAATATCGATAGGTTCGATCCGTCTCACAGATAAAAATTCGTGAGACCGTCTCACAAGATACCTACCCATAAAATAAAATAATAAGAATGAGGAATTATATGTGGGGTCAATTAGGGATGGCAATGGGTAGGGTATGGGTCGGATTTCATACATCCATCCCCATACCCATTTATTAAATTCTTCCTCATAGCCATCCCCATACCCATTGGGTATTGAATTTCATCCTCATCCCCATACCCATCGGATTATCGGATATTCATACCCTACCCAAATACCCAATTATCATATACAATTGAATTTTTTCAAATTTAAATTGTTTCAATGAAGTTATGAATATTTAAAAAGTTATTTAAATGAACAATAAGAAAAATTATCCACGCTATATATATATAATATATGTGTGTGTGTGTGTATATATATATATATAATATATATATATATAATGAGTTTTATATATTTTCTTCTCTTTTAATATACAAAGCGTCGTTTTCTTTAATTTTCAAATTTATGATTGTATGTATTGAAAACTTCGAAAATCGGTGGATTGACTAATGAATCTTTAATATAAATAAATATAATTACTATATATATACATANGGATTATATTAAACCCGTCTCCATACCCGAACCCGAAAATCCCCATACTCGATTACCCAATTATTTAATCGGATCTAAAAATATCTCCATATCTTCTTCTATTCGGGTCGAGTATCGAATCCTCCATGAGTTCGGAAGAAATTGTCGTCCCTAGCGTAAATTGCATCCCTTTACAAGTAAAGCCCGCAAATTATTATATAATAAGGAATAAAAGAAAATCATAGAATAAGGGCACATGCTAAATGTGCACCCATTTAATTAAGAATTGGATTTGAGCACGTGCAACTTTACACGTGTCTCCCATATGTAATTAATTTCCATTTTATTTTTATTTAACTTGTTAATTGTCTTTATATTTTGAATTGGTCGGTTAAATTTTTATATATTATTTTGGAGTTTCGAATTAAATACACTATCCATATATTATTTTGATTATCTAGAGTATAATTAATTGGTCGTATAAATTATGCTATATAGAATTTTGATTATCTAATTGACCAAATTTATATTAATATAATTTTTTTTTTCATATTTTATCTGATTTTCGCTTGAACTTGGTATATCATATATCATATCATAGGCAAAATTAATATTTCAATAAAATCAGACTAAATATAGAAAACAAATTCATTAACTAAAATCAAACATTAATTAAAATTACCCTACCAAAAATCTATTTAGTGTAAAATAATTTCATCTATGACATTTTTGACATCTCAAATTTCTAAAAAAAAAAAATAGATAATTAGCAATTTATATATAATCACACGCTTTGAATATTCCCGCCATTAGCAGAATCCGAGGAATCGCCATTAGCAGAATCCATCATCGTTATCCATTGTTGAATCTCCGCTTCCCCGATCGTCCCCAACTCCCACAAATCCTTATGATCAGGCCTATTGTCAATCACTTGGCAGTATATATTTCCTTGCAGCGCCGCCGGTGGCGCGGGGGTGGAAGTCGAAGTCGAAGCCGAACCAGAAGTGTAATCCGCGAAAGGGAAATTCAGTTTTGCTCTGGGTCCCCGGAACTCGATCGCCGCCTTATCATAAGCCCGCGCCGCCTCCTCAGCCGTCTGGAACGTCCCCAGCCACACCCGCGCCGCCTTACGGGGGTCCCTTATCTCCGCCGCCCACTTCCCCCAAGGCCGCTGCCTGACACCCCTGTAGTTCTTCTTCGCGCCCACCTTCTTCCTCCCCGCAGCACTTTTGAAACCAGCCTTCTTCTCTCCGTCGAAGAAATGGCATCCCAAGCAACCCTTTATCATGCAGAACCTGCAAGTCTCCATATCTTCTGAAACAGCAACAAATCCAGAATCTCGACCAAAAAACGGAGGAATCTCGAAATCTTGAACCGGTCTAGCGGCGGAACTATCAGCCCCGGTAATCACATTCTTCAAGGCTGCCACCATGACTGCAGCTTCCTCTTCACCGGTCAGCCGCGGCGGAGGAGGTGGAAGCGACTCCGGAACTTGGCGGTGGTAGCTCATTTGACTGCTGATTTCAACAAATTTCTCCTGTTCGATTGACTTTCTTGAAATTAGAAGGTTCAAAAGGAAGTAATTGGGAAGCGATATATATACGACTCATGCACACAAGTTTAACACGGGATGGAATATCTGTTGGCGATGGCACGTGGGGATTATTATTATTTGGGCAATCGGGTCGGGTCGGGGTCGGGTCGGGTCAAAGGTCACTTGGAAATATCTGATGAGCTGGCAATCGAGCTTTTTTTTTTTGAAACAGCTGGCAATCGAGCTTCGTGTTCACATTACATGGTAATTTTGACCGGTCAACGTATACTATGACGTATTCTCTTACAAAAGCACAAAAGCCGGTGCTCATTGCGAGGTATAAATGGGCCGGGATTGTGAATAAATGGGCCGGGTAAACACAAAATGGTTAAATTCGTCCCAATAATATTATACGTGAGCAGGTCTTATATATACTGGTACTGTAGTAAACTCGTGTGCAAACCTAGAGTGCATATGATTCGAAACACTCGTGAACGGTTTGATCCAAACTCGATTTGAATTTGATTTGATTGAGCTTGAGTTCGAATATAGCTCGAGTCCCTAAACCTTGCGTGTTTGTATTATTGTATGTCTATTTTTTTGTTTAATTATAAATATATAATATTTTTTGAAGTTAAATAAATTTATATATAAATTATTGATAACTTGTGTTAAAATGGAGAATTTTTGGGGATGATTTTATGAGATTGTTTATTATTGGTCATAACAACTTTTTGAATAAGATTATTATTATAATAGAATTTTTTTTTACTAACTTGTTCAATTTTAAGGTTTGGTCAACTAATTTTTTAAAATTTGCTTTTTGTACATTAACTTTTAATTTTTATTTATTTTGTTCAAATTGCTCATATGACACCGGGAAATGTTATGTCATCGAAAATTACCGATATATCTGATGTCATGTAAGCTGTTGGATCAAAATAGTCAAAAATAAAAAAATTTAATGTACCAAATTTTGTTAACTTGATAGATCAGAACCCAAAATTAAATAAATTAATGTAGCAAAAAATCGTTTACCCTTATTATAAATTATTGTAATATTGTATTTTTTTTAATTGGCGAACAATTTGGAAGTGATCGTTTTGCCTTCTTTTTTCGAATATAAGATGTTCCCGTAACGTTTCCTATCCTTATCCTTGATTATTAATTTATTGACAATTGTCATCCATCCACACTTTTCTAAATTTTATATATAATATTAATTATTTCCACACAACTTCCATTGATAAATAAATAATTGAAAACTAATACGGATAATGGATGAAAATATCTCGTAGATGGGATTTTGGACAATAAAATAATATAGGAAAAAATTATAATCAAGTCGAGAAACATATTGTAAGAAAAAATGACATATATCAGAAGAAGAATAGACATGTAGGAATTGGCGACGACCATTGCCTATATCTTTTGACAAAACTTGCCTACGCCGTCTGAACTTTAGAAAATTGAGATACGTACACGCTTCTTCTTTTGACTCTCGGCTCCTGATATACTCATCGATGGTATGAGAAACGCACTTCATAAGAAATATACACCATCTATCGAGAGGATGGAATGCTTAGAAGGCATCAACCGAGAAGAAAAACAGAGAAATCAAAAAAATTTCAATGGCCGAAGGTAACACTCGATTAAGCTTATTCTTATTATATATCATGTTCATATATACGTAGAAACATGATTTAGAGAAAAATCTCTAACATTTGGTATCAGAACCGTGATACTTCTACTTTGAAATTTTGTTTTCTGAAAATAAGCGATATCATAAAATTTCTTTTGAAGTTTTTGTATAAGAAACTTACATGTTCTCGGTTGCACTTTGAAGCTTCTTCTTTATGATTTCAGAAAGTTTTCTGCAACTTTTCCTCCCGAAACAAAAAAAAATTTCTCATTTCATATAAAAATTCAAGAATCAATTATAATCTTCAAGACTTCAAAGAAGAACTCCAAGGTGCAACCTGCTAGTTTTTCTAATATGAAATGTGACATTCTCGAACTGAATGGCGATAATTATAAAATATCGAAAGAAAGAATTCTTCTTCAATTGGGGTGGATGGATATTGATTATGCTATACGAAAAGACGAACCATCTGCTATTACTGAAAACTGTATTCCGGATGATATTGATCTTCATGAAAAATGGGAGCGATCTAATCGACTCTGTGTAATGTTCATAAAGACCAAAATCTCTGCTGGTATGCGTGGTTCTGTCGATCAGCATAATAATGTCAGAGAATTACTGAAGGCTATTGATGAACAATTTCAGTCTTCAGATAGGCACTTGCAAGCACCCTAATTATGGAATTCTCTTTATTAAGGCTCACTAGTATGAGAGGTGTGCGAGAGCACATCATGAAAATGCGGGACATAGCGGCTCGACTCAAGACACTTGAATGTGGACTCCTCATCAGTTTTCTCTTTTATCAGAGTAGTGAAAAAGTGATGATTATTTGTTCATCTGTGAACATCTGAAATATTTTATAATATTATATTCACATCTTACTTGATATGTTAATTTCAAATTATAAACAACTTAATATAATTTAATATGAATACAATGTGAATATTGATGTATCAATTATTTTTCAATATTATTTGCATTTTAAATTTCAAGAATAAATGCAAACATAATATTAAATTTACATGTACACATCAAACACTTATCCATAATATTTGACATTATATCTAACATGCAAAAATAATTTCTAAACATGCATTAGAAATTACGTCGAAATTGAAATTATTTTAATGTGTACAAATTATTTTTTAAAAATAATAATAATAAAAACCGAATGCATTCATTTGTCAAATAAATGTGTGATTCCCACATCATTAATTATTATTATTTTTTTAATTAAAAATAAAAAAAAATTGAGAAACTTTAAGCACGCAACTTTCAATTATTTTCTTTCAAGTGGGATCACAATCAATTTCACGTGGATCAATAATTAAATGTCTACATGCACAATTGCATTATTTGAAGCTTTTCAATTATTTTCTTTCAAGTGGGATCATTATTTGTTTCCTTATTCTATATGCGGATGATATATTACTTGCAACCAACGACAAGGGTTTGTTATATGAGGTGAAACAATTTCTTTCTAAAAACTTTGATATGAAGGATATGGGTGATGCATCTTATGTCATTGGCATTAAAATACATAGAGACAGAATTAGAGGTATTCTAGGTATGTCTCAAGAAAGCTATATCAACAAAGTTTTAGAGAGATATCGAATGAAAGATTGTTCACCAAGTATAGCTCCCGTTGTGAACGACGATAAATTCAATTTGAGCCAATGCCCAAAGAATGATCTAGAGCGGGAACAAATAAAAAACATTTATTATGTTTCTGCTGTCGAAAGCTTGATGTATGCTCAGGTTTGCACTAGACCTGACATTGTATTTGTTTTTGGGATGTTAGGAAGATATCAGAGTAATCCAGGTTTAGATCATTGAAAAGCTGCAAAGAAAGTAATGAGGTACCTACAAGAGACCAAAGAATATATGCTCATGTTCAGACGAACTGAGAATTTGGAAGTAATTGGCTACTTTGATTCAGAGTACGCTGGATACATTGATTCACGAAAATCCACTTCATGATATATTTTTAGGCTAGCTAGTGGAGATGTATCTTGGAGAAGTGCAAAGCAGAAATTGACTGCTACTTCCACTATGGAAGCTGAGTTCGTAGCTTATTTTGAGGCAACCTCACCTGGTGTATGGTTGAAGAGTTTCATTTAAGGGCTTAGAATTATGGATTCTATATCTAGGCCATTAAGAATATATTGTGACAATTTAGCTGCTGTTTTTATGGCTAAAATAACAAAAGTGGTAGTCGAAGCAAGCATATCGACATTAAGTATTTAGCCATACGAGAACGTGTTAAAGATAAGAAGTTACTTATCGAACACATTAGCATTGAATTGATGATTGCAGATTCTTTGACTAAAGGCATGCCACCATTGAAATTTAAGAATCATACAGAAAGAATGAGACTTGGTTCATTTATGTAATTTTGTTGTAAGAACAAATTAATGAAACTATATGTGATATTTTCTCATATTTGTTGTGCACACATTCATTGATTCGAGAAATATCAATAAAGTTGGACCTCGAATAAACATAATGTTTATTCATTAAGTTATACATATTGAGATACATAATGCATTGTAATACATGGAAGATAATATTCGTTTTAAGATGACTTATCGCCATGATTCATGTGTTTTGTTTTCTCCTATGATAAATGAGATATATGTGTCAAATGGGAGAATGTAAAAAAAATTACACATATCAGAAGAAGAACAGACGTGTAGGAATTGGCGACGGCCATTGCCTACATCTTTTGACAAAACTTGTGTACGCCGTCTCAACTTTAGAAAATTGATATGCGTACACGCTTCTTCTTTTGACTCTCGGCTCCTGATACACTCATCGATGGTATAAGAAACACCTATAAATAGCGGTGATTGAGGTCCCTAAGCACACAACTCATAAGAAATATACACTATCTATCGAGAGGGTGGAGTGCTTAGAAAGCATCAACTGAGAAGAAAAACAGAGAAATCAAAAAATTTTCAATGGCCAGAGGTAACACTCGATTAAGCTTCTGCTTATTATATATCATGTTCATATATACGTAGAAACATGATTTAGAGAAAAATCTCTGACACATACAACTACTCATTTTTTAAGTTTCAACGGTTAGAAATTTTGGTGGATAAGTTGGGATAAAAACTAATTTTAGGAGAAAAATATTTAGATTGAGACATGTTGAAGTACTGGACTAAAGAATATTTTTGTCTCATGTATGTAATACTCCGATGCAACGATGCAACAAGATTATGACAAATACTTCCCAGAACACAACGATCTCGTCTTGCTCGCTAGTTGCACGGTTTGAAGCAAGACTTCCATGAACAACTCTCGTTTTATTTCACAATGATAGAAAAAGTAAATAAATATATTGAGCTCAATTTAGAGCACATAAGTGGCTAGAATACACAATTACTAGATTGTGTAACAAAACTCTCAAGAAAAAAATTGTCTTTCTTTGAGTTTGATGAAAATGTGATTCTTTGTTTTCTCATGTATATATACAAAAACTAACAAAGATATAATGATCATCATTAATAATAATAATTGAGAATATTCATGGAATACATATATAAAATTCAATGGTAATAATTAGGTATTAATGTGAAAAATTAATATCATTAATTTAGAAATTAAAATCAATAATTTATTTCTTTGAGATATAAAATATTTTGTAAAAATTCCAATAATTCCCCACATATTTCCAAGAAAATTTTGATAAAGATGATAAAAATTAATGTGACAAATCAAGAAAAGAAATGCACAAGTGATGGTATCTTTGGGTCTATGAACCATGTAGGGAGAATAAGTGTTAATTCACGGAAGTTCGGTGAAATTAGATATCTATTAACCTAACTTCCTGACGTGAATAAAGTGACTTATCCCCCACACTTCATTTCTCTATACGGAATTAATCCAGCGATTTGGCGCATTTCATTTCTGGTGCATGAGCACTCTAGAGAACCTGCTTAAGTTCTTATGAGAGTTGACCACACATCTATGCTCACATAAGTGACGTATCCATCAAGTATGTATTATAGTTAAACACATCACCCGAGATCGAGCTATGGACTCATTAAGAGCAAATTAAAGGCTCAATCTCAATCATTATAGTTATGCATTGCTCTACACCATAAGGATGAACGTTAAATAAAATAATGAACAGTGTCCCAAATAGTTGACAAACGACTTGTTATTACCCATACGAACATACTTTAGTGGGTTTGTCACTCTCATAGGTTGGGATCTCATCACTCTCAGCTCTTGATATAAGCATTGTCATATCCCCTCGATCAGTGGCGGAGTCAGGAATCTGGCATTATCCGGGCTAGAATTTTAAACTCTAACATCTTTTAATATTTTAAATTGATCTACCCGAACTAATATCAAATTTATCCAAAATTATACAAAAATTTAAATATAAATTTTTTAAAAAAATTTGGACCACCCGGGCTAAAGCCCGGGTACAAGAGCAGCTACCTCCGCCCCTGCACTCGATGTAAATATCTACTTAGACCTCTTGCTTAATGGTTCGATCATGTATCCTTCTTATTTGTTTATGACTGTATAACATGGGGATATAACCTTATTTTTCGACATATGTTTCTCATGTTCTAATACACCAATTTCTCGTACATTTGCATGTTTCATGATCATTTCATGAATAAATTTGTTCCCACAATATTTTAATCATCCATGTTGCTAAATTGCATAATAAAATTCTCAAAAGAAAATTGTATTTTTTTTGTATTTGATGAAAACGTGATTATTCCCCATCTCTTCAAGAATATGTATGGTATATATAAAAAAAACTAACAAATATTTAATTATCACCATTAAAAATAATAATTGAGAATATATATGGAAAACGGTTACAAAATTCAATTATAATAACTAGTTATTAACGTCAAATTAATATCATTAATTTAGAAATCAAAATCGATCATTTCTTTCTTTGAAATATTTTGTAAAAATCCCAACATAACTGAAATCTTAATAGTCATCTTCATTCACATATTGCAAATGAAAATATTTAGCAACTTGGTATTGAATTTAACGAAAAAGCAACATACAGAAGACGCCGATAGTTTGTCAACAGAGTCTATATATACATTTGGCCAGAAAGCCGCGTAGAAAATCCAATATTGAACTGCAGCATCACAACAACAAATATTCAAGAGAGGGAGCGCCAACTTGTACCGGGTGGCTTTACATTGATACATGTATATCATCTGGATCTGTATCTCATTAGTAAATCATAACAAACCATACATTCGAACATATGTGACGGAAAATTCTGTTACTATCCTGAACAAAAAATATGCATAGACGTAATATTATAGCAAGCGAAATTTAGTTAGGTGGTGTCATTCCAAGTAACCTGGATGGGAGTTGCTTTTGTTCTTTCCACTATGTATGGTCCGAGAGCAAAAATTCAAAGCTTTCGATCTTTTCCATTGTTATCGTTCAAAAGTAAAGTCAAGAAGTTCTGGTTTGGCTCCACGAAACGAAGAGTTAACTGCTTAATTCTCTGTCGAATATAATTTCCTGGGCACACAATCTGAAAGAAAAAATGCATGTGAAGAAGAGACCTAGTAGGTTCTTGAACGTAAACAGAAGTTCCGAATAATTCAAGACATTACTTATTCATGGCTTGAACCATCGGCTTATGCTGATTTCATCTTTTCCACCCCAGACCTGAGATTTGGTTGGTCATTGTCTTCATGATTCACATAATTCTGATCCGTGCCCTCTGCAGGAAACGAGAATTTCTAATTTTACCAGACAATGATAAACAAAATTATGCAATCTGGTTCCTTTTGAACTATTATTTGAAATTGTTGCACAAATTATTTTTTAAAAAAAGGAGGATGACTAATAGATATCATAGAAATAAAAAAAATAAAAATGAATCCTCAAACAAGATGCATGCAAAATAAACATTAGATTGTGTCGTGAGCAATCTACTCCAAAACAAGCAATTTTAGCACTTCGATTTTTAAATCCCATTTTACCCCCAGAATTTTAACTTGGTCGACTTACTACGGACAAATAGATCTTGACATACAACAGTAACTATGAGCCGCCTCTGATGTGTGGAATTCCTATACACTTTTGAGAATGGACTATTTCCAAATAAACTTGATTATTAATTCTTCACCATTGGTGAAGTCAATGGTAGAAAAATAAAACTTTCATTTAGTCAACCGCCTTGATCACCTAACACCTTAGCACTCGTCTAAAACCATATTGTTAATGAAATAAGACATTCGTAAACTTTAAATTTCTGAAAACGGTTATAATAAGAAAAAAGAAAGAAAGTGTCAATCATGCTGTTTGTTGACTCCTCGTCCTTACTGCATAGACAGTAAAGTTTGTACTTGTTTCCAAGAAACATGCAAATGCAAAATTTAGTAACATGAAGACAGAATTACGTGAGAAATACAGCCACATTCAAGAAAATATATTTCATCCGGGTTTCCATCTGAAACATGTACCAGTCACTTGTGAAACTCAAAAGGGAAAGGAACAAAAGAAACTTGCAACAATTGATTCAGCTGCTATGCCAAAAAAGTCACATGTGATTGAAGAAATGAATGTTGCATGACTCGGCGAGATTAGTAAATCGGAAGTCTCAATCATATATTTTAGCACAGTTGAATATATATTCTAGCCCCATTCTTCGAGTACCCAACATGATTAGAACGATGAATAACATAAAGTAAAAAAGCACACATCAAAAGCATTTAAGGATGGCCAGCAAAAAATTAAAAGCAATAAGGAAACACAGTTTGGTCGAGTTAAAGTAACCTTTCATCAAGTCAAAAGAATTGGCATAGTACAGGTTCATGGCAGAAACTTGTTGTGAACATGTAGCCAATCCATGAGATATAATCCCTTTTCTGCCAGAATGTTTTTCAGTGTCGGACTGCAAGTCAACTGATAGGGAAGGATGGTGAAAATATATCCATGAATTCTTCATACAGTTGTGAGAATCAGCTGTAGTACATGAGAGAAGCTCCTCTCCCCTATGATCAATTTTTCGCCAGCAGCCATGCTGTGAAGCGGTAAACTGGTAGAACTTTAGAAAAATAATGTTTCTGTTTCCCCATTCAGTGAAATATGCAGCTAGCAAAGTAAACTACAAATATAATTTCTAACAAGAAAGTTCTTCAACCTGCTCGGGAGAATTTATTGACTTCTTTTGAGTCATATTCTTGTTTACCAAATCCCTAGACTTTTGAAGCTGCGTGACAAATGACACTTCCAAATTATTAAGATATAAGTTGTGCTTCTCATTCGTCCATGCTGAGCAATCGTCCTGGATTAAAAAAAAAGGAATGTGAAAATGCTATTCAAATACTCAAGGATGGCCTTCTGTTAATATTTGTAGAGGAAAATACATATTGATGAATCTCCCCCCTGAACATTCTATTGGAAGGTACATCTAAAACAGGAGTTCAACGAAAACATTTGACAAAACAAGCAAAAGCACATATCATAAAACCTACTAACTTTCAGAAACATGGTTAGTACCAGACATTAAACCTTCAATTTTTTATTATCCCCTTCCCCATTGTCATGGTAATGCAAGTACCCGCGCATATTATAGAATATATTGAATTTCCAAGAGACAAACAAGCCTAAAAGTGGCCACTAAAGTTTCGATCCCCCCTTTTACCCTCTTTGGCTTTCATTTCCAACTCGGAAGAAAACAATAAACAAACTACTTAGCACAATGATAATGCATTTCAACCACACAACACTAAGACAAAAATAAAACAATTAATGCAACAGGATCGATTATTTAACAACCACAGTTGAACAAATGGCTTGTTCCTCTTAATCCTACAGCTATCCACCCCTTCAGGTTTGAAGGCAAGCACCAAAAACACCTAAATACCAACGAATCAAGCCTAAAAAACAGCTGGAAACTTGAACCTAACTACATGAACTTCACATTCAAATCTCGAAACAAACTTAACTACATCAACCTCACAATCAAAACAGCTGAAAAAAACACCGAAAGATTTAATCTAACAAAATCTAATCCCAACAAATCAATCCTAAAACATTTTCAGAATAAAAAAAACTCGGATTACCGGAGCAGCAACGTTGGCGAGGAGACGCAAAACATCTCCGCCATTCTGAACGGTCAAAGACGAAACCTCGGCGTTGTTCCACAGCACCAACTCCTCCGACCGGATATTTCGCTCCATTTTTGGGATCGAAATTGTCAACGAGAAAGAGGAAGAAAATATCTGAGATTTATCGGATTAAAAAAAATAGAGAAAACCCTTTCGTATAAAAAAAGCGAACGAGGCGGTTTTGCGTTGAGGTGGGCTCCACATGGGAGCGCTTTACACTTGTCATGAACAGCGATTGGTCGCCGGCTCGCCGCGTCAGGAGGGCTTTATTAGTCTCCCCAGCCAGATATTTTTCGGCCCGCGCGCGTTTAACTCACGCGACCACCCTATTGGCTAATGAGTATTTTGCTACTGCGCTTTGAATTTATTGTTGTACAATAATTTATATTAAAAAGTGCGGGCAGGCCAAAATATCTTGCTAGTGTTGTGAAAAAGTAAAAATTTACGGTAAAAAAGTAAAAATCTCAAACTCTCAAAATTATCACACTACACACTTTATAATATTTTTCTCTCAACTCAATTGTGATTTTCTTCACAAATGAGAGATCTATTTATAGAAAATTTTTACAAATAATCCAAAAATAAAATACATCATTACCTACATCATCACACACTAATTTTCAATATTCAACACCTAATTTTACCTAATTTTCAACATTCAACATTCACATTTTCAACACAAATATTTAACACATTTTTAAATAATTTTTCAACACTCCCCCTTGTGATGATGATCATAATGATTGTATACATTACGTGTTTTTATACTGCCTCGTTAAAAACCTTACTAGGAAAAACCCATTGGGATAAAAACCATAGTAAGGGAAAAAGAGTGCAGTCACGTAAACTCCCCCTCATGTTGACACGAACAATTCTTCACAAATTTCGTAGATTGCGCATCCCAATATTATATATGTGCTTTCTGAATATTGTCGTAGGAAGTGCCTTTGTGAAGAGATCTGATGAGTTTTCACTTGATTGAATGTGACGAACATCAATACATTTATTCTTCTCAAGCTCCTTGGTGAATGCGAAGAACTTAGGAGGAATATGTTTAGTTCTGTCGCTTTTTATGTATCCTTCTTTCATTTGAGCAACACATGCAGCATTATCTTCATATAGTATCACAGGCTTCTCGTCGAATGATAATCCGCATGAGATTTGGATATGTTGAGTCATTGATTTTAACCACACACATTCACGGCTTGCTTCATGTAGTGCAATAATCTCGGCATGATTTGATGAAGTTGTTACAAGTGTTTGTTTCTGTGAACGCCAAGAAATTGCAGTGCCTCCACGAGTAAATACATATCCAGTTTGAGAACGTGCTTTGTGTGGATCAGATAAGTATCCAGCATCGGCATAACCAATTATACTTGGATTAGCATCTTTTGAATACAAAAGTCCCAAGTCTGTCGTTCCTCGTAGATAACGGAATATATGTTTAATTCCGTTCCAATGTCTCTTTGTTGGATATGTGCTAAATCTTGCCAATAAATTTACGGCAAAAGATATATCAGGCCTTGTACAATTTGTAAGATACATAAGGGCACCGATAGCACTTAGATATGGTACTTCTGGACCAAGAATATCTTCATCATCTTCACATGGACGGAATGGATCCTTTTCTATGTTTAATGATCTAACAACCATTGGAGTACTTAAAGGATTTGATTTGTCCATATTAAAACGTTTAAGGATCTTTTCTGTATAATTTGTCTGGTGAACAAATATTCCACATTCTTTTTGTTCAATTTGTAAACCCAGACAATACTTGGTTTTTCCAAGATCCTTCATTTCAAATTCTTCTTTCAAGTATGACACAACTTCTTGAATTTCCTTATTTGTTCCAATGATGTTTAAATCATCAACATATACAGCAATAATTACGCATCCGGATGTTGTTTTCTTAATGAAAACACAAGGGCATATTGAATTATTTACATATCCCTTTTTCATCAAGTGATCACTTAGCCTATTATACCACATTCTGCCGGATTGCTTCAACCCATATAATGATCTTAGTAATTTCACAGAATAACATTCTCTGGGTTTTGAACTTTGTGCTTCAGGCATCTTAAATCCTTCAGGGATTTTCATATATATATTACTATCAAGTGATCCATATAAGTAGGCTGTAACAACATCCATAAGACGCATTTCTAAATTTTCAGATACTGCCAAGCTAATCAAATACCGAAACGTAATTGCATCCATCACAGGAGAATACGTTTCTTCATAATCAATTCCAGGCCTTTGAGAAAAACCTTGTGCAACAAGTCGAGCTTTATATCTTACTATTTCATTTTTCTCATTTCGCTTTCGAATAAAAACCCATTTGTATCCAACAGGTTTTACACCTTCAGGTGTAAGGACTATAGGTCCAAAAACATTACGTTTATTTAGCGAATCCAATTCAACCTGGATGGCATCTTTCCATTTTATCCAATCCTGCCGATTTTTACATTCACCAAAAGATTTTGGTTCATGATCTTCATTATCATTTATGATGTCGATTGCCACATTATAAGAAAATATATCATCAATTTCTTCTATATCTTTTCGGTTCCATATTTTTCCAGTATTAATATAATTGATAGAGATTTCATGATTCTCGTCAGTTTGTGGTTCTGACAAAACATTTTCATCATCATGTGTTTCTTCAGGAACATCATTCTCTATTTTGTGATCATTATGTGTTTCTTCAGGAACATCATTCTCTATTTTGTGATCATTGTGTTTCTCTATGAATTTTCTTTTTCGAGGATTTTTATCCTTGGAACCAACTGGCCTTCCACGCTTCAGGCGTTTAATGACATCATGACTATCTTCAATTTGTTTCTTCGGAATTTCAATTCGAGCAGGGGCATTTGCAGCATGTATATATGATTTAGTTACCCCTTTTGTGTCTGCAAATGCATCTGGTATTTGATTTGCTATTCTTTGCAAGTGCACAATTTGCTGTACATCTTTTTCACATTGTTTTGTTCTTGGATCCAGATGTAACAATGATGATACATACCATGTAATTTCTTTTTCGGTATGTTTCTGTTCTCCCCCTAACATTGGGAAGATTTCCTCATTAAAATGACAATCAGCAAAACGTGCTGTGAACACGTCGCCTGTCTGTGGTTCAAGATATCGAATGATCGATGGACTATCATAACCAATATAAATTCCAATCTTTCTTTGAGGTCCCATTTTCTTTCGTTGAGGTGGTGCAATAGGCACATACACCATACATCCAAAAATTCTCAGATGAGAAATGTCTGGTTCTTTACCAAATGCAAGCTGCAATGGGGAGTATTTATGATATGCACTTGGTCTGATGCGAATTAATGAAGCAGCATGTAAAATTGCATGTCCCCATATAGAAATAGGGAGCTTTGTTTTCATAATCATTGGTCTAGCAATCATTTGCAGACGTTTAATCAATGATTCAGCCAATCCATTTTGAGTATGTACATGAGCAACAGGATGCTCAACAATGATTCCCATAGACATACAATAATCATTGAAAGTCTGGGAAGTAAATTCACCAGCATTATCAAGTCTAATTTTCTTGATTGTATAATCGGGAAATTGATTCCTCAATTTTATTATTTGAGCAAGTAATCTTGCAAATGCAACATTTCGAGTTGACAATAAACATACATGTGACCATCTGCTGGAGGCATCAATCAATACCATAAAGTATCTGAATGGTCCACATGGTGGATGGATTGGTCCACAAATATCACCCTGAATACGTTCAAGAAACATTGGTGATTCAGTTTGGATTTTGGCTGGTGATGGTCTTATAATAAGTTTTCCAAGAGAACATGCTTTACATTGAAACTTATTATTCTGAAAGATCTTCTGGTCTTTCAATGGATGACCATGTGTATTTTCTATAATTCTTCGCATCATTGTTGAACCAGGATGTCCTAATCGATCATGCCAATTGGTTAATATTGAAGAATTATCAATTACCATGTTTGATTCAATGGGACGTATATGTGTATAATGCAATCCAGTAGGGAGCATTGGTAGTTTTTCAATCACATATTTCTTTCCTGATTTATATGTGGTAAGACACATATATTTCTCATTCCCTTCATTCATTGTTTGAGTATCATACCCATGGGAATATATATCATTAAAACTCAACAAATTTCTTTTCGATTGTGGTGAATATAAAGCATCATTGATCAAAAATTTTGTACCATTAGGTAACAAAAATTGTGCTTTACCACATCCTTTAATCAAGTCTACAGGACCTGATATTGTATTCACCGTTGTTTTTGTTGGTTTTAGTTCCAAGAAATATCTTTTATCTCGGAGGATAGTGTGCGTTGTACCACTATCAGGTATGCAAACTTCAGCTTGGTTCGTAGCATTTTCCATATTTGAACTTCAAAAAAATATGCAATGAAATAAAATTATTGACAATAAAATACAATACAATATAACACACTATAAAACATTATCATACGAATACATAAAAAATAAAATATTTTACATATTTATTCCACCATCAAATTGATCATTATCTGAGAAATCAATCAGAAAATCTCCAGCATCAAAATGAGTTGAACCACTCAAAGGTTCACTGTGTTCAGTAAAGTTGGTCTCCTTTTCTTTCCCCTTTATTGATTCTTTATAAAGTTTACAAAGGTGCTCAGGGGCTCGACAAATACGGGACCAATGTCCTGGAGTACCACATCTGAAACAAGAACTTTCAAATCTTTTTGAGTGATTCTCATTAACACTCATATTCTCTTGATGCCTTTTCGGTGGGTGGTTTGGGACGTTCTTTTGAGATGAGTTATAGAAATAACTATCTCGATTATTTTCAAAACCACGGCCGCGTCCACGACCACGACCACTTCCACGTCCACGTCCACGTCCACGACCACGACCACGACCTCGATTTTGTCCTCGACCAAAATCTTGTCTGTAACTTTGATTTTGGTTTCCAGGTTTAAATTCATTTTTGCTTACAGCATTTACTTCTGGAAATGCTGTTGATCCAGTGGGTCGGGACTGATGATTTCTCATTAATAGCTCGTTGTTCTTTTCCGCCACAAGAAGACAGGCGATGAGTTCAGAATATCTCGCAAATCCACGCACTCTATATTGTTGCTGTAGTGTTATATTTGATGCGTGAAACGTGGAAAATGTTTTTTCAAGCATTTCCGATTCTGTAACCTCATGTCCACAAAATTTTAACTGCGAGATTATTCTATACATCGCTGAATTGTAATCACTGACTTTTTTAAAGTCTTGGAATCTTAACATATTCCATTCATCACGGGCGGTCGGAAGTATAACTTCCCTTATATGTTCAAATCTCTCTTTTAATCCTTTCCACAGAGCCATGGGATCTTTTTCGATGAGATATTCACATTTTAAACCTTCATCAAGGTGTCGTCGTAAAAATATTATAGCTTTTGCTTTTTCTTGTGATGAAGATATACCATTTTCTTTAATGGTCTCGCTTAGACCCAATGACTCAAGATGCATTTCTACATCAAGAGTCCATGGCATATAGTTTTTCCCAGTAATATCAAGAGCGATGAATTCGAGCTTTGCCAAGTTTGCCATGGTGGTACTAAAAATTACGATGCATTTTATTAGTTAATGAATATTGCAATACAAAGTAATGGATAAACAACAAGTACAAGTATTCGTAAAAATAAAGAAAACACACGAGGAGGATATTCTCCGATAAATACAAGACTGGTGAGTATGATAACCAAAATAATTAAAAATAACCTCGTGAAAGCCATCTTCTTTTTTTCTTCGAAAATTTGATGAAGAATAATTTTTAGAGAAGAAGAGAAAGTTGGAGTGATTGAATGTATTTGTGAGATTGTATTTATAGAGCAAAAACTAGCCGTTTTGTTACCGTTTATTACCGTTGGTGTATAAGAAAATAAATGTATGTATTTGTATAATTTTATGGTAATAATATGGTGTATATAATATTAGTCATATTTAAATAATTATGTATATCATATCACATTATTATAATTAGGTGTCATAAGTTATTTTGTTTAAAAAACCTTATAGGCTTTTATACTTGTCGTATCCCTTACCGGGAGTGTGGGATGTCGTCTTAACATCCTCCCAGGATTTATAACAAGTTTTTGAAAAAATTATTTTTATTATTTCTAACAATAACATTATATTATATATTACATATATAAACAATAAATAAATAACAGTAAAATAAATATTATTACTTTTGTTACCTTTTTCTTCTGTTCGGAGCTTGGAAAAATATGGAGGACTTTTAGAGCTTCGTGCTGATAACGTGTTGTGAAAAAGTAAAAATTTACGGTAAAAAAGTAAAAATCTCAAACTCTCAAAATTATCACACTACACACTTTATAATATTTTTCTCTCAACTCAATTGTGATTTTCTTCACAAATGAGAGATCTATTTATAGAAAATTTTTACAAATAATCCAAAAATAAAATACATCATTACCTACATCATCACACACTAATTTTCAATATTCAACACCTAATTTTACCTAATTTTCAACATTCAACATTCACATTTTCAACACAAATATTTAACACATTTTTAAATAATTTTTCAACAGCTAGAGATATTCAAGTTGGGGAAAAATATCTAATATTTGTTAGAGTGAGGTTATCGCTCGGGAATCGATGTCTAAATATTCAATGTCAAATTTAAAATTTTAATATATATCAAATTAAAATATATGATATTTCAATTCAAAACAGTACATATCGATACCGTATTGAAATATCAATATACTATAATATTTCGGTATAACCGATATGTTATACTTAAATATTTGGTATGGTATCGATATAAATATTTTTTATATCATAATTTTTGATACGGTATACAATATGTATTTTTATGTACGGTACAGTAGATCACCCCTAACTGCAACGCTGAGTTAGGATAATCTATAGCGAAGATTATGTTTTTATCTTTAAATTTGTAATTTTTGATTGCATTTTTATTTGTACTTATATGACTTTTATTTTTTTTATTTTTTGTCTTTTTTTTTATCCTAGTCCAATGAGTCAAAAAATGACGAAAAATAGGAAAAAAAAACATATAAATTACAAGATCAAAAATAAAAAAATATTAAATTACATGATTAAAATTCTAAATTCACAGCAACATGTCAGGACTAAAATGCAAATTCACTAAAAATAAAAAAAGTATAAATTGAATGATAAAAAATATAATTTTTCCGAATAATATATATCTAACACAAATTTTTCATTAAAAAAAAAAAGAATTTACACGCGTGACGTGTTTGTATATATTTTACAAAAAACTTGTGATTATTTTGTTTTAATTTAATTATTATTTAGTTAACAACTATACAATCATATTAAATATGTAATTTGTAAGAGATAAGGTGTAATCAATAAAAAGACATAAAAGGCATACCAAAATTTGTTAATATAACAGTATCATATTATAATAGTTTAGATATAAAACCTCGAGATTATCAACAAGCATTTCTTGCTAATGGTAAGAGGAATAAATATATTTAATAAAATAAAATCAATTGTCGCAAAACTTTGTTTTAAAAAGTCTATTATTTTATGTATAAAATCTTATATAGATATAAAACCGGTTTGGTTTGGAATTCTTTAATCTAAAATTTAATCCAAATTAATTTTTTGTTTAATTAATTTAAAAATAGGTCCAGATCGTAATCGAGTTAAAATCGATGGTGATAGAGACTTAAATCTGGTTTGGTTCAATTTCTGTCTATTCTTACCTACTATTAATTATATTTTGGTAAGCGATGATGACTCGATCGTATATTTATTATTCATTTCATTTTAAAANTAAGATGACATTAAAGAGGGATTATATTAATTTTGTTAGATATTTTTAAGAGGAATTAATTTATTAATTAGGATAATCATTAAAGTTCCCACCTAAAAGGTTGATTAATTTTTTTATTTCATAATTGGCAGTTTGGCACATGCCCCTATTCGTATTGGATATATATTATGTAAAAGGTTATTGTATTTCTTCTTCTTTGGTATATTCCTAGAATAATACCGTATCAAAATAAATCGGATTTACATTTTCATCATACAAAAAGAGGACAAAAAATTATCTGAGACGGTTTCATGGGTCGTATTTTGTGAGACGTGTCTATTATTTGGGTCATACATAAAAAAATTATTACTTTTTATGCTAAAATTATTAATTTTTATTGTGAATATTGGTATGATTGACCCGTCTCACTGATAAAGATTCGTGAGACCGTCTCATAAGAAACCTACTCCAAAAAAAGTCACAATGCATCTTCCAGGTGGGCATACGATGTTCAACACAATTAAACTAATTATGATACATACAAGCATATCTATCTGATTCATACTTAGAATGAAAAATAATATTTTTAACATAAAAATAATATTTTTTCATAAGATGGGTCGATTATAAGATTTGTCTTATAAAATTGATTGAGACAGTTTCACAGAAGTTTTTGTGATATATTTTTAGGAATTTTTAAAACACATATGATATGGAATCTAGATGTTTATTTGCATCGAGGTATTTGAAATCAACACACTTATCTGTTTATTTTGAATTCGATTAAAAAAACAAATTTATATAATGGAGATTTAAGAAGTGATGATAAAGTGGAGATTTAATAAGATATATGAGGATATTTTAGATAAGTGAAATATTAAAATAAAAAATTTTTGGAAAAAAATTGTAGGATATCCCAATATTTTTAACAAACCTTATTTTAAGCACTTATAAGTTTGTAATTTTTTATCAAACAAATTATGAGTGTTTAAAAGTTGTTTTTGAGAGCTTATAAGATCTGTCAAACATTCTCAAGTCGTTCGTCTCAAATCAAATCACATGATCTAAACACAATCTGATATCATATTTATAATAACAAAAATTGTCAAACAATAGTTCTTGTGTAACAGTATCATGAGTCAATTTGTGAGACATATCTTCAATCCGGCTCAACTCCTAAAAAAATATTATTTTATATCAAAAATATTATTAATATTTTTTATAATATGCATGAATCAAGTTGACTCATGTCACAATGACCAATTTTTTTCTAATAAGCGAAGTGTGTATGTTATGGTATGCAAACTTATGTAAAAAAATAAAATAAATCCCATAATTAAATAGCTGGCTACCGTCATATTACGTGTGTATTAGATATTTTTCCAACTTTGGATAATATAATATAATATGATATTTTGGATAATATATTAATAATTTCGAACAAGCTGTGATTGTGCACTATTGGTCAATGAAAGCGATAAATATCGAGTCTTGGCCGGACGTTGGAGCAAGTTCCCGAAAGTTTTTTTTGACTAGACAACCATCATATTTTTTATTCAAAAAAACTCTTTTATATATCATTTTTTTAAAAATTCAAAGTATTTTTAAAAAAAAAACAGTTTGAAGTGTTTTTTTTATATTACAGATTATGTGATTTTTTTTATTTTCTTTTAATTTAAGCTATAGTTAATCTTGAATTATATAAAATATTTCATCTGTGAAATTAAAAGGTTTAATTATATAATAGTATTAACATTCAAAATAAATATATATTATATTATTATCTAATTAAAATATATACCCTCGTATCAATGAGGTGAAACATTATTTAAAATTACAATTTATACATTAAGTATATAAATTTATTGATTAAAGTTTTTTCCCCTGAAATAATCTTTTGTTTTGAATCTTTCAATCATATCACTGTCTATAATTTAAAATAAAATCAGATGTTTATCTATGTTTTTGCATTTCTATATCACTTTTAATTAGAAAGAATAGGTCTTTCGTAAGATGGTCTCACGGATTTTTATTCGTGAGACGGATCAATCATGTCCATATTTACAATAAAAAGTAATATATTTGACATAAAAAGTAATACTTTTTCGTGGATGACACATATAGAATACCTGTTTCACAAAATTGACTCGTGAGACCGTAATTTTTATGTTAAAAATATGAAAAAATAATTAATTTAAAAATAACAAAAATTATAATATTCAAAATAAATATTTAAACTATACAAGCTCACGATATGACACTAGTTATATCATAAATTCGGGGGATTTGACTCCAGCTTGAAAAGTTTGATTATCATGAAATTAATTACAAACTAAGTCCCAACTTCTGATCAATCCTACTTTTCTAACTCCATTCAATTTTTTAGGTACAACTAATTTATGTATTATAAATTGACAGAAAACAATTGATGAAGTGTGGAGGGATATGTCCTCAATGAAGCTATTGGTGTAAAAGATGGAATTCGGTAGTGGAGGTTCAAAATTACAGCCAAGGGAGACTTTGGAGCTAGAGTTATTCATAAAAAGATCTTGGTGCTGGGAATCGCTTGTTCCACTCGGTTCTGTTTCATGCTTAAGCACAATGCATTTGCTGTATGTACATAAAGTAAAGTAATTGAGACGCATGGTGTAACAACGCGAACATTATCATAATAAATACTATCAGTTCATATATATTATTATATTATTAAGTGGGAGATTCTTAGAGTACATCAAAATATGTAATTCCATAATTACCATTCTTACGTATCCTACTAAAAACCTCATCAAGTCACTTCATATTTTACATAGAAAAAAAAATCTAAACAAAACTTCCATTTTAAATCGAAAACTCTTCTAAATTAAAAAAAAATTCGTATTAATTATTTAATGTTATTTGATCAATTAAATTAAAAATAATAATAACACATGCAACGTGTGTGCATCTTTTACTAGTATAGAATATAATTTAGAGCTCATATCAATACTCTATCTACACTATATTATAAATCAAGAACAAATTAAATAATTAATTATAATTATTTCAATCGTGTAAGCAAATATCACGTGTAAAGCATCAGTACAATAAAAAAACGAGCGGTTATAGAAATATAATATAGTTTTTGAAAAATATATGCACGTATTGTCGATAGAAGAAGAATACGTTTCTGGTTCTTAATTCAAACATTTATAAGTAGTTTTTTTGTTTTTAACAAAATCTTAGTTTAAATGTTATTCTTGGCCATAGAATTTGGCAATCTGGTATAAAGTTGAAGCTGGAGAATACTTAGTAACGTGATGGAATGATACTGAGTGGATATCTTAACATAGCCACGTAAAACAACCATTCGGTTGATGGCTAAATTATTTCAGCAGTCTTTCCGCCATTTGAGTTAATTTTGAGTATTCAAAAGGTGTCCTTGAGTAAGACTTATCCTCTGGGTGGATGAGCTATGGATTCCTTTGGCCGATTTTGCAGCATTTCTCTTCTTTAGTTACATTCCAGCCCCTGAGCACTCCTTGTGACGAGGTGCATATATACCGGACCAGATTATCCCGTTGCATGCCTTCATTTGTTACCAAATGCTCCCCAATTGATACGACACAGGAGTCAGAGATACGTTGAATAGGAATTTTTTTGCATCGTAAGCTTTTATGAATAAAACGTTTCAATGTCAAAGATCATCTGTAAAGTTCAGTTTAATTATCTATGGATGTTCTCAAACACTCTGCAGAGTTTAGAAGGATTTTATCGTATTCGGTGTTATTTGTATGTATTGGTTTTTCTTTCATTTTTTTTTATTATTACCTCATATTGTTAAATTTTCCTCTAAGGATTTTCTCAACTTTTAATCTTAAACAAACCCCGTTTACACTTGTCACCAATTTTTTATTTTAAAATATATTGTACACTTTGTTTGGCATTTGGTTTAATGTCGATGCTTTTTTGCACTACATATTGCTTTCACATCATATATTCCTGTCCATCATGGTTGTAGTTTTGCCACTTATATCCAATTGTAGTTTTTAACATTACTTATTTAAAAAAAAATTGGTCAGAAATGTTCATGGAGCATGTGGGGTTTCAGTAAGCTTCAATATAAGTCAAATGCCTTTTGATTTTTATACTGTCTGAAACTGGTACATCTAATGTGGTGTGTACACCGGTGCATGTTTGCATCTGTTCCACGAAGAACTTCTAAGTTACTTATTCATAACTTTTAGTTCCGGGTAATGAATTGATATTGGAATGCAATGCATATGATTTCATGGTCTTGTAAACATTAGCTCGCTGGCCACGAACTATATGAAGACCTATTGCCATCTAGTGGAAGAATTACTGGAATTGGTCCAGTGCATGGAAAACTCTGCATTTTTGTGGCAAATGACCCCACTGTGAAGGGTGGAACATACTATCCCATCACTATCAAGAAACTGTAAGAAAAATGACACATGTTAAAAGAAGTATCGTATAGGAATTGGCGACGGTCATTGCCTACATATTTTGACGAAACTTGTGTACGCAACCTCAATTTTAGAAAATTGAGATGCGTACATGTTTCTTCTTTTGACATTCAGACTCCCGATTTTTCTCGTTAATGATATGAGATGCCTATAAATTGAGACGATTGAGGTCCCTAAACACACACACCTCATAAGAAATATACACCATCTACAGAGAGCGTGTAGTGCTTAGAAGGCTTCAACCGAGAGGAAAAGCAGATAAATCAAAAAAAATTCAATGGCCGGAGGTAATACTCGATTTGCTTCCGCATATAGTTTTATCATGTTTATATATGTGCAGAAACATGATTTTTGAGAGAAAAATTCTAACATTTGGTATCAGAGCTTGATACCTCTGCCTTGAAAGTATTTATTTTCAGATCAAGAACTTTAAGAAATGTTTTTGAAGTTTTACGTAAGAAATTTGAAATTTGAAGTACGAACATAATAATCATAAAAAAAATTTACCTGAAAATTTCTTCAGAGAATTTTTCTTCTTAATCGGAGTTTGAAGTTCTGAAATGAGAATTTTTGAGAGTGAACATCCGAGAGGAGAAGATTGTCGAAGGTTGGAGATGAATTATGTATCAAATAATGCATATGAATTGCACATGATAATTGATGCATTTAATGTCTTCTGTCAAATGAAATGAAATGTTGGTTTAATTCATTTGTTTATAATAATTATAATATTAATAATTAATGTGATATATANTTGTTGGTCTCAATTTATTTTTGATGGAGACCTTCGATCGGTAATGTATTCATTTATTTATTAAACTAATAATAATAAATAATAATAATTAATGTGTTATTAAGTTATATGTATAATTCGGTGTACATATAATATTTGGTTAAATAATTTGTACACATTAAAATAATTCCAAGTTCGACGTAATTTCTAATACATGTTTAGAAATTATTTTTGCATGATAGATATAATGTCAAATATTGTGGATAAGTATTTGATGTGTGCATGCATGCAAATTTAATATTATGTTTGCATTTATTTTGAAGTTTTTTAAATGTAAATTGTATTGAAAAATATTTTGGTAAATTAATATTCACATTATGTTCATATTAAATTAAATTGAGTTGTTTATAATTTGAAATGAACATATCAAGTAAGATGTGAATATAATAAAATAAAATATTTTAGATGTTCACAAATGAACAAATAACCCTCACTTTATCACTACTCTGATAAAAGAGAAAAACTGATGAAGAGCCTATATTTTCACATAAATGTGATCCTCACTTTATCACTACTCTGATTGAAGAGAAAAACTGATGGGGAACGTATTTGTTCATATTAAGTAAAAATGTGAATATATAGTTATTTAATGAAAAATTTTGGCTTATAAAGATTCACATAAATGTAGATAATTAAAGTGAATAATAATTATAAAATGACATGAGAAAACATGATCTGGGGAGTTCTTCATAGATCGGTTTAAATTGCCTTGACTAGCCACTGGTCTCCCTGAGGAACGTTTCTCTGACTAGGAGTTAGGTATTTAAAGGGCCTTAGCACTACCTATCTTTACTGAGAGCACTCTTGGAAAATGTTGATTATGTTACTAAATAATTATTATATAAAGTATTAAAGTAAAGCCAAAATTTTGTCCGGTGAACCGTATAATTTTAAATAATTGAGGAATAGCCACAACATCCTTAATTATGAAAAATTATGCATTAAGTGGATTTGGATCACATAATAGACATAAATTGTAATTAATTATATAAACATAATAAATTTTACACCACATGGATTTTTATTATATTTATATAACTAATTAGGTTAAAATATCATATTATATTTTTCTTAATTTACCCACAGAAGTTAAAGGAAAATACATTTTGATAGTTTTATCATAAATTTACAGAAAAATCTTATTGAATTAAAATTTTAGCCCACAGGCAAATTTTATGTCATTAGATTTTTATAACATGAATTACATTGGTAAAACATGATATTGTCTCAAAATTTTAAGCATATGATATTTTGTGCAGTTATGCAACCCGCGAGTTTTTCTGATATGAAATGTGATATTCCCGAACTAAAGGGCGATAACTATAAAATATGGAAAGAAAGAATTCTTCTTCAATTGGGGCGGATGGATATTGATTATGCTATACGGAAAGACGAACCATCTGCTATTACTGAAAACAACATTCCGGATGATGTTGATCTTTATGAAAAATGGGAGCGATCTAATCGACTCAGCGTAATGTTTATAAAGACCAAAATCTCTGCTGGTATGCGAGGTTCTGTCGACCAGCATAACAATGTCAAAGAATTACTGAAGGCTATTGATGAACAGTTTCAGTATTCAGATAAGGCACTTGCCAGTACTCTAATTATGGAATTCTCTTCATTAAAGCTCACCAGTGTGAGAGGTGTGCGAGAGCACATAATGAAAATGCGAAACATAGCGGCTCGGCTAAAGACACTAGAAGTGCAAATGTCTGAAATTTTTCTTGTTCACTACATTTTATGCACTCTTCCACAGCAATATGGACCCTTCAAAATTTCCTACAACACACATAAGGATAAATGGTCAATTAATGAATTAATGACTATGTGTGTTCAAGAGGAAGGAAGGCTGTTGATGGAAACTTGTGATAATGTATTTATGACTACACAAGGAAAGTACAAGAAGCAAGCCAAAGTCAAGGGAAAAGGGAAAGGAATAATTCCACCCCAACCTGACATCAAGAAAGAATCCAAGTGTTTCTTCTGTAAAAAGACGGGACACATGAAGAAGGATTGCAATAAATTTAAGGATTGACTTGAAAAGAAAGATATTCCTACTTCATTTGTCTGTTATGAATCTAATATGGTAAATATGATTTATAACACATGGTGGATTGATTCTGGTTCTACAATCCATGTTACAAATACCTTGCAGGGTATGCAAAACCTAATGAAGCCAATAGAAAATGAGCGGAGCATCTATTCAGGAAACAAGATGTCTTCGCATGTAGAGGCTATTGGGACTTGCTGCCTAGTGTTGAATAGTGGTTATATTTTAAAAATGAAAAAGACCTTTTATGTTCCTAGTTTTCTAGGAATTTAATTTCAGTTTCAAAACTTGTACCCCTTGGTTATTCATTTCAGTTTTTGGATAAATCAATAAATTTGTTTTATAAATCAAATCTTATTGGAAATGGTACAATGATTGATGGTCTTTTCTCTATTTCTTTACAAAATAATAACACCAATATGCATGTTCAATGAGGTATTAAAATATGTGTTATAAATTAAGATTCCTCTATATTATGACATCGGAGATTGTGACACATCTCCATAGAGAGAATTAAAAGATTAGTAAATGATGGAGTACTCAGTACTTTAGATTTTACTGATTTTGAGACTTGTGTGGAATGCATAAAGAGAAAACAGACCAATAAGTCTAAAAAAAGTGCCAAGAGGAGTACAGAAATATTAGAAATCATACATTCAGATATTTGTTGTCCAGATATGGACATGCAGAGTCTGAAATACTTCATCTCCTTCATTAATGATTATTCACGATACATGTATATCTACATGCTTCATAATAAAAACGAAGCACTAGAAGCCTTTAAGGTTTATAAGACTGAAGTGGAGAAGTAATGCGGAAAACATATTAAGATCGTGAGAACTGATATAGGTGGAGAATATTACGGTAGATACACTGAGAATGGACAAGCACCTGGTCCGTTTGCGAAGTTTCTCCAAGAACATGGGATTGTTGCCCAATATACTATGCCTGGTTCTCCGGACCAAAATGGCGTAGCTGAGAGGAGAAACCGAACATTATTGGACATGGTGAGGAGCATGTTTATTAGCTCTAAATTTCCTAAATCTTTGTGGACTGAAGCTCTTAAGACAGCTGTGTATATATTAAACCGAGTTCCAACTAAGGTTGTCCCAAACACGCCATTTGAGTTATTAAAAGGTTGGAAACCGAGTTTGCAACATATACGCGTTTGGGGTTGTCCTTTTGAAATAAGAGTTTGCAACCCACATGAAAAGAAACTGGACCCAAGAACTATAAGTGGATATTTCATTGGGTATGCCGAAAAATCCAAAGGGTACAGATTCTATTATCCATCTCACAACACTAGAATTGTGAAATCAAGAAATGCAAAATTTCTTGAAAATGACTTGATCAGTGGGAGTGATCATGACATAGTTTTTGAGAATGATCACATTAATGCACAACCCTCTTATTCAAATGATAGATTGGTTGTTATTCACACCCCTCAAGACCAAATGGGTGTTAGACAACCGATTACTGAAGTTCCACAAATCGCTGATGAAAATCCAATAGATCAAGTTGTTAATGAAGAACAACAAGAAATTGTTGATCAACCAAACAACCTTAGGAGATCTACTAGAATAAGAAGATCAGCAATATCTAGTGATTATGTTGTGTATTTACAAGAATCGGACTTTAACATCGGAGCCGAAAATGATCCTGAAACGTTTTCACAAGCCATGAGTTGTAATTAGTCAAAACTATGGTTTAATGCTATGAAAGAAGAGATGAATTCTATGGCAGTTAATGGAGTCTGGGATCTTGTTCAGTTGCCTGATGGTGTAAAAGTCATTGGATGTAAATGGGTCTTCAAAACAAAGAAAGACTCATTAGGTAACATTGAAAGGTATAAAGCAAGACTCGTTGCTAAAGGATTCACTCAGCAGGAAGGAATCGATTATAAGGAGACTTTTTCTCCTGTATCTAAGAAAGATTCTCTTCGTATCATTCTAGTATTGGTTGCACATTTTGACTTAGATTTGCAACAAATGGATGTGAAAAAAGCTTTTCTCAATGGAGAACTATAGGAAGAGGTTTATATGAAACAACCTGAAGGATTCTTCTCTAGTAATGGTGAGCAATTGGTTTGTAAGCTTAAGAAATCTATATATGGATTGAAACAAACCTCCCGTCAATGGTATTTAAAATTTCATGATGTTATCTCTTCATTCGGATTCGTTGAGAACCCCATGGAACAATGTTTATACCAGAAGGTCAGTGGGAGCATGATTTGTTTCCTTATTCTATATGTGGATGATATATTACTTGCAACCAATGATAAGGGTTTGTTATATGAAGTGAAACAATTCCTCTCGAAAAACTTTGATATGAAGGATATGGGTGATGCATTTTATGTCATTGGCATTAAGATACATAGAGACAGAATTCGAGGTATTATAGGTCTGTCACAAGAAACCTATATCAACAAAGTTTTAGAGAGATATCGGATGAAAGATTGTTCACCAAGTATAGCTCCCGTTGTGAAAGACGATAAATTTAATTTGAGCCAATGCCCAAAGAATGATCTAGAGCGGGAACAGATGAAAAACATTCCTTATCCTTCTGCTGTCAGAAGCTTGATGTATGCTCAGGTTTGCACTAGACCTGACATTGCATTTGTTGTTGGGATGTTGGGAAGATATCAGAGTAATCCAGGTTTAGACCATTGGAAAGCTGCAAAGAAAGTCATGAGGTACCTTCAAGGGACCAAAGATTATATGTTTATGTTCAAATGAACTGAGAATTTGGAAGTAATTGGCTACTCTGATTCAGACTACGCTGGCTGCATTGATTCAAGAAATCCACTTCAGGATATATTTTTATGCTAGCTGGTGGAGCTGTATCTTGGAGAAGTGCAAAGCAGACATTGACTGCTACTTCTACTATGGAAGCTGAGTTCGTATCTTGTTTTGAGGCAACCTCACATGGTGTATGGTTGAAGAGTTTCATTTCAGGGCTTAGAATTATGGATAATATATCTAGGCCATTAAGAATATATTGTGACAATTCAGCTGTTGTTTTTATGGCTAAAAATAACAAAAGTGGTAGTCGAACCAAGCACATCGACATTAAGTATTTAGCCATACGAGAACGTGTTAAAGATAAGAAGTTACTTATCGAGCACATTAGCACTGAACTGATGATTGCGGATCCTTTGACTAAGGGCATGCCACCATTGAAATTTAAGGATCATACAGAAAGAATGAGACTTGGTTCATTTATGTAATTTTGTTGTAAGAACAAATTTAATGAAACTATGATGTGATATTTTCTCATATTTGTTGTGCACACATTCATTGATTTGAGAAATATCAATAAAGTTGGACCTCGAATAAACATTAGTTTTATTCATTAAGTTATACAGATTTGAGAGACATAATGCATTTTAATACATGGAAGATAATATTCGTTTTAAGATGACATATCGCCATGATTCATGTATTTTGTTTTCTCCTATGGTAAATGAGATATATGTGTCAAGTGGGAGAATGTAAGAAATATGACACATGTTAAAAGAAGTATCGTGTATGAATTGACGACGGCCATTGCTTACATATTTTGACGAAACTTGTGTACGCAACCTCAACTTTAGAAAATTGAGATGCGTACATGTTTCTTCTTTTGACATTCAGACTCCCGATTTTTCTCGTTGATGGTATGATGCCTATAAATTGAGACGATTGAGGTCCCTAAGCACACACACCTCATAAGAAATATAAAACATCTACAGAGAGCGTGTAGTGCTTAGAAGGCTTCAACCGAGAGGAAAAGCAGAGAAATCAAAAAATTTTCAATGGCCGGAGGTGATACTCGATCTGCTTCCGCATATAGTTTTATCATGTTTATATATGTGTAGAAACATGATTTTTGAGAAAAAATTCTAACAGAAACATCTTAGGGCACAAGAGATTGCTGCTCAATGAAGACTGCCCTGTATGTATCTTGTGGACAGTGGTGGTGCTTTCCTTCCAAAGCAAGCCGAGGTCTTTCCAGACAAAGAAAATTTTGGAAGAATTTTCTATAATCAAGCTGTGATGTCTGCAGAAGGTATTCCACAGATTGCATTGGTACTTGGTTCTTGTACGGCTGGTGGTGCTTATATAACTGCTATGGCTGATGAAAGTGTAATGGTAAAAGGAAATGGTACCATTTTTCTTGCTGGACCTCCGCTTGTGAAGGTTAGTTAAAGACTTATAGCGCCTCAAAACCTCCTGTAAAATTTTACTTTCTGCAACTCAGATTGTTAAAAGAAAGTACGACATATATGTATTATATGATCACATCGTCTCGTAGAACTGATGCAAAGTTTTCTCTCACGTTTCAGTGGTGTGCTTGTGACATTTAACAGGAAAATAATTCATTACTTTGTGTTTTTTAACATAACTATTAAAACAACTCAGGCAGCTACGGGAGAGGAAGTTTCTGCTGAAGATTTGGGGGGTGCGACAGTGCACTGTAGGACATCAGGTGTCTCGGATTACTTTGCTCGAGGTAATCTTTTTTCTCCTCATCACGACTCTCAACTTTTTTTCACTGATCTACTTTTTGTTTTTCCTATCTTGTAGATGAAGAGCATGCACTAGCTATAGGAAGGAATATAGTAAAAAATCTATTTATGGCTGGGAATTTGGACGGATCATACAATACAGTAGCTGAATATATAAGGAGCCATTGTATGATGTTAAGGAACCTCATAATATTGCGCCGACTGACCTCAAGCAGTCATTTGACGTCCGATCAATTATTTCACGGGCTGTTGATGGAAGTGAATTTGATGAATTCAAGAAATTGTATGGCAGTGTGAGGCCTTTTTTTAAAAAAAAATTGGACTCTTCTTTGTTTTGCCAATTTTTTTGTTTATGTTTCTCTTAAAATGTTGATATTGTTGAAAAATTATTTAAAAATGTGTTAAATATTTGTGTTGAAAATGTGAATGTTGAATGTTGAAAATTAGGTAAAATTAGGTGTTGAATATTGAAAATTAGTGTGTGATGATGTAGGTAATGATGTATTTTATTTTTGGATTATTTGTAAAAATTTTCTATAAATAGATCTCTCATTTGTGAAGAAAATCACAATTGAGTTGAGAGAAAAATATTATAAAGTGTGTAGTGTGATAATTTTGAGAGTTTGAGATTTTTACTTTTT
>NC_133308.1:20816817-20817165 GCF_012295235.1 Primulina huaijiensis
GAGTGTTAATGAAAATCACTCGAAAAGATTTGAAAGTTCTTGTTTCAGATGCGGTACTCCAGGACATTGGTCTCGTATTTGTCGAGCCCCTGAGCATCTTTGCAAACTTTATAAAGAATCGATAAAGGGGAAAGGAAAGGAGACCAACTTCACTGAGCGAAGTGACCGTTTGAGTGATTCAACTCATTTTGATGCTGCTGATTTTATGAATGATTTCTCTGGAAATGATCAATATGTTGGTGGGATAGAAATGAACAATATTGATGCTGCAGATTTTCTCAATGATTTCTCTGAAAATGAACAATATAGTGGTAGAATATAAATGTACAATAAGTTATTTTTCATGTA